>NC_045139.1:30512205-30844705 GCF_008831285.2 Nymphaea colorata | reverse complement strand
AAAAAAAAGAAAATGAACAACGTGGATCAGTTTGGAATCCATTTTATTAAAGAAAAATTCCCAAATCCCAAGACCTGCATGTTTTCCAGAATTTCACCATTTGGTGTCCATTGATCTCATCCAACCATCCCTCTGCATAAAACTGCTAATCATAACACTATTTGCATTCATCTAGATGGGTTTGATCACAACAAAGCACAGTTGGATCTTAAGACAAACCTCCCGCCATGATTCAGCAAATTGTACCTGGTATCCACAGACATGACTTAAAGCATGTATCTTCATTGAGAATGTTATACAAATTTATCTGACTCATAGGAAATTGATCCCCTACATGCATTATTGTTATTGATTGTTCATCCTTTCCTTAATGCTATGTTTGGATGAAGGAAAAGGGAAGGAAAGGGAGGGATTGAAATGAATTGAAAGGAAAAGGGGGAGAAAGGAATGGGGAGGGAAATGAGAGGAAAGGAAAGAAATGATTGTAATGCTTGTTCGGATAGAAAGGAAATGAGCAGCCTTTTTCCTTTCCATCTCAATCCCTCCAATTTGGATGCATAAAATTTGCACTGAATTATCATTTCCTTTTCCCTTCCTTTCCTTTCCTTTGCAACCAAAAATGTTTTTTTGCTTTCCCTTCCTTTCCCTCCTTAACTAACCAACCAGACGTAAGATTGACTACTCTCCCCCCCACCCCTCTCCTTTTCCTTCTCTTTCCCTCCATCCAAACAGGCCATAAGTGGTCAAAATTAGACTTGAGGCAAATTTGTTAATTGAAAGTTGAAACAAATCTCCATTCAAACAACTGACACAGATATCCTTAAAAATAAAAAACCGTAATAAAGTGGCATGCAAATAATCTGCAAATGACATAATTAAGTGGCAAAATGGTCACCCTCCTACCCCACCTTCCCCTGCACCATCTCTCCTTCCCCCCACCCAAAACCCAAAAAAAAAAAAACAACAACACAAAAGAAGAGTGAGGGGATATTAAAAGATGCTTGAGAAACCTGCATGGCCACACTGAAATTTTTAGGAAAGAAAAATAGCGGCTCTCCTTATACAAAATATCTGGTTCTTCCTCTGTGATGATCTTGGTTAAAATAACAAAAAGAAAGATTTTTCTCAATAGAGTACATGTTATGCATAGAACTGCCAATGAAAATAAGGGAAGGATAACTGCATAGATAAGTTGGGGATGAATTAGGAAAATGCCCCCTTTAATTTAACACTTCAAACTTTACTTCACAAAATCAAATCAGAATTCATAGGGCATGTGGCTTCATGCCATCAGATGCTGTTAGATCCTTAGGTAAGTTGTCTTATGTCCCTAACAGAAGGTGAGTTTACTTGCATGCTTTCAAGTTTCACCATCAAACATACAGAGGTCTGCTCAATATGCATAAATTAAAAATCATATTTTGATTTTAAAAAATTAAGGTTATTTCACTTCCAGTCAATTGCCATTAATTGTTAAAAATTTCTCTGTAGTGATAGTTTATCAAACAAGAAACATGCTTTCCAGGCCCTTAAGAGTTTCGCAATTCCAGAATTTAGGTGCCCTATGGAAGTACATTAAGCAAGAGGTATGCTTGGAAGACCACCATATAAAAACTTCAATCCCTGCATTATTATCCCTATAATCCCCAGAATTTTTCTCCTAGAAAAAAAATTCTTAAAGCTTGAATAGGAGGAGAACTTACTGAATCCAAATTGTTGCTCAAGGCGGATACCAATGAAAAGCAGGCTCAACATATTTGCAAGAAGATGGATAACACCAGCATGCAGCCATATAGAGCTAATAAGCCTCCATCCCTGATGCTGATGGACCACTCTGTTCCACTCAAGAGCCCCTAGCTTCAGCAACCTGGCAAAAGAAATATCAAGGTCAGAATTAGAATTGTACAGTATTCCAATATCCAAATTCTTGCCTACAGAAATGCCATCTAGCAGCAAATCTCAGTGTCTTTCTTTATGAAATATATATCGTAGGTGATTGATTCATAAGAATCTGGGAAAAATAAAATATATGCCAATTCAGAGGGACAAGCAGTATCTTCATTGAGCTTCAGAGTAACAGTATTGCCAATTCATTATGGTCTCTCATCCTAATAAGCACCTATGGCAGTGAACTTGAACTTAAAGCTCACTGCAAATCTATAACTTTTATTTGATGAATCACGACAAGGCACAATACAGACTGAACTGGGGAGGAACTAAAATATTGAGTAAGAATATCTTTCAAAAAAAAAACACAAAATCAAGGTCAGAACCGAATTGAAAAAAGCCCTGATTTATGAAGTACAAACGAGATTTCAAGAAAGTAATCAGATGAAAGTTCACACTAAAGCTGGACTTCAGTAGGAAATGAATACCAGAACAAATGGATTTTTATCAGGCCACCACTTAACTAATATAATGAACAAATTCCACAAAGAGGTCATTTCCTAAGCCCATAGGATGACCGGTGAAAGATCATCTTTCGCGCATAAAACTGCAGCATCATAAATGTCATGGAAAATTTATCACACAATCACAGCATAAGTCTACCTCATGAAAAAGTAAGTCGCACGTACTGAAGGAAAACCCTTCAAAGAAATTTTTAAGAGATGCATGGAGTGTGATAGCACAACAACAAAAGAAAAGAAACAGGGTTTCTAACAGCGTCTTGTCCACGGTCATCTGGAATGTGGTTAACTGGGATGTGTAAATTGTCAGGAACATCAACTCCCACACAATTCTTATCGTGGAATTTCAAGTTTCCCCTAAATTGGCCTTGGTATCATTTGACACTGGATCATAAAAGTTTTTACTTATTTGTATCAAATATCAATTTACTACTTCTTGCACCATTTCCACTCACTTTCTGTTACTGGGGCCCATCTAAAACTTTGTAATGGAGCATGAAATGGCATTCCCTAGTTTTCATTTCCATAATCTGGCAACTTGATCTTCCCACCATTTGACTGCAGGACGCTTGTCAGGAAAGCAGCGAGTACTACACCAAAAATGACAATTCCCATGTCAAACTATAAGAGGCCTCTCTGAAACTGAAACTTGTTGGGAAAAAGCCAGAGAATATTCAAAGGATCCTTGACTTTTCCACATGATATCCAGAGTTAACACTGTAAAGGAGCCATATTGGAAATCTTCCTGCCATACACCAAAAAAGAACGAAGAGGAACAAACCGTACCAGAGGCTAAGCCTCAAATACCAGTCCGACACCTCGCCATATATCCATGGAACTTGAAAATCTCCAACTCAAGATTTTTCCCAATAGGAAGCTCAATAAACAACCAAATTAATTACCGACCAACAGATCAGTATTGAGAAACCCAATTCCATGACCCACCCACTTCCAAATTGTACTTTTCAAGAACTAAACCCACTTGTGAATCACCAACGTTAGACAGTGCATCAAGGGATGTCTTCCTTAAGATCCAACTAGTTGGTTCGGCAGAAAAGAAGTAGGAACGAAGGTAGCTAAAAGTGTGCTAAGGATCTCCCTGGACTACAGAAGCTGAACCGACAACAGAAGGGGCAAAATTAAAATGGAAAAGAAAACAGTTCTATTGTAGCTTGAATTCCCATCTTTTTACCAAATTCCCAATTTCCATCTGCCAAGAGCCGGAAAAACAAAACAAAACAAATAACAAAAGGAGCGATGAGAAGCCAGACTTACGTGAGAGATGAGGGGCCGAACAGGGGATTCTCCCTAATCGGCTCGAAGGAGAAGCGGCCGAGGAAGCTGGCGACGCAGCTGCCGCCGGTGGGGTGGCGCCTCTTGGGGCAGTCGTTAACGAACATGACGACAATGAACATGGCGACGTTGGCCACCACAAACATCGGGACAAGCCACGACGTCCATTCACTTTCCGACTCTGTTTCCGCCACGTAGGGAACCAAGAACCCATTCCTCCCGTCCTTGGGAGGCGGCTGCTGCGGCTGCTGCGGCTGCTGCATCCTCCCTCCCCTGTTCTCGATGTCCCCGTTCATTCTCTCTCTCCCGGAGGCAACGGGCGTTGGTATGTCGGTATCTCTCTCTCTGTCTCTCGCGATAGAAGAGGTAGGTGAACTGATAAGCCTAATGATACAGCCGTCTCTCTCTCTCTCTCTCTCTCTCTCTCTGTGTCAGCACTAATGATATTACCCTCTCCCTCTCTCTTCTGCGAAATTACAGAGACAAGGAGCCCACCGTCTGTAAAAGGAGGCCCATTTATGACTATGGCCTATGGGGACCTCGATCTCCCTCTCTCCCTCCCTGAAATCTTGGCTTCTAAGGTAGATGACGACGAGATATTTATTTCTGGGAGGAGCGTTACAGCCTTGCATTGCAGAGAACAATGGCGAAGTGGCTGATCGACCGATTTAATCGGCGAGGAGAGATTGCACTCGAGCTCGCTACTACCGAAGCGTCACGCGTTGGAGACCCGGATGCAACGCTGCAATATTAACTTTAGATTCTGGTTTTGATTCTTTCTTTTTCTACCCAAAACCTCCCATAAATCGAATTTCCAGATGGTTGAAACTGATTTATTTGCGTCTCCCAGATAAGATCCCACAACAAATTATCGTTCAAGCATGAATTTGTTGGTATAATCTTTTTGGAATGATGTGGGCATCATCCTACGATCACCTCTAAGTCAGATTGCAATTCGAATCCCAATATCAAGTAAGAAGCAGATCTGGTAGACTGGGACAACCGTGAAATCATAAAATTAAGAACCCTCTATATGATGTCGGACCTAACTGTCATGATCGAGTTCTATGATTGAATTAGGTTAGAAAGATTATAAGCCAAGTTTTAACAGTGTTGGCACTTGGGCACATAAGTAGAGTCTTCATGAAGCCGAACTTTCAGTCAAATCTAGCTCCTTTTGTCAGTATTTATATTAGTGAAGTCATATATATACATATAAGTTGGTAAAAAACAAAATCACTTAAATAAGAGAGAAAAACCATACTCATTAAAATTAATTATAAAAATGATTTTTTTTTTCAATTTAACCTTATAAACATGATTTCAAAAGTGATTTAGTATATTAAGATGATTTTACTTACATAATATTTCAACAATTAAAATTAATTATAAATATTTTTTTTTCAATTTAACCTTATAAATATGATTTTAAGAGTGATTTGGAAAAAAACATATATTAAGTTAATTGTTTTTTTTACTTAAATAATATTTCTTAATAATAAAAAAATGAACATCTCTTATTGCATCAAAATTTTAGTAGTACAAAAGATCAATTTTCTTTTATACCAATGATTTGAATCAAAGCATTATTTATATTAAATTAATGTCCATAAACACATTAAAAGGTTTATATTTTGTTTCCAATACTTCTTGCAAGAGGTCTGGTTTTATCCCTTGCCCAAATGATTTGTATTTATCAATATATATATATATATATATATATTTTTTTTTTTTTTTTTGAAATAGCAAAATTGAGACTTAACAAGAAAAAAGTTTTTTTTTAACTTATTTTCGTCCACGTCTTCCTTCTCGTGCCAACCAGCAATATCAAGATGCTACAAAATACCGACTTTAAAATGTGTTGCACCAAACTAAAGTTTAAAAAGAAAAAAGAAAGATCGCCGACAGGGTTCCGTTTGGAAAGCGCGTCGGCCATCCCGACAAGGTCTCCGTAACTAATCGGCGATTATTTGATGGCGCCAGCTTGGAGCCCGTAGAAGGGTGGCCCGCCCTTGTGGGGAGGAGGGTCCCGTCTCTCCGTGTCCCGCGCGGTCCGGTGGAGTAAGCATGTAGTGGACGGGTCACAGTCACAGGTCACGGCCAGCACCCCGTTCCTTGTTGCCCGGAGTTGTTCCCGTACGGCATCTCGAAGCTTCTCCAGCACCGCCTGCCTCATCTCTCTCTTGTCCTGTTACAATAATCCCGCTTGTAGTTTACTCCACTCAAACGGGTTTAGATGGGACCCGGCGTGTTTGTTTTTGATTGGATGGAATATCTCTATTTGTCATTAGGGTTGTCAATGTAGATGCTAAGTTGGGATTTTTTCATTCAATTAAAATCTCTAAATTTTTGTGTAGGGTCGATTTTTCAATAATTTTTATTTAGAATAAATAAAACTTTTTAAAATTTACATGCAAATTAAAAAAAAAAAAGATTGACATGAGGCCAGGGCCCAATCAGGCCCCTACCTTGGCTACGCTTTTGGGTCAATGGATGAAGTCTAAATATCAAATTGAAATCAGCTGGAGATGTTGTTGTATGGGTAAAAATTTTAAATCTATCACTAAGAGCATTACAAATTATTGCTAAATATGTAATAAACCATTGTTATGCAATAAATCATTATTAATGTTTTTTGTAGTGAAAGACTCTTATGGGTGTTTGATGGCTTTGGATTTGAAATCCTTGATATGGAGAACCGTGGCTTTAAGATCAAATTGCCCCTTGGGATCTTAAATCTTACGTTTTGTTAATTCAAAGAAGCCTGACGTGAGGTATTTAGCTCAATAAATGATGGATTTTACCATTAGTCTCTTGTCATATCAACAAAAACATGTCACATCAGATTCACACAGGAGGCAAAGGGAAGGGGTGGCCGCCTAGGCCATGGCTTCACCCTAGCCAATGAAATTTTTTTCTTTTACATTGAAAAAAATAATATTTTTTAATTGTGTAATGTATTTTTTGTATTAGAATTCAGTTTGGCGAATCCAGATGTCAGACTGTCGGCCCACCCCTGAAGAAAATTCTGGCTCAGCTCCTGGATTCACATGAAATATGTGGATTTCAATTTTGGGGTAATCTTCATAGCCTTGAAACTTATATTGAAGACCTATCTAAGATACCTTTTATGTGGGACCCATTGTTACCATGACCTTAAAAATAAAAAATTTGAGATTCTATGGTTGTGTTGGTTGTGTTTGATAGTCTCATATTGAGGCCGCATAAAAATGTGTGTTTTGAAGATCCTCGTTTTAAACAAATTGAGGATTTCGATATCATGGAATTCAAATCCATGTTACATGTTAAAAAACATAGATTTAAGGTCGGTTTGAAAGGTGGTCTTATCTTAAATCCATAGATCTAAGTTCATAGGATCACATTTCACTACATATTTCATATCTCATGTGAAACAAACTCAACCTAAAGGAGCTTTGGATTGCTCTAGGTTTGAAATCTTTGTATCTAACGTAGATTTGACATGACATGTTTTGGTTGATGTGGCAAAAGATACATAGTAAATCCATGGTTCATCAAACTAACATGGGATCCACACTTAACATCTTCAAGTTCAAGTTATTAACAGAAAAAATAAAGGCAACTTTAAGTTAGAGTCATATAAGTTGTTTGCTTCAAGGGGCATAGCGTAGTTGGTCGGGTTAGAAGCTTGTATAAGGCACAGGTTTCTAGTTCGATTCCCGTGGGCGCTATGCTTCTGTGTCTTAAGGTTGTAGAGCTCAACATCCAAGTTAAAGGGTGTTTTGTTATATCATTGTCACCGACGCAAGTCAGGACTCTGGAGGCATAGAGAATGGGGAGCCCTTCGAGCTTCGCTTCGGGTGGTGGGATTCACCCTCTCACTCACCCGAATACGTTCAACATTTGAAGCAGTACTAAAACGACACTCAAGCTTTAATATGATGAACTGATTTGAGTAAAAAATAAAAGAAGCAGTTAAATAAACTAGATTAAAATTTAAAACTAGAGATTACTTTTTTTGTGACGCCAAAAGTATGGCTTGTTTCAAATTATATTGTTTTCAATGCGCTTTAGAACGCGGTTGTTTGAAAGATCCTCAAGTGTGCATAAAAAGGTGTGCTTAAACTGAAGGTAGTTATCAATAGATTTAAGATTGATGTTCCTTGTTAAAAACCACAAATTTAAGGGTCGATTGGAGGGGGTGGAGGGTCCAAAATCCTAAGGATCTCGAATCATTGTAATCTTAAAGTGCACTGAAACAAACACAACCTTAGGATTTTGGGGGTTGTATTGACTTAGACAAAAGGTTATTCTCCATAAGATTTGAATTAGTCATATAAAAACTGACTACCCAATGGACAAAGCAAACTACATACATTTTATATCTAGTTTATGTTGCATGAAATGCTATATGTCTTACTTTTTGAAGGTGAGTGCTTCTTTTTTTTATTGTTCAAAGAGAGTCTTTAACCCCTCCCCTTTTGTATCTCTCACCCTTCAAGGTTTAGATAACATGTTTTCAGACATTTTATGGTTAAAAAAAAAATAACATACTCGCCTGTGACAATGATTACAAACACTTTTGGGGTTCATAAAGCATGATTCGAGATCTATTCTCGTTCATGGAACTTGACCTTTTACCATAGTGGGCAAACTCATCGGGCTAATTAAGGAATCACTCAAGTCAACTCAGATCGCTAAGAACCGTGAGTTAAGGTTGGCCTGACTTGGCTCTACTGGGCCTGACTTGCCTACGGCTATTTAAATACTCGACCAAGTCAGCAAGTCAACTCGAGACTGTTATAGATGCGAGTCTAAGTCATGGGTTTGCTACTATATCTTTTACCATCCAAAGAAGTAGATTCCAAACAAGTGAGGTGTAAACCAGCGCTGGATAGAGTGGGGGTGCTGACTCTAAGCGTGGGCATCGAGCGGGCCGAGCCAGGCCCAACACCCGAAACCTGAGCCGGTCTGATACCTAAAACCCGAGCTTGAGCTCGGTTCGTTTTATATAAATACAATTAATTACGTATTAAAAAAATTAAGCTGAACCGAACTTGAGCTTAATCGAGCCCACCCGATACCCGATATCTTATAAAGCCGATTTGATGCCTTTTTCCGGGTCTCAACTCGAACCCGAATCGAGCCGAGCACAGAGTACCCGACGGACGCCCAGCCTGCAATCAAGCCGACCCGACGCGCTCCGCGCGTTCTCGGAACCCAGCGGACGCTTGTGCCAGGGAACGGCAAAAACCCCGTGGACAGCTTCGATAAGCCCTTCTCTTCTTCTTTCCTTTCTCTCCTCCCTTCCCGCCGTTAACAGCACTCGTTTCCCGCTGTTAACGGCAAGTGCAGCAGAAGTAGGCTAACCGCGAGCAGAGCACTGAGGAGCGCCTTCTCTTCTTTCACTGCTTCATCTTCGCAGGCAATCCCTTCCTCCTTCTCCCTGTCGCCTGGTTTTGGATTCTATTTTCGACCCTGTTCTACATCTACTTTGGCAATACATTTGATTTTGTTACTTCTAGGGTTTCGGAACATCGGTTTCTACTTTCCACGAGTATTCGTAGTACATCTTATTTTGTTACTTATAGGGTTTCAGAACACCAGTCTCTACTTTCTACGGATATCTTTGCGCTGCAAGTAGCTGCTTTCGTTTTATTCTTCTTCTGATTCTTCGTTCCGTGTATCGGGAGCCTAACAGCTGGGTTTTATTTGACCGTGTGTAGGAATTGCAGTTGGAATTGGTTAAATTATGCTACTCAAATTCGTGATTTAGTTTATTCCAGTTATCCTCTTTAGTGAGGTGTCGTTCGCCATGGGCAGCCATGGAGGTTTGAAGGTTTCTTCCGTAAATGGCGTGAAGATTTACTCGGTTTCAGGGCAACGGTCGACAGCGACGTGGCTTGCGCCGAAGAAATTGAAGGCTCTTCGCAAAGATAAAGGTCTTGACCCGAACATTCTTGATTTCTATATCATGGACTTCTTTTGTCGATGCTGAATAGCGAGTGTGCACGCATTCGAGCCGATGTGAATCGAGCTGACACTTGGAGTTGTTTTTGATTTTTTTGTGACATATAGATTACAGGCGAAGGTTAGAATTGATTCAAGATTTGCGATTTGAGACTGCAACAACTAAAATTAAAGCAACACCCGACGGAGAGTATCTTATTGCCTCAGGTGAGAATGCTGTTCAAACCGTTAAGCCTGCTTCTTGTATTCTCAAGGTGTTAGGTCAATCATAGGCAGCAGAGAAGCTTCCATCACTATCCATGTGATTATTTTTCCCTTGATAGGGGCCTAATCTTATTTGCTTTTTTGTTAAATTGAAACTTGAGTTTCATGTGTAAATATCTTGTTTGTGGATCCAGGTGTATATCCACCACAGGTTAAAGTATATGAGTTGAGGGAATTGTCGTTGAAGTTTGAAAGGCACCTGATTTCTGAGATAGTTAATTTCCAGGTGAATTATTGTATTTATGTTATATGCATTGAAATTTCTTTATAGGATGAATTGCAATATACCAGTGATTTGCATGTCGGTATATTATGGACACCTGAACCGTAGTTCTATGGATAAATTTTTGTTTATTGTATGTGTGCATGCTTTCCTACTTGGATTTAAAGGCTTTGAAATTTTAATGGCCGAAAAAGATATTCTTTTTAGGTACTTGCTGAAGACTATTCAAAATTAGCATTTCTGTGTTCCGATCGCTCAGTTTGCTTACATGCAAAATATGGAAGCCACTACAGCTTACGGATCCCAAGGTATAATCACAAGTCAATCTTCACAGAAGAATATATGTCAGTTTATGTTGTTGTGCATCATTGGTATTAGCAGCTCTATATTGTTCTGACTTTTGTCAGTTTGGATATTCTAATTGAATTCAGAAGAATAAGTTTATTAACAAATGCATACTAAATTTATTGACACATGCATAATAATCTGAAAATATTTTTTTTTTGCTCTATCATATATTTGAAGGAACACCAGGTTCCTGAATGTTTAGGCTTAAGAAGCTTGGATGATAATTTGCTTTTTTTATTGTCCTGGAGTGTCATGATATTCATGAATAGATCTTCTTGCATCTTGTGTTCATTCTCTCTAACAATGGATGTGAAATCCATTTGTTACCATTCACTGCATATCAGTTTGTAGTTGACTAGGTTCTGTTGGGAAATGACACTGTATGGTGATTGTGGGCCAGTAAGTGGATACTAATAACTTTCAGAACACCAAGTGGCTGTCTTTGTGGGTAGAGCGTGAATGTGGAATCTGTCTACTCTGCTTCAATGTTTATGAGCTTCTTTTAGGGGATTCGAGGGGATACTTTGCATCTATTGTTCCAAAATCTAAATTTGTGGATGATGAGGTATCAATTGTGAAGTTTAAGCCGTGATGAAGGTTGAAAACCTACCATGTAATGAAACTAAATATAGTTGATTTTTTTTTTTACATGATTGATGTCCATGCATAGGAAAGAACTGGCAATTCTCTTGGGCAGGTATGCCATTTGTGGGATGACATTTTCACATGCTATTCCTGGGATTGTTTTATCTGATCCTTCATCTTATTGCAAAATAAAGACCGTTATCTGTTCCCAAGTCCTTAAATTTGATTGAGGAACTGGTTATTTTTTATTGAACTGCTACTTGGTATTCTTGAAGTCGTTGCGTGCCAGGTTGGTTGTATAATTTTATTCTTTTAAATTTGTCTTTCTTATGCCCCTGATCAGCTCTTGTTGGATATGTTAACAAGGGTAGATGCTCCTCATTTGAGGATTATGATTGCATTGTGCTCTAACATGTTTCCTAACGGGCAGTTACCTGCTGCATTTGGTGATGAATTAAAAGATATAATGGACAGTTCATGACAAATTCAGCTGAGCGTCCAAAGTTCAAGCACATTAGCAGGCATATAAGAACAGTTCACTTGCAATAGAAAATTCCAAGTTGAAGTTTGATTTGAATAAGATATTCACGAGGACAGTTGTAACAGGACAATGGTGAACTCGAAGCAATTGTTTTAATGTCAATGATCAACATGTGGCAACACTAGCGCTTCCCCTTTAAACGAGAGATCATATATCAAAATCAGTAAAGCAAGTTCTCGACATTATAGAATATGATAATTACTTGAAATATCTTAAACACAAAAGGAAGAAACTTTGGAAAGCGTGGAGAGACGAGCCGCGGATGTCCTTCAGTCATTGGCCAATTTGTTGGAAAGGAAGGAGACAAAAGACATTATTGACTAGAAGCTTCCCTTCCATCAAGGGGTTGCTTCATGAAATGAAGAGTGGAAGTGTAAAAAGAAAAAGATTCGAAGAGGAATCAAAAAGATTGGGGAATTAGAAAGTGCCCGGTTAATTTGAAAATAATGTTCATGAAAGTGATAACGTGTTGCTTTAAGCAAGTGGGCCTCAGCGATCCACGTCTTATAACAGTTATTAATTTGTTAAAAAACAGGTAAAATTATCCCTTCGCTGCAATCTTGGACCCAGAATCACGGGGTCAAGACTTGGACAATTTATCGCCGACAGTGACGACGGGCCCTCATTAGCGAAGAGCTTATGACTTCACATTTGGGGAATGAGATCAACAAGAGGGCTCTTATGTGGGTTGCTTGGGTAAGTTGTGAAGGCTTAGCTGACCTTGCATCATTTGTGATGCTGCAGCAGGACCATGCTGCAATGCAAGCAACTATTAACATGTTTAGACTCTAGATTGGAACCCATCAAGTGGTTCTGTTTGGTAGCACTTCCATTTAGTTTTGCGTCTCTGGAGCCTCCCTGAGCCATATATGGCACTTTTACTGAGTAAAGGGCTTGCATGGTCAGCATTGGCTTTGTTTTGCATCTGGTTTCTCAATTCCTGGGACACTCAGTCTTCTATAATGTTTGGTATTCCGCCTTTGTGATTACTTGTCACTAGGGCCATTATTTTGTTAATATGTTCGTGAGAAAAAAGACATGCCTGTTGGGATTGTAGAGAAAATATTGGAAGTGTAATTGGCCAAATTTGTATAGCAGCTTACTGTTTCTTATTGACTCCCTTTATGTCAAACGAATGCTTTCAGCAGTGCTTTTCACATTTGGTATCTATTGTTCCTTGATATCATCTATGTGAATCACTTTAGTAATGAAAAATTGTTAGCATTTCTTGGCTAAAAATTATTGAGCATACGTTGTTCCTCTGCTTATGTGGTTGAAATGGTTCGGTCTGCTAAACCACTGGGGATGTCCTATATGCTTTGCAGGATGGGACGGGATATGGCATATGATCGATGGTCTTGTGACCTTCTTTGTGTCGCCTCTTCTCCAGATTTGTACAGAATAAACTTGGAACAAGTTAGTATTGGATTTGCTTTTAATTCGTTATCACCTTTTCCCATGCAAAAAAGGTGATTTCAAATTTTAGCTTTCTGCTGCAGTATTCAGGAAACTTGACAGAGAGGTGCCAGATAGGCCTTTAGAAATTATAGAAGGCATGCAGTTGCTTTTGTTTCACTTTTATCTTATGTGGTTACCAGGGGAAGGGAGGTGAGAGGTGTTATGTGAAGGCTTCTTTGTAATTTGTCAAAACTATCCTTCTCCATAGCATAATAAAACTGAAAATGTATCCTGTTTGTTCTGACAATAAGCCTATTCAGAACTGTGTTTGCTTGTCATTTATTCTTGAAAGTTCTTCTCGAAAGAAGTGTTCGATCTGGTACACAAATGTATACTACAAATTCTGTTGTGAGGACAATCTTGTTATCTTGAAAACTAACCTTCTGAGGTGCTCAGAACTTGCGAAGACTCCACGAGCAGTGCTTATGATTGCCTAGTAAAACTTTGGAAGTTTCTATGCTGATAAGTCATGTTTAGTGCCTCATTCTATTAAAATCAATTTAACTAAAATAGGATTGAAGTGTTCCCATCACAACTTCAATGATGAGAGAGATTAATGTCTAAATTAAAACAACAAAAGATCAGATCTCTCACATTGTGAGCATAATGTGGAAGTACTGAGTAAGACACTGTTACCTATCTTAATTTTTCCTTGTTTAAATTGATTCTTCTTGAAGCTGTTAAGCATGGTTCGTTATTGTCGCTAGTAGGGTGCTTGCCAAGAGATTTTGTTTATTCAGATTCCTTATTTTGTTATTGCTGAAAGTTTTGCGGCTTTGCCTCTCTTCTTGTGTCTGTACAATGTAATAATCATGCACAACATGGACCATACAAGTGCTAATTTCCAATTGCAATTCTCAGGGGCGTTTCGTTTCCCCACTCAGCACTCAGTCTCCAGCTATAAATGTTGTTCGTCAGAGGTTATTTCCTTATTATGGAGCTTTTGAAGTTTGTAACATGCTCATACATCACTTTAGTTGCTTTATTTGTGTTAACATGTGACTTGTTATTAAACCAGTATGATCCATGGGCTTGTTGCATGTGGTGGTGAGGATGGTTATGTGGAATGCTTTGACTTGAGAGCAAAATCTTCAATTGGCAGGATCAATGCTGCATCAGCAGCTGGTGATGTTGATGAGGTAGTTGTAAGGCACTGTTCCTTGTACAGTTGCAACTGTTGGAGCAAAGTAGTTTAATGTCTTCTTTTCACTTCATGTAGGAGATTACTGCTTTACAGTTTGATGATATTGGAGGTTTGCAGATGGCAGTTGGAACTGGTGCTGGAAAGGCAAGATGATATATGTTTCCTGTGTTTGTCTTTCTTCATGTGTTTCGAACTATTACTAGTATCCCATATTGTTAGATAGATAATTCTACATTGTGCCTTTGTTGCTTAAGAAGTTGGTGATTTATTTTATGAGCTTTTGTGTAGGTGGGATCTCTTTTCATGCTTATGTTAATGTTGACAAACTTGTAAACCACGAAACTCAAGTACACGTTTCGTCAAAAAATGGTACTTAGTCTAAGGGCCCTATTGGTCTTATGTACTAAACCTGAATGATATCAACATTGACGGCTTTGACTAGGAATGCACAGAACATGGAAGCTATGGGCTAGGATCTACCTTACTTTTTTCTCTGTGTTTGTGCATATCTCTCTTTTTTTTCTTTTTTCTTTTTTGAGAAAAAGTTGGTTATCTTTTTGAGCTTAATGAAGAAAGTGCGGGTTCCAGTAGAATGATTCCTGCAAACTGTCTCATGTCATGTTGATATGCACACAAACAGTTCGGTTGTTCTTGTGGCAACTCTCAGTTAATAACTCTATATTAGCTTTTTTACTTGTTCTTCCTTTCTTGTTCTTCACTATATTTTAATCCGTTAATTTTTGAAAGTGATGAGTAATCATATGCTTGTGAATGTCAAATATACGTTTTATCATTTGTTGTTGTTCAGGAATCCTAGTTTTCATAAGTATATGGTGGTTTTGGTTCTGCAATGCAGATCTTAATATACGACTTGCGACAATCATGCCCTGTTCGCATTAAGGATCATATGTGAGTGGAATCGCTGTTTTGGCCAACATTCTTGTTTCTCAAATTGAAGATATGGTGGTTGGAAGGAAGCTGCTAGTGTCTTTCTGAAAATATTGCTATTCTTTTGTTCTCTGTTTTCCTCCCCAAGGTATGGAACTCCCATTTTGGATATCAAGTGGCACCAGACACTGAATACTGGCAGACCAAAAATGATTACTACCGACAAGCAGATTGTTCGAATTTGGGACCCTGAATCGGTAAGTGTTCTGTTTGAAGTTAATTTTTGCTAATTTGTTGCAGAAGAAATTGCTTTTCAGCTGCTTGGCACTTACTGGTGTCATATAACGTGGTGGGACTGATGAATGATTGGGGCAATATGACTTGGTTGTGTCATATTAAAACTCGAACAACTCAGCTGCTGATTGATAGATTGACAAGCTGACTTTTCTGTCAATTTAGGGCGTGCTTAGAAAAGATCCAAGCACCACTCATTAAGGTTATGATCACAGACAAAAGTCTTAGCTATATCTCAGCAAGGCAATCCCTTGTGATAATCATAGTCATTTTATAAATACATGAACCTCCTAACGTGTAAAAAAAAATCATCAATTGTAAAAGGGAATGAGAAAACCAAAGTACATTTATATGAAGCTTTTGTGGAGATGTAAATAAAAGCCACATCACGATTAGAGTATATAAATAGAAGTGTTAACATATTTAAATTTTTCAAAAAAGTATAATGCGAAATCAAATTACAACTTTTTCCCTATACTTCTGATGCTGATTTTTTGTTTTTCAATATTTTCCAGATATGACATTACTTTTCTGTTTAAATTTATTTTCCAGTTCATCAATTTACTTTCGTTCTATTGTCAAAATGTCATTACCATTTTAAGCTTTTCTGCTCTTGCCAGTTTATCTACGCATTCTTTTGCAACATTCCAATTTATGTAAGGTAGCATTGTTAAAGCAAATTAAATAATTAGTTGGATGTGTGTCAGCATATATGGAGTATGATATAGCTCAGTGATGCACGATTAAAGGAGTAATATCCGACACAGATAGATGCGTCGACAGTTCCATACAGATCACTTCTAAATACAATTTTTTTCAAATTCAATGAAATTTCATGGACTGATTCTTCAATACCTACTATTGTAGTATTGTCATAATATCAGCCAATTTCATTCTTTTAACTAGCTCAGGAAGAATTTGCAAATTGATGAAACCGAGTTGACGTATTTTCCATACCCAGCTTGAGTTATGAGGACAAATGATATATATATATATATATATATATATAAGAGAAGAAAAGTCAATCAGCGTTGTATGATTAAAAATAACGACTCACTAAAATTGGGTTAATATGAAGAAAAAGACCAATTAATTCATTCTGGGGAAAAGATTAACATAAATATAAATTGGGATTATTGAAGAGTCCGAGTTGCAAAAAAGAAGATTTCCACCCAAGATTTAATAGTTGATCCATTCTCCTAGGTAAATTCCATCTTGTTGAGATAAGAATGCACAGGAACAAATAAGCTTTAGCTAATGTGAGATTACTGAAAACTGAAGCATATTAACAGGAAGGATCCACAACTGGTCTCTCCATTTTAATTCATGTTTTCTTACAAAAGGTTTTCAAAGTCTCTGATGATTTTCCTTTTTGACTTACAGGGAGATGTCATGGCTGGAATTGAGCCCACAGCTGGAACCATTAATGATGTTTGCGCTTTTGGTGAGAGCGGGTTGCTGCTTTTGGCACTAGAGGGCAGCCAGATACCAGCATATTTCATTCCTGCTCTTGGACCTGCTCCTAAGTGGTGCTCCTACCTAGAGCACCTAACGGTATAAATTTTTAATCTTTTAATAATTATATTATTCATCATTGTTACTATTTTTCTTTAACCACAAGTTCTTCTCTATGACCTGTAGTCATCTTCCATTGTTTACCACTGCTTCTGTAATCTTTCTGCAGGAAGAACTTGAAGAGAGCGAAGAAACAACCATCTATGATAACTATAAATTTTTGGCAAGAGAGGATATTGATCGCCTAAAATTGACAAATTTGATTGGCACTGATCTGTTAAGAGCTTATATGCATGGGTTCTTTATTGATTATCGTGTCTATCAAAAGGTAAGCCTGCTAACTTTTTTTTTAATATACAATATTCTGCAAGCAGTTTACAATTTAAATATTGAAGTGGCCTCTTGGACTTCATTTTTTCTTTTAGGATTTCTCTTATGCTGCTATGGTTACTCTTACAGTGGTGGAAAAATACTCAACTGTAAAATACTCATACCTTTCTTCCTTTTTTGGCTTCTGTTGTAAATATACAGGCGCTATGTTTGGCAGATCCATTTGCATATGATTCTTACCGTAAGCAACGGATACAAGAGAAAATGGAGAAAGAACGTGCTGCTCGAATTACAGTTCAGTTTCCCTGACCTATTGATCTTTCTTGCTATTTGTGCACCGGAGTATTAGTCATGTTGCACTTATTCAAATTTGGTTTGAAAAGTTGTGTCCAGAATACTTTGAAGTGTATATAGTTTCATCTGCTAAATGTCTCTATATGGCTATGCATGAGTGCATTGACCCAAGATTCCTGTGCTGATTCAGTCTTCATCCAGTCAGCCAAAATATATTTAAAAGGTCAAATTCTTTTGGGAACTTTCTCATCAAGACCGAGGATGTTGGATTAACTTGTTTAGCTTTGTTGCCAATTAGTGACGCCTACAAAATTATTCCATCTTGGTTTTATAATTGATCATGGAGTTGGTGCAACTCTAGTCTAGTCTTGAAGGGTATTAATAAACCTGATGTTGAAGTTGCTATCTGCCCGCGTTCAGAATCAGGTCCTTAATACATCTACACAAAGTTGAATTGGCTAATCCCCCATGTGGTGGGGCTCAGCAATTTCTTTCAAAAGTAGATCAACTAAGCCATCTTATTTCAGATTCTGTTAAGATCGTCAGAAGTAACATTTTAGAATGTTTTCATTTTTTACTGTCTTTCTATTTAACAATCTTAACTATTCAGAAATGTTGCCTTTATTATTTTATTTTCAATATCATGATATGTAACAAGTATTCATATTTATTCTGAGATGCTTTTCTGGGAATCAGTTACCTGGATTTGAAATTGTTAAAACTCTTTCACAGCGAGAATTGCCAATTACTGCAATTTCTTTTCTGCAAAAGGCAGGACGGAGACTGGGTATGCATGTTTATCAGTTACACCAATGTTGAGATCAATGTTCTTTTCTGATCTTGCTGTCGGTTTGTGATCATGTAGATGCAGTGAGCTATGCTTCTGTTCTCGATGTTACCAACTATTATCATATAAAAGCAGAATTGATGACGCATGGTACTTCTATTATGTATTTTACATTGTTAAGATCGTGAGAGCTCATTTTCCCTTATACATGCAGATAAAGAGAAAACTTCCTAAAGTGAACAAGGTTCTCGCTGCTCGTCTGCTTGAAAATGCAGAAGCCAATGAAGGTCAAGTGAATGCAACAGATGCCGATGCAAAGAAATCCAAGAAAAAGAAGGGACTGGGTGATGAACTGCTGAAAGATGAACGGTTTGCAGCACTATTTGAAGACAAGGTATTTCACGTCTCTGTTGTCATTATCCTGTCTAGAGTTTCCTTCATCTTAACCATATCTAAGACGAGTAACTAATTGCAATTGGTTTATTGATGCTTTTTCCGTATTGCTGCCCGAAGTCAGGCCTATTCTCAGCTTGTAAATAGTACTAATTTGTGTGGAGAAAGGGATTCATTGTTTCCCCACTTCTGTAACAGGACTTTGAAATTGATGAGCATTCCTTTGAATATTTGGCGCTTCATCCCAATTCTTCTAAGCAGCAGCCATCATCGATTGAGGAACATTTTGATCCAGTCCTTGATGATGATGAAGAGGGGAACATGAGTGGCTCTGAGGCATCAAGTCTCAACTCATCAGAAAATGAGGTAGAGGATGACGATGGAAGTAGGAGAAGAGCTGCACGTGCTCCAAGGTATGATCCCAGTTATTTGTAATTTCCTTTTTATCCTGAAGGATTAAACCACCGAGTTGTCCGTTTCATGGGGCAAGGGAAGGAAATTGAATAGGAAATTAGAAAATATAAAACCATAGTCCATCTCTTTCTCAAGGAAAAATTTCCCATGCAATCTTTTCGGGGTGGATTATCTTTTCTTACAGATTTTCACCTTGTATTTTCCTGTAGCCATAGCACATCCATCAGGAACGACCTTATGCGTTTCATCTGTATTTTTTGAGGCGTAAACTAAAGTTTATGGTACAGGCAAGCAAATGGAGTTTAAATGCAGATTCCACGTCCTCAGTCCGAATGGGATCATAGTTAATGCTATCCCAAAGTTGGTTGGAGCTTAATTTGGGGAACAATACCACTAATAATTTTGTTCTAAATTTCAACATGATTGAAGCTATATTATCTGGCTATACCAATAGACTACCATCAATGGCTGGATATTGGCTATGCTTCTGTATGACAGCATCCTTGAACTCTCTCATTCGCAACAGTAGTTGCTTCCAATTTCGATATTGCGGCAAGAAACAACTGGTGCTTTTTGAGCTGGCCGTTATTTACAAGTTTTCCCTACCAAATGAGCAGAGCCCGTTTTCTCTCTCTCTCTCTCTCCACGATATGCTGTCTGTGTATATACTAATATTGAATAATCTAAACTGATGCAGGCTTTATGAGGTAAAGGATGCACGCCATGCTGAAGCATTCTGGAGTGGAACTTCCCTCTCGAAGGAGGAGGCTCTCTCTATGGAGGAGAGGGTGGCCGCCCTTGAAAAGCAGGCTCAAAATGAAGCGGCTACTGTCAAAAAAGGGCCTGGTGGATCGCGGGAGATGTCATTCATTGCAAAGAGCCGTGGTAAGAGAGATCCTGACGATGATGAACCAGAAGAGAAAAGGCGAGGTACCGAGTCTTTGGGCCTTAAACCTGATAGCGAAGAGTTTCATCATAGGCATAAGAGAGGTGGCAAAAATTGGAGTCGAGGTAGGAGCAAACCCCGAGGGCGAGGCCGAGGCAGAGGCCGACGGTGACCATATGAATAACCTATCGGAGGTATTTTGAGACTTTTCTTGGCTAGGTAGACGAGAAAAAATTGGCATTTGGCAGTAACAGAATGTCACCGATTCCTTCATCACATGTATGGGGGGTGGCTATGAGACGCTATCACATGCATTTTTTGACACATTGCGGCTCCCATCATATTGCTCAAACTGTAGAAATATCCTCATAATTTATTACATCTTTGTATTCGTTATCATTATTTTTCTGTAAAATTGTAAACCACTCATACCCTCTTAGGATTGGATAATCAAAGCAATTGATTCACCATCAATCATATGGTTTTGTCACCGTCTTTTCCTTGTTAGGTTGTTGATGATTCCAACTGGATGGATTGAACTCAGATTATCTATATCTATCGAATTTGAAAATAAATTGAGTATAAATCACTGTCATAAAATCATTTAATTCTGGTCTTATCTTTGCTGGCTCATGAAATTCAGTTTACACACCAAAGTTTCATAATTTCCATGTCTTATGACTTTAAATGTGTTAATCTGTGCTATTGGATTCATAAAAAGCAGCTTCATTAGGCAAGAAAAGCATACTGAAGTGCCTATCTGGGCAATCAAACGTGCACTTATGGATCTCTCTCTCTTGTACAGACACATAAACAAGATGACATTTACCCTCCAAAGTTTTCATTTCTTTGTCTTTGGTTGAGCTTTTTTCTCGAATTTAAGGCCCTGGATGCAAGGGAGAATGGAGGAACTTTTGGGCCGCTTTTTTAACCTTTTGCTCATCTGAAATTTATAAAATTTAGATCTAATTCTTCATCATCATCGTGAGTTCATTGAACTTTTGGGCCCTTTTTTCTCATCTGAAATTTATAAAATTTAGATCTAATTATTCATCATCATCCTGAGTTCATTCTAATCCAGATAGGTTGAGAGTGATTTTGAGTTTGCAATTCCGATCCCCGTGAATTTATACTCAACGATCAGGTCTGCCTCACTGTATCCCAGGCTTCTGTGTCTCAGTTGACTATATAGGTGAAAAGGAATAAAATTTTACTGGGTACTCCGATCCTACTAAACGAGTTTGATGGGTCATAGAGTCCAAAGGGTTTGCTTTATGAAATTAGTTCCGATATGAATTCGTAGAATAAGTTCATCCAGATGAGGAAAAATTCTGATTGGTTGTAATTTTTCTTAATTTCTCAACTGAATGCAGAGTGAAAATAAAGTATTGGATTCGAAATTGGAGTGAATATCAGATCTGAAAACGGATTTACTTTAAGAACGTAAATAACCTCTTTCTTGGACTAAAACTTTGACTTTATTTTAAACATAAAGCATTTAAACGGAAAGCTGATTTTTGCTATTTTCATGTGTAATTCTCTCTCTCTTTCTAAAATGAAAACGTGTCAAACGGAACGCTGAAAACTATATACGTTTTTTCTTGAAATTAACTTTTTCATAGTTAAGTAAGTTTGATAAAGCTTTCAATAAAAAATATTTCAACATCTAAGTTAAATGGTGGATTTGATACATCTTTGAGTTTGTAAATCCGAAATTGATTTCTGGACTTATTATATATATATTTTTTCAAATTAGATTCAAATAGTTATTGGTAGAGGTTATTTGGTTAGACTTAAGAGTAATAACCTTGTTACTGTTGCACCCTCTTAGATTTTGTTTTTCTGAGATTTAAAATACCCGATTATATCGATTCAGGATCTGGATTTTATATTGTAAATGTAAACCTGGATTCGATTTTATATTGTAAATGTAAAGGTGGATTCGAATATATGCAAGTTCGACAAAAATCTGATTCATCAATCACCATAGGCCAGCCCATGCCTGCAGGTACCACTTTCGAAATGTGGAGAATTTTAGCTGCTATTTCGTAAAAAGAGAAAGTCCATTTTTCGTGGCTAGGGTTTAGGGTTTGATGGGAAATTTGCGCCTTATTTTGCCGCTGCTGCTTGCTTCTGGTGGAGGCCGAGTCTCTCTGAAGGGCGCGAGCGGGCAGCCATGGTTCTCAAGTATGTCTTCTTTTGTTACAGTCATCTTCCTTCCATTCTTTCATTCCCTGACGATTTCATCGTCTATATTGTCGTTTAGGTTTTATTTTGGTTCTTGGTTTGTGATTTGTTCCGAGACTTCGCAGCATTTATGCGGTCAAATGATCACATATTAGTTTCATGAACTTTTGATAGTTTTCTCAGCAACTTTACGGTCAAATGGTCTCGTATCAGCTTCATCCCCGAAAAATTTCGCAACTGCTTGGCGCTTTGCCGGAACAGTAAAAAATTTTGTATGTTACGATTTTGTTGCATCAGAACGTCTGGTTTTTGAGATCTGAGATCAGATCGGGAACAGACATTGTCGACCGATTTCGATCTTGTTGCCATGAAAAAACGTTATCGGTTATTTGTTCCACCTGTCCTAACATTTTCCTTGCACATGGGAACATTTTCCTTGCACATGGGAACATTTTCCTTGCACATGGGAAGTCCAAACCAATAGATTTTGTCTTCTGGATGGACGGTTGCTATTGTTGTTTGAAATCTTCCGTCAGTTAGCATCTTTCTGCCGTGAATGTCTCATTTCTGTCCATTCTTTCTTCCTTTAGCAAAATGGGGATTGAGCGATGGATATTGGATTTAATACATTTTCTCTTCGTGCATTTGTCTACCGTCTCTGCCTGCATGATGGTTCTTTTCTTCTTTTTCTAGAGATTGCGATTTATGAACGTGTTGCGTGGTTTGTTGAACTTCAGCTTCTTTTCTGGAAGGCTTGTTGCTTAAGGTTGCAGCGGGATATTTTCTCATTGCTTTCAATAGATCCTCTTGAATATTGCTATCTGTTACCATTTGACGCTTTCAAACAATCACCTCCACCATTCTATAGTTGTCCTAACTATGTTAGCTAAATTAGCATATTAGCTGCACGCATGCTTAGGTTTTCACTTGGTTGTTTTGGCTCCTCGGTAGCATGTTTTCCCAATGATCAAGGAAAACCTTTATTGTAATAATTGCTTCTATGCAAGGTTGTTTGATGAAAGACACTGTGTATAAGTAGGTCTTGAGCTTGAGGAAGTTTTTTTATATGGTTATGGTGATTACTATATTATTCAAATTGTCTTTTGTTTGCTTTATCTATATTCATTTTACTAGAGATCTGCTTCATGAAGAACTCTAGCATGTTGTTTTCAGGATGCTTATTCAGTATTGGTGGATCAAGTTGATAACAGCTTGGGGTTGTGATAATTGGGGATTTCATGGAGAAATTGTTGATGGATTTATTTTGATTGTTATATAGCAAAATGGAATTGCATACCATCGGCTAGAACTATATATTTTTAGACTTTATTGGCTGAAAGTGCATTGTTTCTTCTCTTGTTTTCAGGACCGAGCTTTGCCGATTCAGTGGTGCCAAGATTTACCCTGGCAAGGGTATCAGATTCATACGGTCAGATTCTCAGGTGATGACCAATGCTGCCGTGTTGACATGTACTAACAAAATGGTTCTTCGCCACACATTTCCACTGGCACTGAAACGTGGATTGAGCATACAATATTCTTAGAAGACGAGTTTCTAGACTAACTTGACATCACTTTGGACAGCAAAATTCTGTTGGATTGTGGACTTAGCATTCCATGTTCTTTGAAGATGAACTTCTACACCTACTTGACCATACAAGCCTTCAATAACATTCGGTCGGGTGTGATGCATTAGGAGTCAAATGCAATTGAATTATTTATTTGCTGTTGTTAGTTTTGATCACCAATGTTTCTTCTAAGCGTACTTAAACTTTTGCTGCTCGTTTTCCATGTAGGCATGCTTTATAGTTATTAGTTATTACAGGTTCCAATTAACAATTTAAATAAAAAGTCAGTTCCCTTAGGTTGTTCCACAATGGTGATTCTTCATTTAATTGATAATATTTCATCTTTTTGTTAGTTTTCTCTTCATGGTACATGGACTGTTCCACATTGGAACAGATTTTTTGCCTCAACATGTGTATTTTTATTGGTTAGGGTCATGTCTAAGTGTAAATTGTTAGCGAGCCCATCTCCATTAACGAGTATTTTAAATAATGAAGCTATTTTTGCTACCCTTGTAGGTGTTCCTTTTTGCCAATTCAAAATGCAAGAGGTACTTCCACAATCGTTTGAAGCCGTCAAAGCTTACCTGGACGGCTATGTACAGGAAGCAGCATAAGAAGGTTAGTTTCATGTATTGGAGCTCTCCTTCTATGCTTTTTATATTGTTCTCAGTATTCTTGTTTTATCTGGTGTTTTCCCTTAGATCCTCCAAATGATCCTCTATTATTTGACTAGTGAACCTGATCCATTCTCCAGGACTTACATGCTGAGGCTGTGAAGAAGAGGAGACGTACCACCAAGAAGTCATATTCTAGGTCGATAGTTGGCGCTACCCTTGAAGTAATTCAGAAGAAAAGGACTGAGAAGGCTGAAGTTCGAGATGCGGCAAGAGAAGCTGCCCTTCGGTATGTGAACTTGTGTTTTTCACTATTTATATGACTTCAAGCTCATCTGTTCCCCATTTATGCGGATCGCCGTGCTTCCCTGGTGGAGAGATATGCTGCCTTCACATGAAAACCAGGGAGAACTTGTGCGTCTGTATAGACCCTTGGCTGGTTGCTTAGCACCACATCCTGTAGGCTGCATATATTTTTAAGCACTATACGAACAGGTTCCAGCGCTGTATTTTCTATTTCACAGATTGCAGGAGCCTTTCAGTTTTCCATGACCTCCTTAGCATCGTTTCAGTAATCTTTTAGTGATGGTTTCGGCCCTGAGGATTCTTACGTGGGTTTGGTTTTTTATGCAGTGAAATAAAGGAGAGGATTAAGAAAACCAAGGATGAGAAGAAGGCCAAGAAGGCTGAGCTGGTGGCCAAGTCCCAGAAGTCCCAGCCAAAGGGCAACTTGGGGAGGGCTGCTGCACCAAAAGGACCAAAGCTTGGTGGTGGTGGTGGCAAACGCTGAGCGCCTTTTACTCCCCTAAGCATCTCCTTCTAGATGATTGGAAAGGAAGAAAATGAACTTAATAGCAGGACATCGTTTGAAGATGCATTCTATAATTCTTTTAGGGAATATGATTTCTTGTTTGGACCTGACGGAGAGAAGTGGTTGTTCCGTCTCCTCGGGGCAACACCTCAATTTCTTCCGTTTTTCAGTTTTGTACTGCACGTTTCTGTGGGAACCTTACTATGTAGGCCAGTAGCAATCATCTTCTTTTCAAATTTGATCTTTTTCTTCCTCTTGCCGAATTGATCAGTTTTCTGAAACCTAAGTCACGGACGTAAATTCGTAGAATGTTCCAACGGTGAATCGGACCTGGTTCATGTCCGATCCCGCCAAGCTCTTTGTTGCGAATAAATTTTTTCGTACTTGAAAGCAAAATCTTTTTCCTTATTTGAAGATTAGCAGCAGGAGAAAGCCACGCTAAACGTGAAGGCTTGCTTAGTCGCTGCTGATGTACTAAGGCCTCGAGACTTAGATCTTCAATGTCATAACTGTCTTATGGACGATTGGGAATTATGCAAGGAGTAGACGTCCATGGAATTTAGCCCTCTCCTGTCCTTACCTTCTCCTGCCATACCGGTTCCCTTTTTCTTTTTTCTTAGCTTCTGAAGTGAAGTGCTGATTTGTGGTGACTGTATGGTTTCTTTCTTTATTAGCTGCTGGTATGAAGTATAATAGATTGTAGAGGTCATAGTCTTCTTTTTTCTGTTTTTTGTTGCTCGTGTTATTGGATGACAGAAGATTGAGAAGTGTGCCATCAAATAGGAAATAGGCAATTAAATGAAGGAATACACATTTCAGCATGTTTTTGTTATACTACTAAAGCAACTAGGTTCTCTGTAAAAAGTGTGCAAACTTTTTTGTTTGTGCGGACGTTATGCTTGCGTTACCATGCATTGAAATTTGATTGAATAACGCAAGCTGTATCCCCAAAGTGATCCGAGTGGATGACCTGAATGCACTGTTGCAGAATGATATCTTCTGTTGATCTGTGTTTACTGGAAAAATTTTAACTTCTCCCATACAAATATTCATTGTCGCAAGTTATAACCAGCCCTGTAACCTCAAGACCAATATTACGCTTCCATGTAACAATTAGAATGCTCACGGCTTTGCCCACATGATTTCTGTGATTTGCCATGTTTTGAGCACACTGTCTGTCGCCCCTTGACTCAGAGAGTGAGGAGAAATCTGTAATAACACTACATGTTTCACAATCTAACTGAAAACACAACAAAATTTTAGATTTTTAACAGTAACATAGAACTATAATTTTGAAATTTAACAGTATCTTACCTTTACTAGCAAGATGAGTTGTTCTCTCTAGAAGAGAACTGCACGTTTCTCTTAACATGCAATGTAGGAACAAACAAAATGAGCAAAACATTATATATCTACTATATAGAACTCTTATAGCTGATCTACATGTGTGCTTAGCTTGGGTCTCATCATGTTCCACTAAAAAGAGGAACAAAAGAGCCATGAGTCCTACTGACCCAGTAATCTGTTTGAATGGAACGTAAGCTTAATTACAATAAATACAATACAGAAGCAAAGTTGGCATAAGTCATGCAACGAAATAACAAATTGCAAAGTAGGCACAAGTCATGCAACGAAATAACAAATTGCAAAGTTCTACAGTACAACTTAACCCTCTCTCATTGCCCCAACTTGATGCTTAGCTATGATAGATTCTTTCAAATTTGAAAAGGTATTGTACTCACAACAATCTCTATTCTTAGGATGTTCATCTATATGGTTATCCCGTGGCAAGTGACAACTTTACCTCTAGCCTCTGGACTTTGAAGAGTGTTAAGAGATCAAATATGGACATACTTCCAATTTCTAGACTCCAGGGTAGTGTTAGGAAGATTAATCTGTATCACCTCCATTTCTATGCTCCAAGAAAATGTTAGGACGTTTACTTATGAATTCACTTTCACTTTCTAGACTCCAGAGGAGTGTTAGGAAGTGATCCATTTAGTTGCAAATATATATCTTAAGCACATGTCCCCATTGTCCCTATTTTCAGCAATTCTAGCATATATTTCTTACTTTTCAAGATATCATGTCGAACTGCGTTCACATAGAATTCCCAACTCAGATATGAATAAGATTCAACAAGAATCACTGAGCCATCAATCCGAGCCCAGTTTGAATGCACTGAGATTCTAAAAGTCCATAAGTTCCAATCACCTGTTGGTGGTTCTTCAGCAAGCCTCCATAAATCAAACGCCTCCATTTCCTTCTCATTCTAAGTCAACGTCTAGATACATGCTTTTTCAAGTTAAAGCCTCAATAGCAAGAAATTTATGTGCAACTGACGTCAAGCATTGACATAATATGCTGCCGATCCACAAGAATTCCACTAATGAATCTAATTGTACGTACATTTATTGCTCCCCTTCACATTGGAAGGCAATGAAACGGATCTTTGACTTGTGAAAGCAAGAGAAACGTTCGTTGCTAATACCAGCTGAACAAAATCACCAATCTCTGATCTTTCTTCTAGGACAAAAAATGCTGAAAACCTAATGAAATATGCACAATAAAGAGATTGAAAGGCCAACTTGATACATTCAATCGATACCCCCTCTTTCTTTTTTATTATAATTTGATTTCTTTATACGTAGCTATACTAACTAAATCCTCTGTATTAAGAAATTTACATACAAGTTCAGATCCAAGAACGAAGGGGGAGACCACCCTCTCTTTTTCCATGCCCCAGGTGCAAGTCTGCATCAGAATCTGAGTGGTCGATAGTATACTTTTCAACTCAAGTGTCGTGCAACTACAATTTGATTTGAAGACAGCATCATGGGGCAATATAGAGATGTGGCTCATTAGCATCTCCTTGCTAAATGATAGGTTGAATCATGCTTCGGCCTGAATCATTTATTTGAAACTGCTTAAAAGTTGGAAAAGACTTGTATATTTATTATGTTCTACTAAAAAAGGTCGACACAGCCAGTGTAACGTCTCCATGGAGGAGTCACTAACCAGTCCCATTTGGCGACTGGTTTTTTCCAACTCATCTTTTCTCACCGTGTACTCTCTCACCAATTTTTTGTCTTTTTCAATTCTTCTTTCATTCTTCATCCTCCTCTCTGCCCCACGGTTGGTAGATCTTAAGCATAGAAATAAACTTGAAAATTCGGTCCTAAAATGGAAATGGTTTTATTATAATACATGTATAAGTATATCCCAGGCCACTTCAAGTCGTGGATAAAAACCAGTCCCAAAAGTCATGAATAAAAATCAGACCACTTAAATTTTTATTAAAACGTATTTTAAACAAAATATGAACATTCTATAAGGGCTATAAACACTAAGTTAACAAGAGAAAACCAAAGCTGACTGATGTTGCCAGATGACTGAAAAAAAAAAACTGCTAAAAGCCTTATTTATAGGGCCACTGAAGACACTTTATGGAGTAGCAATGATAATTCTTATATACATATATATGTATACACACACACCTTCTCAAATATTCTATCATTCATGACAGCGTAGTAAGTTGCTTTTCAATAAATCTATCTGTATGGAAATGAGAATTTGATGTCTACATCTAAATTTATGAATTGTTGCGTTTTAAAACTTTATAAAATCGACAATAGACATTTAGATGTCCTAATCTTTTTAACCCTATAAATTTTAATGTCATGCATTTGTCCATATGGAAACTATTTTAAAAGCAACAACTGTGCATAGCCAGAAGTCACATGATGTTAGGTAAAATCGAGGGACCTCATTACTGCGGCAATAGCTTCTTGTGATAGTCTCAAAACATAGCAAAACCCAAGAAAATTACTGCTTGAACCTAACCAAGAGCCAGCAAATAATCATCATAATTGATCTATGAATCTCCAGAACTTCTACTTAAATCCGTTTTTCTTAAAAAAAAATTGGAAGATCAGTAAAACATAAGAATTACACCTGCCTAGAATTCAATTTAAAACTCAAATAAAAGTAAAATAAAACTCCTTTTTCCATTGACATTGTCATGAAACCTAATGCCAATAATCTATTTTATCATTGCGACGACAAAATCTTCTTAACCTTACGCGATATGTGGGGTCTCACTCACATCAGCCACAGTTCACAGGAGTTTAGAGAGAACAAATATAAATATATAAATATATATATATATATAATTGCCGTCCTTAGCACAGCTGTAGTCTGAATGACCGGGACCCTCCAAAATTCAATTATGTAACTCATGTCAGGTGGAGGTCTGTAAATCCTTTTCCAACTCAATGATTGATGAGAAAAATTTGAGGGAGACATGCATTATTTTGGCTCTTTTAAAACTAAAAGTACCAAGGGTCTAAGCCAAACAAAAATAAGAGTCAGCCTGACCACTAGAAGGTTGGTCCTGAGTTCAAACCTCATTGTAGACTTTGATTTGTTGTAAAGCAGAGACGGGACATTTTGTCCACAACTCATGCTTGTGGGGCTGACAAGATTTTT
The DNA here is from genome assembly GCF_008831285.2 of Nymphaea colorata. Lineage (NCBI taxonomy): Eukaryota > Viridiplantae > Streptophyta > Magnoliopsida > Nymphaeales > Nymphaeaceae > Nymphaea > Nymphaea colorata. The sequence continues at coordinate 30,815,023 of NC_045139.1, read as the reverse complement.
TCTAAGGTTTTGCACTCTCGGTTTCTTTATTTTTAGAACACAAGACAAAGAAGAGGTTGAAAGTTCTTTCTTTGTTTTCGAATACAAGACAAAAGAAAAAGTCTGGATTCTGTGTAACAATTGACGGATTGGGTTACTTGTGCATGTCCATGCCAAATCTGGCCGCGAAAAGCGACGTTTTGTGTACAAGGTGTGAAACTTGAGCCCTTTCAAGTGCGTAAAGATTGGCCGGATTCAACATTTCTTGACTGCATGTGCATAGCTCTGAGGAAAACAATGGCTACCCAAGTCGCCATTGTTGACTCCCTTTATTACTTGCCGTGCCTTTCTAAACTGGTGCGTGAACAAGACAAGTCACGTACGCACCCATCTGCATGGATTGAGACGAAACCTTGTAGTTGACTCAATCTGGACGCAAGTCACAGTGCCATGACCAAGCTGCCGACACGATAGATTGCGATGACTATGGGGTGGTTTGGCAATAGGAATATTTTATAAATATTTTATGAATCTGATCAAAGATTGAGATAGATTCAGTGAACACATGTTCGGGTACTTCATGAATCTGCTTTAGTTTTTGAGGTAGATTCATAAAACATTCAGATAGAGTTCTTGTTGCCATTCAACTTCTATAGTACGCACATCCAATTGACAATATATTATTAGCATGGTACGCAATGGCGGAGTTTGAAATTTGTGGTTGAGAGGCATTACTATAAGAAAGTTTAGATTTAAAGTTAAATTAAATTATACGAACGAACTAGTATATATATATATACATAAGATCATTTATGTGGGGTCAGGATTGGCAACTGTCCACACAAATTTGATAGTCCTTACGCTATGCTTGATAGTCACAAATTTGAGATAATAGGTTACTACAGAACCATGAGAGTCTAAAGGCTGGGGATATATAGTCCGGCCCATGGCTTTTACAATGTAATGTAGATTTCAAGCCCACAGTTGTGAGTTGTGAAATCCACTGTTTGCTTTAGTTGTGGATTTCACCTAACATAGATTTTGACATTAGTTCGTGTGAACGAAGTTTTTTATCGCTCGACAGAAAGCCGAAGCTTCTACTCAACCTCTTATCCCCCTAAAGGTACAAAACTAGCTTTGAGTGTTTCAGGATGACATTCCTTATCGTACTTTAGCCTGTACATCAGGTTACCTCTTTTTACAGCACAAAAAGTTAATGCTTCGAAGATTTAAAAAAGAAACTGGCCGCATACCAGCCCTGCCCAGACTGTTGCATCAACCCCCTCCTCTGAGATTCCGAATTTGAGATTAGTCATGGATTTCATTCATCTTCAAAGCCATCAAACATGTTTTCAAATCTTGGAAGCCAAGGATACATGTGAGATCGGATCCCCTCACCTGTGATCTTAGAGATTTTGAAGCGGTTAAGATCTTTAGTTCCATGAACCATAGTTACACCAAAGACTTAAAAAAGTTTTTCTTACCATCTTTTACGTAGAGAATAAGAAAAATAAAATAAAATTGAGTGATAGAAAGCATATTCTTATCTTATTGTATGATCAACCCCCAAAATATCTCATGGATGAAGGGACCCTTGGTCCATACGATTGGCCTTGAGTTCCTATGAATTGAAAATTTTCTTGTCATGTCACTCTTGATCCTGCACAAAAAGGTCCACTGGCATGGACCATGAAGATGGGAAGGAGTTGGTCGCTTGCTTAGCTTGACCTGGTCCAGCATTAAATAGGCCTGGCTGCGGTCAACGTCTTCCAACCTTTTTGACCAAGCTTTAGCATGCAACTCCCCTTTCCCACTTCACGTTGCTTGACAAAGGCAGACAAGGGCTCAGAGTGGGGCAGAAATTGGAAAGGACGACTATTCTTTATTCTCAATGGATGATTATATATATGTATATATATATATATATAATCATCCATTGAGAATAAAGAATTATATATATATATATATAGGCCTTAAGGACGAGTGTCCTCTTGTGAACGTTGATTTTAATATTTGATGTGCCAAGAATTGTAAACCTTCATTATTTGGTCTCCCGATTTGAGAGTTTCATACTCAACCGTTTAGCAAGTTAAACCGAGCATTGGCTGGCGAGAATGTTATTTTAAATGAGTTTTTGTTCAACCAATTATATAAAATATACTGATTCAATTAACTTGGTTATGAAAATCTTAAAAGATTGGCAAATAAAAATCTCTAGATTTTGGAACATCTTAAAATATTGACAAATAAGAAAACACTAGAGTTTGTGACATATTGGGTTGGGTCTCTTCTCCATGTCCAATATCCAAAACCATGAGGCAGTTTGGAGAACCAGAGATAATGAGAATTAAAATGGAGTTCCATTTACGAAATTGGAGATAAAATATCTAAATTTAATAGTTCCCGTTTGGTTGACAACTGAGTTTCTCGATTCAAAGCATGCTTTTTCTGGAAATTATGGTTTTCTTGAATTTGGTGTGAAGACTAGAGAGGCAAGGGGGGGGGAGGGGGGGGGGCGCCTAGGCCATGGACCTATTCTGACCAATGAAAAAAAAGATTACACTGAAAAAAATAAAATTTTATAATTGCATCATGTATTTTTTAGATTTAAATTCAATTAGGCCCTATCCAGATCTAGAGATTGGACTGTCGGCCCGCTTCTAAAGAAAATCTTGACTTTGCCTCTATGTGTAATGGCTCATAACAAAAGACCTGAGAATTGTCTTGTTACATTTTCTTCAAAGGGGGGGTGGGGGGGGGGGGCGCCTAGGCCATGGACCCATTCTGATCAATGAAAAAAAAGATTACACTGAAAAAAATAAAATTTTATAATTGCATCATGTATTTTTTAGATTTAAATTCAATTAGGCCCTATACAGATCTAGAGATTGGATTGACGGCCCGCTTCTAAAGAAAATCCTGACTCTGCCCCTATGTATAATGGCTAATGGCTCGTAACAAAGGACCTGAGAATTGTGATGTTATATTTTCTTCAAATAAATAGAACTGCTTGTAACAAAGATAAAACTATGTTAAATATCTAAATTTAATAATTCCCGTTTGGTTGAAAATTGAATTTCTCCATTCAAACCCTACTTTTTCTGAAAGTTATGGGTTTCTTGAATCTGGAGTCAAAACGTGTTATGGCCCATAACAAGAGACCGTGTATTATGGTTTAATGAAAATGACCAAATTACTCCTGAGGAATAAATGGAAGACTTTCTTATATGGGCAAAAGTATATGGAAAAGATCTTCAGAAAATGACTAAAATACCCTTTCGGGTTTTGGACTGTGGGAACACGGCTTTCTGTGTTACGGCATAACACAGAAATCGTTCTTATGTCAAATCGTTTTCAAGCTGGATTTTTGGATTGCATGAAAGTTTGGATATGAATCTGGATTCTTCGATACGCACAAATTTAGTCAGAATCAGCAGCGCTTGTACCCATGGTTCTCTGAGTCGGGTCGGGTATGGTAATAACCTGATCCGGATCCAAAATGATAAGTCAAACCATCGTTTTCCCCCGAACCAACAGCTCACCCCGGCGCTTGTGCCTCTGAACCCGGAAAGCAACGAGAAACTTTTTTACTTAAAAACCCACAGCTTCTCCATAATTCGGGGAACAGGTTCTTTCCATTTACTGGTAAATACTTCTTTTAACAACCGAAAAGCTAGTCTCCATTATTCCATGTTTAGATAAAGCTTTTTTTTTATGCTACTTTTCGTATTTTTCATGCACAACTCTCGTATAATTAAGCCTTCAAATTTCTAGGAGACTATAATAGGCTTGGCAAAAAAAGAAAAAAACCAATTTTGTGCAAGGATGAGTATTTATTGAAAAAAAACGAACCCAATAATCCAATGAAAGTGAAAATGCTACGAACTGAGCCATTAAAAAGTTGAACTTTTTGTTGAACTCTGGTTCAAAGAGTGTTTGAGCAAAGTTGGTAAGTCGTCAGTTTTTATTTTCTGGTTGAGTAAAAAAGAACACCAATATATAAACTTCAATTTTGAATGGTAGGATTTCCTTGCGCTCACCCGAATCGATTGTTTTAAGTTTTTTATTATTAAAATAAAAAAAATTTAAAAATAATCGAAAGAACTACCAATCTAAGAAATGAACTGAATCGAGCATCATTCAGCCCAAAAAAAAAATTTAATGTTATATTTACAAAGCAAAAAGGATTTGAAATAAGAAAAAACAATATTAACTCGATTTAATCGGGTGGCCTAAGTAGAGAAGAAAAGCCCACGTACGACTCTTGCCCGCCAGCAATTCAAAAGATTAGATCGCGCGTACGGACCGCCCATCTGTCAACACGCGGCAGAATCGTACGGCTACTATTGAACCCCATCGGAACAGGGGATGCATGCCATGCCCAGTTGAATCAACGGTCAGCAAGAAGCCACGTGCTCGTCGACGATTGGATGGATGCGCCAGAGGGGAGCATTAATTGGCTGGGTGGCAGCGAGAGGAGCTCAGAGGGGTGCATTAAATGAGGTCGCCCCAACCGACACCTTCGCAGAAATAGGCCGCGTTAGCTGCAGAAATTACGGAACTGCCTCGCCCCATTTTCCCACGCAATTTTCTCTCCGCTGCTCTGCCAAACAGCCTCTGCTCAAGTTCAGCTTTCCGCGTTCGCGTCGCAGTCGGCCGACCGAGTACCGGACGCGGAATCCGGGATCTGGTGGGAAAGCTTTCGGACGCGCATGGAAAGAGAGAGAAAAGACGAAGAGATGGCGGGGAGTCGGGGACTGAGGCCGGACCTGGACCTGCCTTCTGAGAAAACTTTTCTGGTCAGAATCAGTGGCAGAATGTACCATAACTGAACGCACGAGCATTTATTTTGACCTGCTGCATGTGATGCATCGCGACTCGTCCACGAGAAGTCATTTCTCTGATAAGAAAGCTTCGTCAAGATTGTGTTCTTGATAATATTTTATCTGAAAGGTCGTAAAAGATGCAAGCATATTTTACGATATATATCCTTTTATTTTATTCTAGAGACCATTGAAGAAAAGAGAAGCGAAGGATTGCACCAGAAGATTAGATAAGAATAACAAAAAATTACGCTCTCTCAAAGCCATGTTTACACTAAAGCTTTGAGAACAGATGCTACAAGAAGAAACACCATACCATCATCGTCTTCCCTACACAAACCAGACGCTCACAGACAGAAAGCAAATCGGCTTCACGAGTCAATGCCCGAACCACCACCACCCCAACAAGAAGAGCCATAGACAGAGGACGATTCCTTGCTGACATCGTTGCATGGCTGATTCCTTACTGTGTACGTGCGGTTCGTTCTTGACTCACAACACATCAACACCACCACTACCACTACTGCTACGACGACGGCGACGACCGCCACTGATGCACCTACGACGACGACGACCACCACCACCGGTCTACCACCACCAGAGTTGCGCAAAGGCAAAAAATGACTAAAACCACCCCAAACTCCGGCATTGTTCCGTCGAAATTCAAGGTCGTTTTGGTCATTTCGCCTAGGACGATACAGCGCTCCGCCGATACCCACCACTTTTATTCCCTTTTTTTTTTTTCTTGTTTCACTTTGAGGGAGAGAGAGAGAGGGAGAGGGAGAAGAGTTAGTTCTCGCAATGAAGAGCCGCTTTGATTTTTTGGACGGTGCAGGAGATTAGGTTGTTAACCGTCTCCACGGACTCCACGGTGAGCTTGGCCGTCGGCAGGCTGTTCACCAGGATCTGGAACGCCACGGTCAGAAGAGAGCCACCCACCCTTGCCGGCGGGCTCATCCCACCAAGCTGTGGGGGCGGCCGACATCCCGGTCCGTCCGGCAGGATTGCGAAGCCGGACGGCAGCAGCGCCACATAGGCCGAGTCCCCACCATTCATCACCACGTGCATCGCCGGTATGTCCACCGGCGCGTACACTACCAAGCTGCCCGACGTATCGGTGCAAGTCTCCTGCAGGATCAACATGCTGCTCTGGTTCGCATTCATCGCCTGCAACAACGTAAATACGTGAGGAACCAGCAAGAGTTGAACATTTTTTGGAAGAAAAACAGGAAATTTCGCTGAAGTTTGATGGGCGGCAGAAGGACTCACGCTAGCGCGCAAGAGAGAGACGCAGTTCCCGTGATCTTGGCCCTTGGCGATGTGGGCCATCTCCTGCATCGGCCCGCCATTGGAGAGAATATCCCACTCGCTCCTGAGCCGCTCGTCCCGGAGGAAGTCGAACAGGCGTTGCGGCGACACCGGCAGCCAAACCGACGTCGCGGCGCTGAGCACCACGCCCGGCGGCTCGCCGGGATCGTCAACGCTCTTCCTCGTCATCACCCGCACATTTTCATCCACATTGCCGGCGCACAGCTTGTTCCACTTGTGCACCGTCGACGCGCACACGCCGGCACAGAAGTTGTTGGTCATGCGTTGCGCCAGCTTCAGCATGCTCCGGCGACCCGCTGGAGTAATCGCTGCAACCAAACCCGGAAAACATACTTAATAAAATCAAAACGAAATCTAGCTCTTAGATTAAGCACCAAGAGATCTACTGAAGAAAAAAATCATCGAGATTTGGGACACACCGGCATGGTCGACGCGGTTGGAGATGGCCGATGACATGAGGATGGCAAGGCACTCGCATTGTCTTTGCAGGGTCGCGACCCACCTCTGCGCGCCGAAGCCCATGCCCGAGCCCAGCAGAAGGCGATACATCTGATGAACCGAGCCCTCATCGTACTCGGCGTGCTCGACCCACACCACCTACAGCTCGAGTGAACCACCTAATATCAATATTTGTGCACCAAGAAGAGAGAAAACCCCATAAACTAATACAATATAAATATACAAAGACAATGGCAGCCGCATTGAAATCCGGCAGAAATCGCAAGACCAACGAGAAGAAAATATATACATATAATATGGCCTAATATAAGAAGCCAGTATCGGTTGAGAGATAAATGATTGGTTCATAAACTAATAGTTTAGATGAGAGGCATTTTTCGGGAGACCAAAAAAAGGCAAGTAGCAACTCAGAAGTATATTGAAATATTAAATCAAGAGAGGTTCAGGAGATTGGGATTTTTTTTTTCCTTTTAATTTGGGGAGTGAAGATTGAGCCTTGAGAAGGAAATAGTCACGGCCTCTAGAGTCGAGAATTGGACAAAGATTGCATTGAATGTGTCTTGTTCATTAGGGCTTAGAAAGGTGTGACGATGAGGAAAAAAGAAAAGAAAAAGAAATGGCAGAAAGACTTCGGGTACATAGGGAGAATAACTAGATTGCAACAACGGGATAAAATTTAAGGCGGTGACACAGAAGCAGGAGCATCGATGGTCCTAAAAAAATGAATAGATTGCCAGCCAGGATCATTAATAATCTATCAATATGACTGATGCCTAGGAAGGAGATCCCGGCAAAGAAGAGAAGCATCGATGCCTTAAAAAATTGCATGGTGGGGAGGCCGGAGCTAGGGCTCGACTCCAGAAGCTGTAGATCTTTAGGAGTAGAAATTGTCAACTGCTTCACGTTGGTATGTGAGAGTTTACTATGGCGTTTCTATTTTGGAGACTGTAACATAGTAAACTATATGGAAAAATAAAACTCTCTCTCTCTCCTCAGTCTCTCTCTTCACCTTAGAGTAGCCATTGGGCATATCTTGAACAACACAACCAGAAGGGAGTCTCCTGCAACTCATGTAACCGGCACCATTTTGGTTGTCCTTGATGCCGTCAATGGATACATCAACCACAGCCCATAAGCCTTCGGCGTGCTGCTTGCAGAATCTCAGAAAACGCACCTCCCTGGTCGGCACTAGGGGAGAAAGAACTTGAAGCTCAGCATGCATCTGCGGGCATTAAGACACCAAAAAGGCACATACTTTGAGCAGAGTTTCAGGTGAAGGATTAATCTCTAAAACAGGCGGATTGATGCTCTGAGGTTAAACTGTAAAGTGATTAATGAGATCTGAAAGAATGTTACCAATTGAAGGGCACCGTTTCTAGTCCCGCCCAAGCCGGCTGAGATCACATCAATGGTGGAGGACCTTGCAATCATACATGGGAACATCTCCGTCCACCGGTTCTATGTAAAAAATGGGAGTGTGTTTAAGATTTTCTGTTTATACCTCATTCTGAGTGTAAATCTAGATTTCAAAAATGAGGAGAGAACTATGGAGGCTTCAATTTGAAGGGCTATATCTCTAAGCAACCAAAATGGCACACAGAAAGATGATTAAATCAGAAAATGAAGACTCCAAAAACAAATTATGGAAGGTAGAAGAGAGACCAATCCAATCAAAGTGTATCAGGATCAACAAGCAGAAAAACAAATACACCAGAAAAAATGAATGCATACAAACTGAACGTTGGAGAGGACAATGCGATATAGTACCGGATCCATCAGAGTCTCCACAAGAGCCACACTGTTTATAATCACCAAGCCGCTCTCCCTAGTGGCTTCTGTAACATATCCAACAGGCTTTGGTCCTATACAACGAGAAAATGTTCGAAGGTATTCCTCACAATTGAGCGTCTCCCTCCCAGCTTCCGAGCTTGGAATCCAGAGGGGCCGATCTGTGTTAGCCATCTTAACCAGCTCATCCATGGCGACCAAGGCTAGCTCTGCAAACATAGATCTCTCGGCAGTCATCATGGTAGGAGGCCTCGGCGTCACAATGCCAAGGGCACCACCGCCGCCGCAGCTGAAGTCGGTGCCAGAAGGCAATGTGGCCGTTGCCACGCTGCTCAGGTTTCCAAATCCATTGCTGCCCACTGCAAGATCGAGAGATGAACTCGTGATGGGGGGCACCGAGGACATGGCCGAGACGGGGCGGCCCAAGAACTTGCCGGCAAGTGCACAGACTCGATCTAGTTCATCTTTGAGCCGAGCATTTTCGATCCGAAGATGCTGTTCTTCGAGTGAGATTTCTCCAAGCATCGCCGGCCCCCCGCAGTTGCTGCAAATCGGGTTCCTCATGGCGTCCCTGATCGACATGTTTTCAGCTCGAAGCTTATCGTTTTCTTGCCTGAGAATAGAGTTCTCATGGCGCTCTAGTTGAGTCTGTCAAAAAAAAGACTCCCCACACTCAAGACACACGAAAAGAGCCAAAACCAAGCTTAACACCAAAACACCATTTTTTTAGGAGAAAAAGTACCTTCATCTGGGTACGCCTATTTTGGAACCAAAATTTGACTTGTCTACTCTCTAGATTCAATCTTCTACTCAACTCCATCCTTTGCTTTTCATCGGGATGAGGGCACTCCTTAAAGAGACTAGAAGAAAGAAACGAAACAGAAGAAAAAAAAAATAGTCATCAATATCATCATCCAAGGAAGCAAACCAAAAAAAAAAAAAAAAAAACAGACAAAGAAAGAATTCAAAACAGATATATGCTTACGCTTCTAGCTCCTGAATCTGCTGGGGAGTATGTCTGTGATATCTCTTCTTCCTTGGGGGGTTATCACCATCTTGCTCATCACCAGACGCGCCCTCCACATTATCACTACCGGATCTACTCTCATACTCATCATCCTTATTCCTGCTGGCTTCAAAGTCGCCAAGAACACCTACAACCCCACCAACTCCACCGCCACCACCATCACCATCAAGTACCTGACCATCCATCCCTCCACCACCACCACCACTGCTCGTCTGCCACAAAGATTTACCCAAGAGTTATCAGTGGAAAAACCAGAAGATTAACACGAAGAAAAATCAGAGCTGGATAAGACTTAGATTACCAGTGCTAGAGATAATCCAGGAGAGCTAAACATGCTCTTAGAGGATCTAGACAAGAGAGAAGGGGGAACAAGACGGGCATGAGCGATTGCACCCACAGGCATATTGTAAGGCAAATCCGTCACTATCTTCGCACCACCAGAGTTTCTCTCTAGAAATCCCCCGAAACTCATGAAACCCCCTCCTTGTGCCTCCAATTCTTCCCTATCTCAGAAGACCCATTTCAGACAACCCACAAAGAGAGTACTGCAGCACAACCCGAGAGATAGAAGTAGAGAGAGAGAGAGAGAGAGAGAGAGAGAGAGAGAAGAGGCACACGCAGATGTGAACTCAGTGCCTCCAAGGCTTTCTCTTTAGAAACCAAGAGAGAGGGAGTGAAAAGAAAGGCAAAAGAGAGCAGGGGAAGGCATATCCTCTCCTTCACCCTCGACTACTCATAAGCACTCTCTCGCTTGCTTATAGCTTTTCCTTCTCATTATCTCTCTCTCTCTCTCTGCCCCTTCAGAAAACCCTAGGCTTCACGCCCACTCTCCTTGCATGCAGCAACCTCAGGGAAAAAAAAAGCACACCAGACAGAAGCAAATGAAAAAGAAAAGAACCCAACCCCCTCAAAAAAATAAAATTGACTCCTTCAATAAAAGAATGGAGACAGAAGAAAACCCAATTGTCCTGATCTACAGTAGAAGAAGATAATCAACCATGTGGACGCAACCACACCTTTCAAATATTAAAAAGAAATGAACCCAAATTCTGGAGAGAGAAATACAGAAAAATTTAGACACTGAGGTTGGTTGACCATTCGGATTCCAACCTGCCAAAGTAGAAAACCAAAAAAAAAAAAAAGAACTTGGGGGAGAGTGGAAACCTTTGGAAGATTGATGAACATCAAAAGGAAAAGGCAGAAGTGCCCTTTTCTTTCTGCTCTCTCTCTCTCCCACTAAATCTCCTTCACCTCCCACTTTTTACCAACGGTGGCTTCTGTGAGAAAAATAAGAGAAAAAAAAACTGCAGATTTCATGCATCCACCTTTTTCTCTCTACCGCAGGCTCATCGTTGGGATCTGAATCATGTACTATCATGAAAAGAGCATCCAAAAATTATCGACGAAGGAGAAGAAAAACTGAAAAGGGCTGGGAAAAAGCAATAGTACGAAGAGAGAGAGAGAGAGAGGAAGACAAGCCCCCTGCTGTTGCTGACTTTTTGTACAGTGTGGAGTGTGGACTGCTTCTTCTTCTCTGTCTTTCTTGCGCTCCCAAAATGGTTTTTCTTCTTAGTCAAGTCTGTCTTTTTCCTCTTTTCCTCTGATTTCTTATCTTCCTCCCCTTTGGGTCATCACATTTTTTTACAGCCCTTCCTCCGGTTTCCCCATCAGGATCAAAGACAAATCCTTTTCTGCACAAGATTTTGTGCACAAAAAGTTGTCTTTTGACGTCTCGGAACCGGTTGTCCGATTCACTTGTGACACGGTTTTGTTGGGATCTTTTATCCTTTGGAATCTTGTCCTAATCACAGCCTCATGTGTGATCTATTTTGGTGTTTTGTAGTATAGATTCGATTTCTGTAGGCTCTATTTTTTCTAAAATACAAACAGTGTATGTATTACATTTCAGTTAACAGTTGTTCTATTTCCCGCCCAAGTCTCAATGACCAGAGAAAGGAAAATGGTTTCGACCTCTTATCCAATCGCCAAATGTGACATGTATCGTCCGAATACATATAAATTGCACTTAAAAAGTCGGATTTGCTAAGAAAAACTTTCATTTTGAGGGCCTATTTTTTTCTTATTCTGGTTTCATATTTTTTTAATTCTTGTTCTACCAATTACCGAGTGATGTAAAATGTGAAAATATTCGCACTTAATACTAGCAAAACTGTACATCTAAGTGAGTCACACACACACAAATGTGAAAATATGATGTAAAAAAAAGATAGAAAAGAATGCATTGTCATATCATTAACCTGAGATACGCGGACTGAACAAAAACTTCTTCGGATTGAACTTCAAAGGAGTATGGGCCTTAAATCTTTTAGGAGCATAGTATCACTTGGCAAAATGTGATACTAATGGCATTGTAGGGTTGTTTGACACCCATGACAGATATTTATTATTGTTCAATGATTTAATTTTAAAATTTTGGCAGATTTATGAAACATTATGTTACAGGGTTCAATGAATCTACCCTAATTTTTTTGGTAGTTTCATTGGATAATAAGAATTTGTTACCGGTGTCAAACAACCTCTTTAGCTGCCAACTTACCTGCATCCCCGTACACTAACTGCTCGTTGGCTTTATAATAAAGGTGGGCGGACCTTTTTCCGAAGAAATTTGCGTCAGCACTTTTTTGCTGTTTGTTTGAATTTCCTCTCCAAAATAGTCACGTTGTTCACAGACGTCTTCCTAGTTTGTGTTTCATCTTTCTTACACTTTTATTGAAAAATACGTGCAAAATTATGAGCAACAAATAACACAATCTCAACGTGATTTCAATAGTTTAAAACCTACAAATAGCAAGAGTATTTATTGATGCATAAATATGTTCTTATAAGGGCAAACAATTTTGTAAGTTCAAACTTTCTCCTTCCACAAGAATTCGGATTTTTTTAAAAATCAGAATGCAATAGCATCTACCGCCGTTGTAGGAGCACTTCGCCGTCGTCTTTTAGGGTTTAGGGTTTAGGAACGACCGTAGTCCTTCGCTTCTTCTAACAGTAATGGTGGGTGTCGATCTAATACCCTGCTTTTCTAAGTCCGTATAAGCTTAATATGTAAGTTAGCTAACCACTCTTTGGTGTGGATAATCGTCTCATATGCTGGTGTTTAAGATACATATCAAAGTCGATATGATGATGGATTATGAAAAAATGGGAGGATTAATCCTGCTGCCACGGCAAGAGCGACGCCCCCTCCTTCGCTTTGCCCCTACACAATGATGACACTAATGTTGTGCATCGCGTCGGGGGCCAACCCAGAGCCCAACAAAGTTGGGTTGGGCTCCAGCTGAGCTCGACCATCAACTTTATACCCATGGGGTACTCGGTTCGATGTCCACATATATTTGAAATCCTTAATATTTCATATTGTAATATTCCGGTTTTGTCGCTACCATCTTCCTATTCGACTAATAAATTAAGAGAATCTCAATAGTTATGAGCTTCAAAAAAAATTCATACAGTTTTTTAAGAAATTTCAGAAGTTTTTCAGATGCTTTTGTGGCCATATTAACAATTTGAAGAAATAGTAGAAACAATAAGAAGGGCGAAGTCTCTTTGAGATGGGTACGTCTCTCAGGGCAAATTTGATTGCCTAGATAAGTTTTACTGGACAGGAAATCGAGTGAAAAAAAATCCCACCAATGAGGGATCCATATGGAGCAATCTTTGATGGAAATACATTTTAGCTTCTCTTTGATGAAAAAGACTAATACCTAAGGAGCCAAAGTTTGGCCCATCATACCGAACCCCCCCCCCTTGTTTTTTAATTTTAATTACACACAAATTTGAATGAATAAAAAAAAATATATATAAAAGTTGGGTTTTTCATATTATTTTTTAAAATAAGTTAAGGCAGAAAATAAGAATAAAAATCCAACACCAATGCCTTTAGGAAGATCTGGATTTAGATCCCGATCCGGGTCCGGAGTGCACTTACAAGGGAGGTGATTTCCGAGTCAAGCGAGACGACTCGTCCGATACGTATTTGTAGGAGGGTGGTACCTAACGCTTGAGAAAGAAAAGATGGTTGTCAGAGGATATTTCTGGTAGCGAGCAATAAATAAGGAGATAATAAATGCAAAAATACGATTTTGCCCCGTCCTTGGCTACAATAGTGTTGTGAAAATGACCTTTTTGTCCCTACGCGGCAACGCCTTAATTCGCTGTCGACGGCCCCGCGTACAAGTCAAAACCTTTGCTTGTCCCTTTCCCGAGGACTGATCATTCACCGTCTAGGAGGTTGGGGGCCCTACGGTCATTATAAAGAAAGCTTGAGAGTCTTTCTGTCCTCGCGAGAAGTCTGCTGACGGGGTTTCCGAAGCGGATCCTTCCGGAAAAATCGTATTATCTAATGACCTTATTATCCTCTAACTGTTCCCCAAAAAACGGGAAGGCCATCGACGAGAGGCCCGAAAGTCGTCATGCCTGGGCCCAATCAACGGTACTATTTTCGCTCCCCACCGGCCAGTAAAAAGTCAAAGGCCAGTCTTGTCCTTTTCCCTGGAGGAGGGGTGGGTCTCAAAGACGATCGGTTCGGGCCTGTTGCTTCCTTGATGGGTTCGTTTTCTTCCTCGCCCCGAAAAAGGGCAGTGCCGGTATTAGTTTTTTTCACATGAAACAAAATAAAGAAGCTCAACATTTTTTCATCTACTTTAACATGGTTTTTAACATATGATATAGATTTAAAATTCACATTGCACATATCTTTAGTTTAAATAATTTCGAATTCTAATTGGAAGAACATAACTTTTCTAGTTTGTCACATGAGACTGAAAATCCAGGGGGAAAATTTTGAAGGACATTGTTTTCTGGTTTTGCTTTTTAGAACATGATTTTGATAATCAAATATGGTCTCTAGGGTTTTCATCAATGTCTAGTTTTGATCTGACCAATAATGTATTTGGCTATTTGGAAAATCAAATTATGATCAACAAAGTCATTAGAAGATCTAACTTTTCAAGGCTTGTTGCTTTTGCGGCTTCCTTTGAATTTTCTCTTTGAAAATTCACTTGGAAAACCTACCTTCGTTTCATATGATCTAATATCTAACGCAATTTTCGGGAACTTGGACTAAGTTGGGAGACATAATTATTAGAAAATTTAACTCTTTGCGATGTTTCTTTTCTGGATTTCGTTCACAACACCTGCTTTCATTTTATTTGCTTTTATTTAAGTTCCCATCTATTCTAGTTGCAATTTCTCATAAGCAATTGTAGTTTGTTCTCATTCAACTTATTGCCATCCAAATATTTTTCAGATATCATACCATTCACCAAATTCATGTGAATGACCCAAATACCCTCCAGTACTCTTGGCCTTTCCTTTCGACCAGCCGGCTAACATTTAGCAATTCTTGTAGGCTTGAGAAAATCGGTTTATGATAAGCATGTGCATCGGGCCGGCCCTGCCTGGCCCGACCATTCAAACTTGAGTTCAAATCAGAGCTTGGCCCAATTAAATTGAAAAAATATTTTTTAATATAAATTAATATATAAATATAATTAATCGACATGAAACATTATATATATATATATATATATTGATAAAAATGAAAAATATCGAGTCCCGGGCTCATCGGTCCCAACTGAGCCGGCCCGATAAATTATCAGGCTGTCCCAGTGCTCTTTTATAAATTATCAGGCTGTCCCAGTGCTCTTTTTTTTTTGGGCTCGTGCCTGAGTCGGGGCTGGGTACCCGCCGATGGCCCGACCGATGCACAGCCTTTATCATTGTCTGGCAAACCATACAACTCAAAAAAAACTTGCACCACGCTATTGACTATTACGGGATGAGGTTGCTTGTGCATTTTTGGATACTGAAGTTAATGGGGGCAATGAATGGGGGAAAGAAGAGGGGCATTTTAGTAATCGGCCCACCGGTGGTCATCAATAGGTGAGGGGGGAGGATTTAATGGAGAAGTTGCTGGTAGAGGGTGTGCAGACACACACTGTGTAGGGTGGCAGTTTCATTGGGGTGGGGGTGCCGGTGAATTGGCGTGGTCCCGCATATAAAGTACTTTTGCTTGATCCGTCCCGGTTTTCGGACTCGAACCCATCTTGGCCGGCCGGTAAATGGGCAGAAAAGTTCGCCACTTGTTGGGCCCCCCCACCCCAGCCATCGAACCCCACCGGTTCCAGCACCGGATTGTAGGTTGTAGGTTGTAGGTTCAATGGAGGAAGACATGACTTTTATTGGTCTTGTTCTTTTAAGACTTGGTAGTTGGGGCTCACCCTAATCTTTGATGATTTTAAGAGTCTAAAATCATTGTGTTTTTGTAATACATGTTTCTAATATATGTTGGAAAAACTTATAAAATACATCATATGATTATGGCCAGGGTTTTATTGTTAGATCTTGGAACAACATCCACAATTATAACATATTTTCTGCAACAAAAATGTAAAACATATATTATAGGAACATGTGTTTCAAGAACACAAAGTCCTCTTATCAAACACTTCTTGACATTTGGTGAACAAAAGCATGCTTGCATAAAGTTTCTATCTCTTTTTGCAGTCAAACAAAAAAAATTCAAACCTATGCAAGCAGAGACAGAGGCAGGGGGCCGGCGGGGCCATGCCCACCCCCCACACCTTAAAAATTTTTAACAAATCAAAATTTTGTATGTAAAATTTTAAAATGATAGATTAGCATGTATAAAAATGTTGAAAAATTATGTTTTGGCTCATGTTAAAATTTTAAAACTATAATTTGGCCCATGCAATGAAAAATTTTTAGCTCTACCCCTGCATGCAAGTATACGTAAATCTATAACTAGGTTAATATGTTGATCACATGATTTCGCGCTGAAGTTAGTTTTATGATCATCGCTCAAGCTTAAGCTCAGCTCAATATATTGATCGAACTACTCATAATTAATCAAAATCTAAAAAAACCATGTGCAAAGCTTAAAACAATCTCTAGGTTCATGAAAAATATGATCTGACTTTGGGCTACCCAAATGAATTAATGAACCGAATCTAGACATTCGCCCCCTGTTCTTAATAAGGGTGTTTCCCTCAACTGTCAGCTCCCAAACAGCCAAGAAAATCTAAAAGAAACTAGAGTAGTAGTTGATGAATAAGCAACTTGTCCCAATGTGAACTATAACCAATAGAATTGTAGTTAGGTTTGAGAGAAAGGGACCCCCAAGCTTTTGAAATCTCATTCCATCTCTTTCACTTTTGTCTCCCTATTTGCGGCTCTACTCCATGGATCGACTCAAAGACCACAGTAAAACCTTCTAAATGACTACATCTACTTTTGTTGCTGTCGCCAAGGAAACAAGCAAGCTCATTACACTTAGGGTGGACCTCAAGCGCAACTGTGGATTTATATTCTGAACTTTTCTCTTGTGGGTGAGCGGAAGAGACCAACCACCCAACAGAGCGTCCCAGCTTCCACCCAACTTCTTATTTCTTTGGAGTATAATGTCTACTTTCTGTGTCTCCGGCCAAACTTTTCTCTAGTTGGTCATCTCGCGATGAAGAGCCCTTGTCCATATTCAGCTCATTTATGCAGCTGACTGAGCCTAGTACAGATTTCCAACCACTTTTTGGTACTTGTATAAGCCAAACCAACCAAAGCGCGGTTCGGCCATTGTCGGTAGAGGTGAACAACAAGTCGAGCTACTCGAGCTTGACTTGTTAAAGCTCGGTTTGTGAATGAGTTGGAGCCGAGTCATTTGCTTAACAAGTAGAACTCGAGTTCATAAGTCGACTCTTTCAAATAATCAAGTTGAGTTCAAGCTCAACATGTAACTACCGGGTCGAGCTCGAGCCTTAATCAAGTCGATATATTCAAACGAGTTCATGAGTTTGTCAAGCCTTAATCGAGCCGAGCTCGAGCTCGAGCTCAACACGTAATAATGAATATTAGTTCTATTCAAACGAGTTTGTCAAACCTTAATCAAGTTGAGCTCGATCTCAACACGTAACGATGAATATCAATCTATTCAAACGAGTTTGTTTTGCCTTAATCGAGTCGAGCTCGAGCTCAATATGTAACTGCCGAGTCGAGCTCGAGCTGCTTCCGTCGAGCAATTCTCAAGCTCGAGGTTTCATCAGTCGAGCCGAGCTCGAGCTGACTGAAATCGGGCTCGCTCGACTCGTGTTCACCCCTAACTGTCGGAGTGATAGGGAGTCCTAGTAGATATCTCATACCACCTCCCATATGAAAACTGGAACTTCAGGATCAAGGGTTGCATCAGACGTCTGGCATGGGGTCAGTGTATATTAACTAGTACGGGACACTTGCACCCCCTTGGCACGCACACACATCACCCATAGTAATCGAACTAATGGCATGGGCTTTCACAAGGGTCTACTCGACCAGCTACACTATGTCGTTCGGGGCAAGGCACAAACGGAGCCAAGGGGGTCGCACATGAGTCTTAGCTCCACCTATTTTTTTTTTTAAATTTACATATAAATTTTAGAAAATTTTATTTGTCCTATATAAAAATTTTGAAAAATGATATTTCGGTCCGTGTCAAAATTTAAAAACTTTAATTCGACCCCTTTCATGAAAAATTTCTGGTTCCACCCCTAAGGGATGGTCCCAACCATTGTCATCAGTACATGCAATAGTGAATTCTGTCAATGATTGAATACAAGCCCTGAATCTGCTTGAATTAATAAAAGGCTGATCAGTAAAGCTCTTCAAGAATAATAGCAGAGGTTGATGAACAGAGTTTGTCAGATCGCTTATACTTATTTCGACGGTTGAGACGGCTGCACAAGGCAGGGACAGGAAGTGTTCATCATTGTCAATCAAATATGCTTTTAATAACGGGATATTTAATGTATTAAGTATTGAAGGAAGTATGCAAAGATACTGTTAGCCATTTAAGGCAGAAATTCCCCAACATCTTCCTCATTGATTGCGTAATAAAGAGCGATACTTTCCTTGATTGCCTTCAATGATGCCTTTAATGGAGTGTTTTCCTTGTACATTTTAATTTGTTTCAGATCTAGAGATATGTCACAGGCACATGCCAATTCAGATGTCAATATCTAAGGCTATTATTTTTTTTTGTTTTTTCCTTTTTGATATTTTGTCATTTTTTTATGTCTAACAGTAACAATATAAAATAATTTTTTATTGACAAAAAAATGAGTCATCAGGATCCTCAGGCCTGTGTAAAACAAAGAACAAAAAAGTTGAACATGATTTGAATGATTCAGCTGTTTATAACCATGGATGAGGAAGTGTAGTTTTTTCATTCATCTCTTAGCCAATCTTTAATGTGAACAATCAATCTATTCAGCAAGTAATTGATGGAAACGATGGATTCATCAGCATAATTAGTAGCTTTTCTGATTGAAATTTTGATCATTCAGCATAACTGTATAAAATCAGGAAAAAAGAACAAAAATATTCGATGCATATGAAAGAAGTCATTAATTTACCCCCTCCTCTTTCCTTTCTAAATTTTTGAAGTTTATGCAAAATATTTTGACCCACATATAAAGTTTCTGGTTCACTATCTATTTATAGATGTCATATTTTTTAAATTGAAAAAGTTCCATCCACACAACTAGGCTTTTAACTTTTCATCGGTGCACTTCTTCGATTGTTTCATGAACCTGCCCTAATTTTCGAGTCAGATACATGAAACAATAACATACTGTTATTATTCCCAAATAGTGGCTCGGGTTTTTTTTTTTAACCATAAAAAAAGGTGAAAAAAACTGACCTGATCAAGGGGTCCAAATGGTTTCATATATCCCGCAGAAGCCCGTCCAAATACGCCATGGATAAATTCTCCAAGCAATCAAACGCCTTTTAAGTTTTAGATGGCGAGACATTCAATGCTCTGTGGCCTCATTGTAACCATAATCTGTCAGTCCCCAAGAGAAGAAGAGAAAACATTGTTTAATTATTGCCATATTAAGCTTGACAAACAGGAGCAACACCACCTAATCAATATTAAGACACCATCTAAAACATGACCAAGTTAACTAGAAAAATCTCGAAATCATGTTGGATTGCAAATATTTAGGGTTTGTAACAAGCCAGACACCGCGGTACATATCTGCTCCTGGGTGGGCAAGCCGGCGCCCCCCAGACCGCAGTCTCTCCTTCTTCTCAACATTTCTCACCTTGACCCAGGTTTGAGCGTCCGAACCGTGCTTGACCATGACTTCCCAATGATCTCAGACCAGGCAACAAAGGGAAAAAAAAGATCTTGTCTTGTTCTTCTTTGTCGCCAAACCCGCCTATATGTGGCGGTTGCGCAAACATATATGTCCATGTCCTTGTTCCTTGGGTCATTGCACCAACCCTGGTTTAGATTTCTGGCTTCGTGCGCTCGAACCGAGTTCACATACAAGCCAAAAATCGACCTTTTCACATGAAGACAACATGCATGAGGCCGGACTAGACCTAAACCTGGCCGAGTTCAAAGAAGCTGTGTTCAACATATTGGTGTTGTTTCTTGAGAGAAGAGAGAGAGAGAGAGAGGGAGAGTGAATAAGTTTGCATGTGAAAGCAAGAACATTGAATTCTTAGTACAAAGTCTGAACAACTTGTAGTGAGAATTGTCTGTCCTATGGGGACAAAGTTGGCTGCTTGACAAAGAAAGAAACGGGCAACTTGAAGAGGGTGGTGTGGTCCTAATAGCCAATAACAAAGCCAACAACCCATGTGGGTCCTTGTGTTTAATCGGCCTCTCACTTTGTATTTTTTCTAACATGAGACCCTTGTCCAAGGATGGAAGTCCATGGACAAAGGTTACTTTTGTTCTCTCAGTTGCATTTTACTCTTAAGAAACATCTCTCTCTCTCTCTCTCTCTCTCTCTCTCTCTCTCTCTCTCTCTCATGGAGCTATGTTTAGATGACAAAAAATGACCCAATTTCAGGCTTAGTGGATTAGATGATATTATATGTTTGAAGTTCTTCATGATAAAATGTGATGTTATATGAAGTTTGGCGTTTAAGGTAAAGCCAATGAGGTGAATGCCATTGCTAGACTTTTTAGTCGCCAACTTGCGACCTATCATTTTCTCTAGTCCTCCTTTTTCTCAGTACTTATTATGATGTTGAAATTTTGAATTGAGACACCGATATCAGTCTTTGATATTGGTATTATATGATTTTTTTTGAAGAAAAAAAAGTCTTGTATAGTGTGTATATATATATATATATATATATATTGGGGTGAAAGATGAATGAATTATTGAACTCATTTGGATTCATGGTCAACACCCTCCATTCAGAACTAACTAAGCCTCAACCCTTAAAGATTGTGATGTCCTTTTACTTTTTCTCGAATAAACTGTACGCTTTAAATGCAATAATTGTTCATTGTGAAATCAAGTGTGGCAGCTTTCTCTCTCTAAAAAAAAAAAAATTCAAGGAAGACCCTTTCCTACTTTTCCCAAGTTGAACTGGCCTTGATAATGGGAAGCTTCGGTTGCTTTTCTGCAACTTCGAAGTCAGCAATAAAATTGTAAAAAACGAAGATAAGAAACTACGTTGTCACTTTCTTGAAGGCAATTGCTGATGCTTATTTTCAAGGTTTTAAGTTTATGAATGCGTTTTGCGTCGTCTATAACTCTTACATCATTCAATGCTTACACCTCTTGATATTTCAGATAGCCAAATCTTCATTGACAGATATAAAAAATCATATTCGTGCATTGAAATAGCAATATGCTCATAGGCAATCTGTAGATTTTAAAATAGATAAATCACATCCATACAGTTAGAATTGTGGAAAAGAACCTTGGAAAATTTGAGCTAAAGGTGACATTACATAATTTTTGAGCAATTGCACAGGAATGGATCTGTTCTGCTCAGGTAGCCCCCACTCTTTGAGCTCAATAAAAGTCCATAATGTTCACATCGCTATCAAGTAACCTCTTCATGCCTGGCATGCACATGCATGGAAAAACTTGCAACCAATCTTGGCCTAGTTGCCCAAGTCATGTAAGATTGACCACCAACTAAATTTAAGGCTACCAATTTGGTGACATCACACACACACACACACACACACATGCACACACACACATGCACACATGTCAGCCCATTACTCACTTTTCAATGTTTTTTTTTTTTTATTGAACTTATTTTTGGGCGATTTAGTTTGATCATATTGATGAATAAGATCTTCTTTCGGTAGTGTTTGGTAGCTTCGGATCTCGTATTTGAGGCTGCATTAAAAGATGTGCACTATAAGATCATTGGTTTAAACCGATAGTGGATCTTAGCAGCACGAATCTTAAATCTACGTTACATGTAAAAAACCATGGATCAAAGGCCGGATCGTGGGAGTGTCTGACCTTAAATCTATGGATATGAGATTCTGGTGATCTCAAATCACTATACAATGTGATTTTCTCTCTTTTTCCAGTAAAAACCTGCTGAGGGCGAGGCCCTCTACTTTAGATTTTCTCTCTTATTTCACTGGCCAGATCTTTTCCATCATGATTTAACCACGAGGCATAGTTGTTGGTGCTTTCGATGGGATCTCGCGAACCTAATCTATCAGTATTAGTCGATGAACGAGTTGTCGTGAGTTCAAATCCCAACAATCTGAAAAACTTCAACAAAGTTGGCCGCAGTTCTTGGAAAGGTTTTACAAATAAAATCAATAAAATCAAGTATCAAGTCAGTGGCGGAGCCACATGGTGGTAGTGTGGGCAGTTGCCTACACCAACCTCACAAACTTTACTTATTTTTATGTTAATAATTTCATATATTTGGTTGTTTATATATACAGGTGCCCCTTACCGCTATTGAACTCGTGCCCCCACCAGCCAAAATTTCTGGCTCCGCTAATAGATCAAGTGATTTATCCATCCTTAAAAGGGTACATGTTAAGAACAATGTGTTCTATAACATGTATTATTTACAACACATTGTTCAAGAATATCATGATCTTGTTTCAGAAATCTCGGTATAATTATGTTTGCTCAGCAAAACTGCGACAAAACTTGGGTAGATTCATAAAACCATGTAACAAAGTATTCGTTGGATGGTAACAATCTGTTATGGGTACGTCAAAAACTATAAATTCTAAAACGCTGCGACGGCATTAGTGAGATTATCGTAATTAACTGATTAGGCTTATAATAAAGAAGCTGTAGTTCTCAATGGTCCGAATTATGTGATACAATTCCATAAACAATTTTGTGGTTTCAATTAAAAATTGAATGTGGTTTCATAAACAATTTTGCATCTGAATCTGGGTCCATCTAGAATCCAATTTATTACATATAAAAGAGCACTCAAGGCTAGCAAGTTGCACGGAGTGCTAGTTAAGTTAAATTTGCTGTTGCTCAGATCGAATCTAGGGCTGAAAAATTTATATCATGGCGGTACTTTCGAAACCATTTGGACATTATTTATTACTTCCTAGTATTAATAGAGCCTGCCATGTATAAATGTGTCAGATATTAGGTACCATAATATATAAGATTGATATATTAAATGCAAGTGAGAATATGCAACGAGAAAGTTAAGATACTTAACTGTAAATTCCAGCAGGCTTATCATAATCTTTTTTCTCCAAAAAAAGAAAAAATGTCTGGTTGTTTGGAACTTCACAGTCAAATTCATAGTTTTCCATAAAACAAATTATGTCCAATAACATAATGATCAACAAATGACAGGTTTTTTCTTGCATAGATCTCATTGTATAAAAGGTTTCATTTTTTACAAAGTATGATGTTTAATGATTCTCATAATCTTGAACACGAGTTTAAAAATTATATAAGGATTTGAGATTCAACTATTATATTTTCGATGCAAAAACACCTTCTTGCATAAATTATGTTTTGGACTTACAAAGGCTGTCATTTTGTTAAATTATTTGCCACTTTTATCAAGCCCCAAGATGTCAACACTCCTTCCATTCCCTTTTAACAACAGAATCGATTGTGATTAGTAAAAAATAAATGAAAATCATACATAAAATAATTAAAAATCTTAATATATTTAGTTTAAAGTTGACATTTGGATTGTATCGTGTAAAGATTGATTCAATTGATTCGATTCAAATTGGTCGATTGAAACAGAATAAAACTGCTTGGAAGGGTTCTGCCAAAACTTTACAAGGGTTTAATACTGGCCTCTCTTTTGAAAAGGTCGAGCGGTTGAACTAGCATTCGGCAAAGGTCACCAAAAATGGTCATTAAATTGCAAAAACACTACAAAGGCAAGGGCCATTTCGCAAACATTTTTGCAGCAAGTGATTCTCCAATTATTCAGCGTCTGTTATGGTTGAGTCAAGGGTTGGACAAACAAATCGCGATTTTGGGGATTTATGATCCAACAAAAGACGATGTAACTTTTGATCTTTTGTATCATTCTAATTGCGAACTTCATGTTTGCGACAGATACGACAGCTCCATGATTTTTCACACTTTCAACGGATGATGGGCCCAAGTGATTCCTTTTGTTAGGGGAATTGATACAGCGCGGCGAGGGAAAAAAATGTCAGAGATAAAAGTTCCAGCTACTTTTGTTTGAAATGTTTCCACCACAATATGCATGGAAAAGTTTGCTTTCAATTGGAGCTTTCAAGGGAAAAAAAAACCCACAACCAACAAAGCTTTGGTTTCGGGTGGGCAGTCTGGTGGGCAGGAGGATTATTTCTACCACCTAAGTGAAAACAGAAGCACCAACAAAACTTTACCTTATCACTAAACTTTCAACAAAAAGCTTTTAAGGGGCGTTTGTTTAATTCAGATCCGAGACCTAAAGTGATTTGAGATATTAAAGGGCTCAAACGAGGATTTGAAGTCAGACCCTCGTTCCTGCCAGACTTCAAATTTGAAGATTTGGCCATATAAGATTTCAAAGTTTTTCTTATATATAACAGTAAAATCTGGTGTTTGTTTACTATGTGCGTCCCACAAAGAAGGGATTTCACTTCAGCTTCAGATATCAGATCCTAGGCTATCAAACACTCCCTCAAAGCCAAGGAGGTAAAAGAATTGGATACTCCAAATCTGCAGCTTTTCAGACTCTTTCCTAATAACCAGAGAAGCAAACACAAGCAAGCTAATAAATTGTCATCATGAAATATGTAAAAAATCGACCTCATGTGTAACAACTGGCCAAACTTATGTAAGTGTGAAATAATATATGGCGTTCATGGACTTGGTAGGGATGCATGCGTGAACTCAGAGCTATATATATATATATATATATAAAAGAGAGAGCCAATAAAATGGAAATAGGTAACAAAATTTGGGGACAAAAAGTCTCCTAAATACAAGAACAAACTGTACAAACAAAATATAAAAACGAAACATACAAAAGAGAAAGAAGAAAAAAGGGGGATGTGTAATCCAAATTTAAGCCTTTCCAAAGATTATAAACCCTTTAAAACACACCAGTAAAATACTGTGGGGGCACCCATGTCTAAGAAACCAACTTATATGCGTTTGTGTGGGCAATTGCCCACATGTGAATTGTCCACTGCATAAAAGGTTAGAAAGTGGATTTCCGACCACAGCGGCTTCAAGTGATTGTTCGTGTGCAAACATGAGTTGCAGATTGAGTCCTAAACCCTGTCGTTTTGCAGTTTTCTTGTGAGGGGTTGTTGTCTGGACCCACTTAGGGTTTACCTCCTTGGGCCATGCCCTGCCAGCGCTAGGACTCAGAAAGTCTTTTGCCCAAAGAAAGAAGGGACCAAAGCAAGAAGAGAAAAAGGACAATGACAAGCTTTCAGCTTGTCTATACATGGTACATCCATTGTCACAATTACGGGCGAAGGAGGTAAGCCCATGGTGCACCCTAGAGGCTTGGAGTACGTCTCTCTTGGCTTATATGTGAGGTGTTTGATTGCAACAAACGGGCTTCGGACAAGAAAATCCAGGTCAGATCTACGTGGGCCCCCGTATTCGGGCCTCTATTCGAGAAAGGAAACCCACGTGGCTAGGGCTGCTGACGAGCTGAGTTGGAGTTGGCTCGAGTCCTGGGTTGTTGACCAGCCGAGTTGGAGTTGGCTCGAGTCCTAGCAGGCCCAACTTGAGTTTGGTCGGAGCAAGCTCTCTTGAGCCAGCTATTTGCTTCAGCTTAGCTGATCTGTATATACATATATGTGTGTGTATAAAGGTTTTGAACAAACAACTGCACCTGGTGAATCAGAAACTCTTTGTGCAAACAACATTGCATTTACTTTCAAAACATGCTTAATTAAACTTAAATGAGCTGAGCTCTCATGGCTTGAGCTCAGATGACCAATTAAGTAACTGAGTTCAAGTTTAGGCCTGAAGTCAACTCGTTAAATGAACTAGTCTATCTCAAGTCAGATTTGGGAGGTTAGTCTCATTGAGTGAAAGGCCGAAGCTTCCCCACTTACCTACATTCCCCCCGAGGTCCATGGCTACTTTGACATACTATGGAGTGCTAAGTTGTTGGTACCTCTAAAAATTAAGTTGCATGAAAGCATTTTGAAGAACAAACCCTATACCTCGGAGTGAAAGGGTGCTTCGGCTCTTTTCTTAGGCAGTAGGATGAAATATTCCTGTTGCTTACCCAAAAAAGGTATTCCAAACAAAAAAAAAAAAGTTTGTAATGAATCATATGGATCGATCCACTGTTCGGATACAATATACCGGTCTGAAAAAATTATTGAAAAGTAAAATATTTGGATCCGAACAAATCCAAGAATATTCGGTGATTTCTAATGAAGGCTCCATCATCTCGTTAGCAGGTCATATATACCAGCTATAGCAATGTAATGTTTTTCAACACATTTTACCTACTTCAACATTATGTATTGCTTCGTATATTCACTGATTTCCAAGAAGTGCACATTGATTAGCTTGAGATAGAAAAGGTCCTTGAAGTTTTCTTACCCAAACACGACGTTGACCTTACAGGCCTGGTTCAATTACAGGTAGAAGCAATTATAGTTTGAAAAATGAAACATCCTTCTCATTTCCTGGGCTTCTCGCTTGCTGAAGTGCCCTTCTCATTTTCTAGCCATGCCATGTGGTCGAGTCAGTGACAATCCGTACTAGGCCAATGGGAGGTTGTCTATGGCAACCCCAGCCACCCCAGCCTTACCTCGCCCCAGTAGCATGGGCCGACGGTAGAATTTGGCCCATGGACGATGCCAAGTAGAGGAGCGGCAAAGCTTTCACCCAACTCCTTATCCCTCAGAGAGTATAAGGCCTGATTTTGGTGTGTCGGGGTATCGCACCTGCCATTCTTCAACTTACATACTGATGGCCTCCGGTTTGCATGGGCCGGCATGGCCCAGCCAACGACTTGCAGCTTTAGCTCCGCCGGTAGCCCAATGGTTGAAAGCACTTTTCTACAGCGGTGGGTAGCTGCTTTCTCTGGCCAACGGTCTGGACAGTGGCCATGTTGGGTTCAGATTCATGAGTTGGATTCTCATGTCTATCCTCATGTTTCAACAAGTGGGCATTGGATTCAATTTGTTATCGTCTAAAGAGTTACGTGATCTCATAAAACAGTGAGGTGAAAGATGAAGACTCGATCTTGTCGCCGGAAAATGAACGTCTCACGTGCTCATGCACTCGAATTGTTT
Organism: Nymphaea colorata; assembly: GCF_008831285.2. Taxonomy (NCBI): domain Eukaryota; kingdom Viridiplantae; phylum Streptophyta; class Magnoliopsida; order Nymphaeales; family Nymphaeaceae; genus Nymphaea; species Nymphaea colorata. The sequence continues at coordinate 30,788,091 of NC_045139.1, read as the reverse complement.
CATATGGGCCTAAACTGAATACTCGTAAAAGTTCATGAACAGGCAACCAAACTCCATTGTAATACATCTACTTGCTTGGTGATATACGTTGTTCTTTTCATTGATATCTGTTTCCTAGGTACTACCAAATGCTAATACATAAAATGGAAATTTTGCAACATAAGGTTTCTAGTTTAAGCTTCAAATTTGTGAATTAGACTGGTTCAACTTGGTTCGTATATAATGAACCATCCTGGGCTGTGTTTGGGCCTGTATCAATTGTTTGTTCAAAAAGCATTACTGAATTGATAAACTCATGAACAAATGATTTCGAGCTGAAGTTAAGTTTATGATCATCGCTCGAGTTTCAGTTCAGCTCAATATATTGGTCGAACTACTCATAATTAAACAAAATCTTAAGAAACCATGTGCATATATAACTTGAACAAGCTCGAAGCTTATGACAAATATGAGCTGTGTTTGGCCTGCCCAAATGAATTATTGATCAGAATTCGCCCCATGTTCTTAGTAAGTGTGTTTTCCTCAACTGTTCAGCTCCTCAAACAGGAACTTTACAGCAAGATTTGTCACCCTATTTTCTTCTAAACGAGGGGATTATCCCACTTTGTATGAAGCTTGTTTGATGATTTTTTTTTTTCCTCTATCATTTTCTTCCTACTTCAATTCAAATTTCAGAGTTCATTTGAGTTCCTCAGTTTCTGAAACCCAAAGGATCTGAATTTAAGGTCCTTGTATTTGAAACTTGGGTAGTTGTATCCATAATCATAATGGAATTGATCTCAAATCTTTGGGATCTCTACATCTTTCCAATCTAGATTTCATGGTACCTTAGAAACTTGGCCAACCTCGGAATTCAAATGTTGGTTTTTGATGCACCATGGATCTCAGGCCCAAGAATTGGAAGGCGCCCCATAGATCCATCAAGTTCAAATGAATGTTTTAAATCATGAATTGAGATCCTGAGATCTAAGGTCCTTGGAACTCAAATTCCTACTATCGATGGTTGCATACAATATGATATCCTAAGCAATTAAATGTATTCATAAACTAAATACTAAGGCATCGTAATCAAGCTCTTCAACATTTTGAATAATTATTTCCAGAATGTATTTTTGAAAATCTCGTGAGATTTTGAAAATCTCGGCAAAAGCAAATATCTCACAAAATTTTCTTGTTTTTTGATGATTTTTTCACTTTTTATTAGTTTCTCATTTACTTTTTCTAATTTTTAGTTTTTTTATTTCTTAATGTATTGAGCTTCGTCGCAGAAAATTCTTTAGAAAAAAAAACTTTATCAAAACTTCTTAAGATTGCATTTGATAGCTTCAGATATAAAATCTGATGCTGCATAAAAGGATGTGTTTTGAGAAATCAAACTGAAGATCACTGTAGCATTAATTTAACATGTTAAAAACCACAGATTTAAGGTCGGATGCATGGTGGTCTGTTCATAAATTCATGTATCTGAGATTGAAGGATCTCAGATCACTGTAGATCGGAGATCCACGGTGAAACAAACACAACCTAAAGCCCCGTTCCTGATCACAAGCTGAATTGTTCAACTCCTGTCCAACTTTTTTGTTATATATATATTCCTGAGGATCTTGATTATTATTTTAGTCAACAAAAAAATATTTATATTGTTAACGTTAGAAACCATTAATAAAAACATACCAAAATAATAAAAAAAGTAGAACTAAAATTTGCCTTACATATCGATAATTAACCTAACTGCAATTCTGCACATTCTGATAAGTTGCTTACTTATAAACTACTTTTCTGGTTCATTTTAGATTTTCAAGGCTGGTTGGGAGCTAAGAGTTGAGTGAAACACCTTTACTAATAGCAAGAATAGGGCGAACAAAATTAGCTATATATAATTGTTCAACAATTACTTATCTCTCGCACTGTCAGCTTCCTCTCATTTATCTTCATAATCATACGTAAAAGAAAGGCGAAATCATGAACAAACTGACCCCAAAAAAAGTGTGGATTATGAACAACTCGCAACTTAAGTATTACGAGTAAAATGCTTTTTTAGATATATTCTAATGCTTTCGGAGTTTCAGTTCGTGAAATATATTCTTGTGATTTTTCTTTTTTGTAAACTTGGGCAGTTATCTGCAATTTTGTAAGCTTTTCAAGCATTAATTTTTTGATAATTACGTCCAAAGTTGATAAAATGTGACCCTTAATTATAGATTTTTCCCTTTTCTATAAACGCTACGGACCATCAAGTTTTAAGGCATTCATGTCTATACTGGCTATTGCACCTAGTTGGTTTCATTCTTTAACATCTTGCAAGCTCATGGTGAATTATAACTGTGCATGCATTACTTTTACTTATTCTTAGTTGGGGGGGGGGGGGAAAGCCTAGGCCATGGCCCCACCTCAACCAAATTAAAAAAAAAAAAAAAAATCTAGTGTAAAAATTGAATTTTTTTTTGTCTTAATGTATTTTTTGAATATAAGTTCAGTTTGGCCCTACCCAAATCCAATCCACAAAACCTAGTCCCCATTTGGCCTGCCCTTACAGAAAATCCTGGCTCTGCCCCTGTGAGCAGGAGATACCTACTGCCCAATACAGAGCCGAAGCTCCCATCTAACATCCTTTTTGCAGCACAAGAGGTCGACATCCTTAACACTCGAAATAGAATTGGCTGCCTACCAACCCTCACTCCAAACCATTGGGGACATATATGATATTATTTCGGACGTTAACATAAGAAATCAGCACACCATTATATTTGTTCCATATATAATCTTGATTTACATGAAATCAACTTGGTATTATGTACGATTGGAAAGAAATTACACATGCTAAATGCATATTAGCACTAGACTTAGTTATAAGTTTTTCAATTCGAATTTTATGGGTTGACTTGACCCAGGATTCGTCTCTTCCATGTGCATGCAGTCTGACGAAAAGTTAGCCTACCAACTGGCTGATTTGGTTGCTTAATGGTTCTGAAGTGTAGAATCAATAAATTTCTTTGCTATTCATGAGCATTTCATTGTCTGCAGTTGTGGTTTTTAGTGATTGTAGTCTTTGAATGTAGCATTAAGGGACAATCCTTTTACTGGGATATTCAAAATGTATGGATATATGTACGTATAAAAAAAATTCTTACTATTAATCACTCAAATATTTATTTAAATCGAATTCGGATCTAAATCCAATATTTTGTGATGTTATGCCTTAAATTTGAACCTTTAACTGGATTTAAATTTGTGTTCCATTCGATACGATCTTATTGACATCCCCATCTGATTCAAACTGAAAGTCCAACAATGCACCGGAGTTTGGTGGATATTGTCTATATCAATGTAATGTTATTCTTCATAAGCATATCTAAGGCTTTTAAATTCAATGAAGCCTGTCATTTGAAAATTAAGGAAAATTTCATTTAAGGGGCTGTCTTTTGATTATAATCAGTTCTTACATTTTTTTATTTTTCCAATGCGGGCTTGACTTTTTGCAGTCAACCAAACAAAAAGGGGTCTCAGGTTAACTAGAACGGGACATGCTGAGACACCTAAATGAGTTAAACGAGTCGAGTTCATACTCGATTTTGTGTAGTCGAGTCGAGCTCGAGCTTACAATAAGGAGCTCGACTTGAGTTCGAGCTCGAGTTGGCCAAGCTTGGGCTCTAGTCCGCTGGGGTGCAGCCCTAGTGCTAGGTTCTTATTTGAATGGTCAGAGAAGAAGTAGAGAATTGAATAATCAAAGGTCGACTTTGTTACTAGTGAGTCATCAGATTCTTAGTCATTGATGATCTTTCGTAATAGAATTAGGCACTTTGGCACATAACGCTGTTTGCTTTAAGTCTTCGATTGACGTAAATTAATATTGATTCAACGCCAGAATTAGGAATAAGCAAGAGCATATGCTCGACGTGAACTTTAAACAAAAGTCGTAAGGGAGTTTGAACCTAGGTTCTTGTGCATTGATTAAAATGCAAAAAGGAATGTTATCCGCTCTTGTATAAATAAAACAATTCAAATTTCATGAATGTGTGACATTTAAGTTTAGGATATCTCTAGGATATTCCATTATGACTTGACTTAGTGCTTTTATGCTCCTGCATGAAACTCTCATAGTTTTATTGGTCAAATAGTTCCCTCGTTGTTGAAAGTATTTTTCTAGTGGGTTTTCGACCAAATATATAAAATCTTGTGCTTAAGATATTTGCAGCTAGCAATTAAAGGTTTGATCACGACACTCTAGTTGACAAGTGTATTATACCCTACTGAAGTCCCGATGTAGCTCAGAAGACCTTCGGATTTTCATCGGATAATGAGTTGTTAACATCCTACCATTATAAAAAAAGAAAAATCGATATAAACCGATTCGCTTAATGGAAAGTGGGGATCTTGTTTTAGATTTCAGGAACTGAGTTCATGACTTAATGGGTCTTCGGGTGCCTTTCAGGCCTCGAACCTCTGAGATCCATGGTGGATCCGAAACCAGATCTGAATTCCGAGGAAGGACAAGTTTAATTGTATGGTACCATGAAATGAAGTTTGGATTTTAATATCTGATAGTGGGTGTTTTGGACCTGAGGTTCTGGATCTCGATTGTTTGTCACTCTAATTGTAAGCTTCATCTACCGAGTTATAGGGTTGGACTTAAAGACCTTCTCAAGTTGAAGAACTTCAAGAATTCAATTGTTGGCGCGTGTTTTATGTTTGCATAAGATCTGCTTGCCAATCAAGGATGGAATATCGAATGCATTCGAACATCCATCTAGAAATTCTTTTCCGATGACAAACGATCCAACTATGCTTTAAGAATATACTTGGAGTCAATCATATGTTAGATCTTACCTCAAAGAACCAAAAAAACCATCCTTCATCTAAAAGAAGAGAATATGAGATCCAAGGATTTGAGATCAATTATATTCCTTTTATAATTTATCCAAGTTTCGAGCATAAGGACCTTGAACCAAGATCTTTTATGCTGTAGTTATAACTTAGGCCCACGCTAAATGAAATGTTACTTTGACAATAAACACCAGTGGAGTCGGAATTTTTTTTTTTAGTAGAAGCACTCATTTAACACCTATAAGTTTTTTGGAACACTTATATGTATAACAATCAAATATATCAAAACATTAACATATATATTAAACTAATTTTGTGAGGCTACGGCACTAACAACAAAGCCTTAGCCATTCCGACGCGGCTGGATGGATTTTTAGACAAAATTGTTCACATTGGAATTGACACGAGAAATTCAAAGCCAACCAAAGGGGGCATTCGATTGCCTCGGCTTTGAGTTCCTCGGGATTTCAGATCCATGGATTTAAGATTAGACACTCACCCCTTCGACCTAAGGTCTTAAGTTTCATGAACCATGTATTTTATCATAGATCTTTTGTCATATCAGCAGCAAAAACTTTCCAGTCAAACCCATGGATTTCAAATTCAGAGTAATCAAACACCTCCTTAAGAAATGTTTTATGGCTTGGGATTTGAGGTCCGAGTCTAATCATAAATTCACAGTTTACGGGACCCGAACGGAGAATTTCCCATCTTTACATCTATAGATTTTGAGATTCATGTGCTTGGATTTGAGATCCAAAATTATATGAGATCTGAGGTAGGCAGACATGCCCTAATGGAGTGAATCGAACGTCAGAAAACTAGTCGGAGCAACATTGAAAATAAACAGTAAAAGAAAACAAAGAGAAACAACAGTGTTGCCTCCCATTGAATCTTGCATCCACAATACCTTATTGATTAAATATAGTGAATTTTAAGTAGCTTTGCTTGAAAGGATTAGCCTTGTTGTCTCCCCACTTATCTGTAATTTGACTTATAAATTTACTGCATTAAAAAATGACATAGTTTTTGGAATATTCCCATGTTTTTGTGGTCAAAAGAATATTATATATGTTCAGTAACTTAAGCATGCGATGTATTGTCGCAGATCTTATAATTTGACTTATAGGTTTATCTCGATATCGGGCCCCTCTCAGGTCTCATCCGGTACAGTCTTCTATGGTTATGACTTATACATATTGTTAACAAGAATCGAACTATAGGCCTGACTCTTCTCTGATCCAACAGTTACTCTATACTTGTTGGCTACTTGTTGAAATTTAAACGAGTACTAAACTTCATTTAGTTGGCAAGACCCCAAAAGATATTAGAGTCGGAATTTTGTTCGGATCTAACATAGTTGCTAATTACTCGATCCGAGTCCTTAACATCATCTGGTTTCTTGATAATGAACATGATCTGAATTGGCAGAGCCAGAAAAATTGCCTGCAGAGTAGTCATTTAACAATAGTTATATCTGGTGGGGCACTTATGTCTTATGTGTGTAAGGTTAAATGTTTAAAGATACCCATTTAAAATAAATAAATTTTAAGACACTAGTGTAGGCAATTGCCCGCATCAGTCACCACGTGGCCCCGCCATCGTGTCTAATCCCAAAGTGACAGTTTAAAAATTTTCTTTTATATTTTTTGATACATGAGCAACTGCTAAATAACTGTAGTCAAAGGAGTGTGGGCCCCACAGATCGGAATACATACGGATGCCGACATCCAAATATACAAACTAGATTTTCAAAAAATCATTACAAAACCGGGTTTTAACCAAGTTTTATGTGGTGTTTGGGTGACACTTCAAAACCAGGTTTTGGATGTAAAACTTGGTTTTACATCCAAAACTTGGTTTTTGGAGTGTTTGGGTGCAAGCAAAACTAGGTTTGAAGAAAACCCAATTTTGACAAAACGTGATTTTGTAAAAAAGAGTTAAAAACCTGGTCCCTTTAGGTTATCTAAAAACTACGTTTTGGATGTGTCACTTAAATTAAAAAAAGAGGTATCGAACCGCTTTCTTTCTCATCTCCGATTCTCCGGGTCCCATCTGCGTAATATTTGTGGAAAAGCGTGGGCCATTTGGTAACGCGAAAGCGACGGTAGGGAACGCCCGTATGAGCAGAAGACAGCACGACCTTTGGGGAGCGGTGGGGCCCGCACGAACTCACGATCGCCGTCCGATGAACGAGATGGACGGACGAGGCTGTCACCGGTTGAAGGGGAAAGGAAAGGGCATCGCGTGATTGTGGCGGAATTTCTCCTGCGAATTAAAATAGCAATTTCTCGACCCGAATGAGGCCTTTGACTTTGACCGGTCAGGGGGTGGGGGGAAAAAGCAGGGGCCCCCCTCTTGTCTCTCTCTCCGCCCTTCCCTTCCTCTTCGCCTTCGTCCTTCCTCCACCACCACCACCATCACCACCACATTCCTCTGTAGATGGAGGAGGAGAGAAGGGCAACAGGCGGAGGGAGCAAGGAAGAAATCCATTAGCAAATTCGAATACAAACCGTGTTCTGTTTTTTCAATTTTTTTTTTCTTTTGTGGTTTGTTGAGGGGGTTAGTGATCGATCGGCAGCCATGCATGTCATGAGGCGTCTCAAGAGCATTGCCTCCGGCCGGTCTTCCTTTTCCGATCCTGTAAGACGTCTTTTTCTTCGTTCTTACGTCGTTTTCTCATTCTCTTTTGCATCTTTCCGTGCCTTTTGTTCTTTGATTTCCTGTAATCCCATATTCTTGGCACCTCGATTTCTAGGGTTTCCCCTTCTTGATTGTTCATTTTTCGTTTCTTTTTGTTTTTGAGAATTTGGGTGGAGTTATTTTTACTGTTGTGGTTCCTCTTCCGTTATTATTTTGAGGTTCTTTAAAGTGGGTGGCCTTCTTGCTTTTTAGGGCTGTTGTTTTGATTTCGTCCCTAGTCTGGGATTCTTAGGCACTTTGTGCCCATAGTATAGTTGGTACCATTTGCTTTAATTACTTGCCAGGTCCTTTCCCCAATTGACTTTTGTTGCTTTTATTGCGCGGATGGAGGAATTAAAGGATTGTTTGTGTTTGAAATGCGTTTCTTCTTTTAGTTTTACATGATAATCTTTTGGGAAGTTGGGAAATTTGTGGAGTTGGACTAATGACATAATTGGTATTGGCGGGTGGCATGAAATTTTCCATTAAATGAAGATGGTGTTAGATGTTGCTAGTTTGTTTCAATCATTGCTGCTAAAAGTTATTGGTAACCAATCTTATGTGATATGTGAGTTTACATTCGGAAGGACTGCTTGGAGGAAGTAGTCGGCATAAGGCACACTTAGAATTTGGTAGACTCTGATGCAGTCTCCTCTTGTGACTTCTTTATTTTATTTACTACTTTAGAACTTCCTATATATTACTTCCAATTCTTATTTCTGTTATTTCTGAAGAAAACACCGCTTCCTTTGAATTGCATTTGTTTCTTTTTTATGATAGTATATAGCTTTAGTTACTGGATCATGCTTGATTTTGAACTTATTTGCTTGTTTCTATTTCTGACAAAACCAGAATGGAGATTCTGGAGCCAAAAGGGCAAAGTTTGACCGGGAAGGGCAAGGCAAGGTGGTGGCAGCACCAGATTCTGTTGAACATAATGACGTGACCCTGCATCAGCCTTTACCTGCTACATCTTTGGTGGTTGATACAGCTAACACTGAGATAACAGATTGTGGATTCACTGGGAAGAATGAAGACGCTGGTGTTGAACAGCTTCCAAAGGAAATGCATGAAATGAAATTAACCGATGATAAAGTTGACCATCAGGATGATAAAGTAAGCTCTGTTTCATTTATTTTAGCAGTTTTTACAGTTTTATTAGAAGTTCTGTAAATTTGTTTTTATGCTAAGGTTGATTTGTGGATGAACAGAGTGTCCTTATGTGTCTGAATTTTTGTTTGTAGCCATCTCAGAGTGCTGAGGTGACTGTTGTGAGTGGAAATGGCACTGAAGCAGGTCATATCATTAAAATAACTATAGGTGGTGAAAACGGCCAGCCAAAACAGGTACGATGCTTGAGGTTATTACGTAATGTCGTTGCGTAAGTATCAACTTTTTTCGCTTACAGCTGCTGATTTTCAAGTTTGTTAAAGATTTAGATTAACTGATATTAGTATTGTTGTCTATCGAATTCCCTCTTTAGGAGGGATGCCAGGTACTGTAGGTTCCTAGATTCTGGCGTATGGAAGAACATATGGATAATTTTTATAGATCTAACCATATGTCCGTATCTGGGAATTGACATGTGGTAGATGCTTTCTACTGTTTGACTTTGTATGGATATAAAAATTTTAACCCTCCTAGTGTATAAATTCAATCTGTACATTAGAAATTGTGTGTTATATGTTGATTTCTAGGTATTTGAACATGTAGAATCCATTCATAACACTAGGCTTGTAAAAATACTCCTAATTGAAGGCCAAAGTCCAAAAAATCATGGAAGTACATGTTTCCATTTGCTTGATCCTGCAATTTGAATTTTGATCGTCTAACTCGATGCTGCCTGAAATTATGATCTCCATTTAATTGTGCTTTGTGACTAATCTAAGCATAGGAATGTGTTATATATGTTGAAAAACCTGTCAATGCACACATTACATAATTTTTATGTATATGTTAGTCTCTACCTGAAAAATGGTATTGTTAGAATTTTTTAATTACTTACAAAATTTGGTCTGTATATCAGAAATTTATGTAGTCATATATTGGTTTTCTGGTTTCTTAACATGTATGTTATAGCCGTGGAGTTTGCTTGCATAAAAGGACCTGAACTAATTTACATGTCGATGCCCATTATGACATGGGTGTCTCCAGAAATTCTAAATTTGATTGTGTAGACAAAGCAATATTTTGTGGAATATAGTGCATGGGGGAATTCATATTGAATCTTATATTGTTCTACAGATTTTGACCATGGGTGGTTTTCTTGCCGGATTGACGTTTGAACATAAGGACTCCTTTTATTATCTTTTACTCTATCTCAAATTTTCCTTGCTATCATCAGTTATCAGTTGAACCAGAAAGCAATTTAGGTTTCTCGCTAACATGGTTTGAACATGAAATCTTGTCTGTTAATTACGAAATGCAGCTTCCTTTTTTTCGTGTTTCATTTAGTTTCTTCTTTGACTGCAGATATTTTTTTTTTTCAATCATTGTCACAAATATCGTTCTTGGGTTTTTAACGGCAAATTTTTCTCGGGTATTTTTCGGCAAAGCTGTTTTTTCCCTCAAAATATCAGGAAAAACTTGGCATTTTTTTTAAATAAAAAATCGTCAAAATTAGGTAAAATAAATAAATGAGAAACTAAGATGAAAACATCAAAAAACTAACTAGATAAGCACGAAATGAAAATTAAAAATTGGAAACTGGCACTCTAATAAATACCAAGTACACAAGTAACAACTAATAACAGTTTGCAACTCTGCACACTGCTTTCTCACTCCTCAAACCCTCACCGAAGATGCAATGACTCAGTAAAAGGTAAGGTGCAGTAAAAGGTAAGGCGGAGCTGGAAGACACAGCTTCCGCTCTCACAAGAAAGGTAAAGTTAATAAACCCTATTCACTAAAAGTTAGAGTTAAGTACCCTTTTTGCCATTAAAAAGAAATTTAGTTCAAAAAATGCCCTTTGTTTCTTTACTTTTAACATGTTATACCCTTCTTTAACAAAGGAATTCATCCCATGCAGTTTTTATGAATTAAAACCGTGTGCAAGAACTTATAAACAGCACAGAAATTAAGTGGTGTAAAACACACGATTTTATTGCGATAAATATTTTTTGCCGATATTTTAAAAAAACCACGATGTTTTGGTGTTCTTTCGTTTTCCCCTTTTTAACGTTTATACCGCAATATTTTCAAAAATATCGCAATGTCTGTGACACTGACTTTGAATGAAGTTTGGTTAAATTGAATTTAACAAGTGCCATACTGGATCTTTTAGCATGTTCTGATGAAAATTTCTGCCTCACTTGCAGACAGTATCATACATGGCAGAGCGTATTGTTGGAACTGGTTCTTTTGGTGTTGTCTTTCAGGTGTAGTTGCAAGTTTCTCATTTTTTATCCTTAGTGGTTTACTTGTTTCCTTTGGATGTCATTTAGTGCATGATATGCAGGTCAAGTGCCTAGAGACTGGTCAACAGTTTGCTATAAAGAAGGTTCTACAAGACAGAAGATACAAAAACCGTGAATTACAAATAATGAAATTGATGGACCATCCTAACGTCGTAAAGCTGAGGCATTGTTTCTTTTCAACCAACGAAAAAGATGAGTTGTACCTTAATCTTGTGCTTGAATATGTGTCCGAGACAGTTTATCGAGTTTCCAGGCAGTATTCCAGGATGAACCAGCGTATGCCAATCATATATGTACAGTTGTATACTTATCAGGTAAGGTCAAACACAGCAGCAGACTGACACCATTATTTATGTTCAATTAAAGGGGTGCTTTTCTTCTAAATGTTTTATCCAGTATCACTCTAGTATAACAATGCATTTAACGAACTTGCTTCTCTTCTTGATCAGATCTTAAGATCGTTAGCTTACATTCATGGTGTTCTTGGTGTGTGTCATCGTGACATAAAGCCACAGAATTTATTGGTGAGACTATTATCAATGCTTCAGTCTCCTTCCTTTTTTCTTATATTGTCATCTCCTTAACTTGTTTACTACATGGGCTAGGGAGTATATATATATATATATATATATATATATATATATATATATAGTGTAATATATTTCCTTTTCTTGCTCACTATATGGGGTTGTAATGCTTTACTAGCTGCACAAAGCATCACATCTGCTAAAGAACATGGTAATTTGTTTGAAAGAAAAGAAATTAAGTGGATTGTACATACTGGTAACACTATAATTTACATACACAAAGCATCAAAATAAAATAATCTTTCCTTATGCTGGCCTTCACTAAGGCATCATCTGCCCTTAAAAGAAAGGGAAGAGAAAATTCTCCTTCCTATGTTTCTGCTTAATTTTTGACATGTTGCCAACCCATTTTCAGGCTGTTCTGTGTTATCCATCTAGTCAAGATCCGATGCCTTGCACAGGCACACGCCATATCTTACCAAGGCTTTGTTAATTGCCACTTTGGCCTATCCTTTGATGTCCATGGATAGCAGAGGCTTTTAGTTAAAATTGTAACATGATTTAGTTGCAATTCCTGATTGTCTTGTTGTCCTGGAAGTTGTGCAAATTGCAATAGTTGTCTATTGTAAGAAAATGTATAGTCAATGGTCTAGAACCTGTATGTATAATGGAATGGTTCATTGGTCCTTCTAAGTAAATTCCTCATCTGATGAAAATAATGGTAACGTACGATTGCTTGAACATGATGTGCTTTTGCAGGTTAATCCTCACACTCACCAACTGAAGCTTTGTGATTTTGGGAGTGCAAAAATGCTGGTAAGATTTCTTTTGTTGTGCAAGTCCAGGCATAGTGCACCTTGATGTATTATTATATTGATATATTCAATTGATCTAGGGATGCAATATTATTTTTATCCATCAATTTGTTGCCGCAGGTGGCAGGTGAACCTAATATATCATATATATGTTCACGGTATTATCGAGCCCCAGAGCTGATATTTGGAGCTACAGAATATACAACCGCTATAGATATGTGGTCTGCTGGCTGTGTTTTAGCAGAGCTTCTCCTAGGACAGGTTGGTTTGTTTGCTTTTCATGTTGATTTCTTCATCCAAATGGTTTTAAACCAAAATTTGCTCTTCTGGTTTTTCATTTCAATAGGACTGAGAAAGCAATGGTACAGGACAGGGATGTAAACAACTTGGAACTTGGTAGTTCATTATATTGCATGCATAATTAGATTATGTCAAATGGTAAGCCAAGAAATGAAATTCCCAAAGCAAAGCCATGAACATGTACATTCTTAGGTTAGGAATATTGTTATTAATGGAAAATATGATCAAATTTTTTAGGAAGATTTTTGTTGCACACTAGTTATTATATATTTTGACTGGAACTGCTAGGGGTCCAGGTGCTGTATCTGTTATGAAGGTCGTCATCAGTTATGATGCTTTTGGATGACAAATTGGTGAATTTTAGAACATGGAAATGTGCATTGTCTTCCAAGTTGTGCATTAACACTCCCACTCATCCTTTTGGTGCATATAGTCATCTCTGGATCATGCTTGGGCTTCTTGTCCTTCAGGAATGTCTCAACCTTTTTCTTTCTTGCTTAGGTTTTCATATTTTGGTGTTTGCCCATATTCAGAAATGGTGGACTTTGTATTCTAGGTGTAATTTATGCTGGATCGAATCTGGCAGGTCATGATAATGATGAATAGTATAAGCTGGAAGCTCTGCAAGCATGCCGTTTCCTTTTTATGAATTTCCCTTGACTAAGATAGGCTGTTCATCAGAGACCTTGTGTGCCAATTTTTCACCTGTAACTAGATGTGCTGACTTTGAAGATATGGTTTTAGTTCTTCACCCGCATTAACATGTTCATATTCTTTGTGCAGCCTCTCTTTCCAGGTGAAAGTGGTGTTGATCAATTAGTGGAGATTATTAAGGTCTGGATTCTGCTGAATGATACTTTCACGTTTAAGCATGTAAACTATGTTATGCTAATTCCTGAATATTGTTGTTGCCTTGTTAAGATTTTGGGGACCCCAACTAGAGAAGAAATTCGCTGCATGAATCCAAACTACACAGATTTCAAGTTCCCTCAGATTAAAGCTAATCCATGGCACAAGGTGAGACGGCAATTGTACTCGATGCTACTTTCCAAACCTTTTTTATTCTTCTGAATTAGCTTACCTTTTGTGATATATGTATAGGTCTTCCCTAAGAAGACATCTCCTGATGCTGTTGATCTTGCCTCGAGGTTACTCCAGTACTCCCCAAATATGCGATTAACTGCTGTAAGGATCTTCAGTTTCATGCTTCCCACATCTGTCATACCCATTCGAATGCCTTAATAGTGCTTTCATGTTCACATGCATACGATGCTTTCTTTGGATGGGGCCTGGAATTAACTTAGTGGCAGTAGCTTCCCAAAGTAAAAGGCATGCTTTTTTTTAGTTTAAACCAAATTGCACAAGCTAATTCTTGTGTTATTTATCTTGCACATAAAATTTGTGTGGATTTTCTTCAGTTCCAGCTGTTATTTTGTGGTCCATTACAGTAACTGTGAAGGTCGCTTTATTTATCTATCTTCAGTTTTGCAGTTTGTGCTATTCATATTTTCGTCCCAATCAGTTGATGTAATTGAAAACTGAGCTACGACCTTTAGTTGCTTCTTGTGCAGTCTGCATTGGTTCTTTCAGACCGCAACATTTATTTAGTAGTCTTTAGAATAGTAAATTGCATGCAAGATTTGACCTTATGTCTTTAGAAAAGTAAATGACATGCAAGATTTGACTTTGTGCTTGTATTTCTAGCAGCTTACTTTGTGAAAAATGAACAAATAGGATCCAACTTTGGTTTGATCTGTATCAAAATTTCAAACACTTGTTTAGCGCTTGATGAAATCAAAAGTTAATGAAAATTTTCAATGCTGAAAGGTGCAGGCATTAAAAAAGCTTTGTATTTCAGTATTTGGAATTTTGGATAAGTAACTGTGTATCATTGTTTTTGTGATTGTGCATCTTTCTGAATGGGGAGAGCATCAACAACTCCTTAGGTTTCTTTGTAAGTTTTATCTAAATTCAGTCTCTTGTAAAAAATCAATTACAACATGGACAAGGATATAGGAAAAAGGCAGTTAATAAATGCAACACACAAGAAGATATATTGAAAAATGTGTGTGTGTGTGTGTGTGTGTGTCTTGGGTGTGAGAGAGAGTGTGTAATAAACCGACAGTTGTGGGGATTTGATTTCACCTTAGATACATGAGTATTAAGGATAAACCACCACTTCACTGAAAATGTGTGCCTTTTACAAGTTCCTTGAGATGTCACTACAAAGATGTTTTATTTTTCCATGGGCCGTTTGGCAACAGTAACATACTGTTTGTTTGTTATTGTTCCATGAATCTACTTCAAAATGAAGCAGATTTATGGAACACTTGTTACAGTGTCCTATGAATTTACATCATTATTTAGGGCAGGTTCATGGAGCACTAACAGAATGTTACTGTTGCCAAACAGACCTAAAGGTTTTTTGCAGTTTGTTTTAGTTATTAGCTTATGAAAATAAGGCCAGGTAGAAATCAATCTACCCATTCATAAGGGTTTTAGCAACTTTTGGAAAAAAGGTGGCATAGGGATGTTGACGTGGAGTTATGGATGGACACGTGCAGCTCTCTAAATCAGCTGATAAACAGAAAAATACTTTATAGATGTTTAGTACCATTTGGACGACTACAAACAATATTCTGTGCAATATCTTTTGCACATTGATGACTGGTTCAAGACAATACTGGTAAGTTGTAGATGGTGTTGGATATCCTCAAGTATCGTCGCTTTCTGAAAGCTATAAGAAAAAGGCTGGTCTTTGTCTCATGGGTGTGCATGTATGTTGACCCACATGGGTGCGCATGTATGTTGACCCAATACTCCTTGCAAATTCTTTTGATATTTTGAATATTCGCCTACCTACTCAGACGATATGGAATCTCCTCCAAACCATAGCCTAGAATCTCTAGTGATGCAAATATACGTGTTACACTTTGCAGTTGGAAGCATGTGCGCATCCCTTCTTCGACGACCTGAGAGATCCTAATGCCCGCTTGCCAAATGGTTGCCCATTTCCTCCGCTTTTTGACTTCCAGCCGCAAGGTAACTTTGACTAGCATTCAGCAAAATCTATGCTATTTTAGGTGCCTGATTCTGTTTAACTAAATTCGTATAAATTTTGTGTTGAAAAACATTAACAGAGTTGGAGGGTGCTTCTCCTGAGCTGCGCCAACGTCTCATCCCAGAGCATGCAAGGAAATGAGTGCCTTTTTCTAGCACTCGGTGTCCCTGTTGTCCTAGAATATCTCATAGTGCTCGGTTGCTTTAAGCAGAGAAGATCATTCTGGTGGAAGGTAGAATAACGTGGTGTCCATAAGCTTTCTTTCCCTTTGCTGTTGGAAGGGTATGTTGAGAGCAAGATAAAAAGAAATGGAGGGGCGGCTGCCCACTGCGAATTTGATGGTCAGGTGAATGCAACCGCAATGTGTAATGTCCTCAATTGTATGTGCTGTACTCATAGATTGCTGAGCTTTTCTTTTTTCTCTTTTTTTTTTTGCCATTTTGTCCTTGTAATCTATATTTTGGAATAGATGAGAGCATCATTACCACTTGTACGCCTCTCATCTTGGATGTTAACGTGTAGAATTTCTCAATCTAATGGAAGTTCTCTGTCTCATCTCGATTTGCATTGCAACTTTTTTCTCATTTGCTGGCTTTTTGTTATAGGAAAGCTTGTCCTTAGAGGCCGCTGCAAACGCTGCACCAAGGAAACATTTCGTTGAAAGAGAACACAGGCACCCCTCTAATATATGTCATTTTTCTCTTAACAAATGAATCAGAACCATTATTCCAGTCGCGGTCCTATTTGAAATTTGCATTCTTGGACCGCTAAGCCGAATATGAAAAGCCACGAGTGAAAAACTTTAACCTCTTTGCTGTCTATTTCCAGTCTTTCAGTAGCTAGGTTCTTCACTACCATCAAGTGGCAATATTCTTTGTTGTGCTACTATCCGATGCACAAGAGCTAAACCATATGGGAGGAGGAGAAAAAGGCTAGACATTTCGTTTGCACCTAGGCATGAAAATCTATATTATCCGAAAGTGATGAGTTACCTTCACTTAACGCTGATTCGAAGCTAATCTGTGGTTGACATGATGGATCCCAACATGCATAAAGCCTGATTGACGTCGTGAAAAAAGGCTATGAAGCAGGATTGTGGTAGTAATCCATTAAAATATAAGCTCCTCACCCTTCAAGTCTTTTCCCATGGGTGTTAAAATCAAGGTGAAAGATCTCATGGTTAGTTGCTACTATAAAACTCATAGGGTGGATTGCTGCTGCACTTTCAGCCTCCCCTGCAAAGTGCAAATTGAACTGCTGCTTTGTTGATTCATCTTATTCATCAACGCAGCTTCCACTATATATCTCTTTCGCTAAGTATGTTCTACCAGCAGATTACCAATAATCCCTGCAGGAACATGCACCCTCACTGAAGTGGTGGTAACAGTTTGAATCCCTGACTATAATTTTCCTGGAGAAGACTTTTGAGATGTATTTAATAGCAGAATGGCAGTCTCCACATACACGAAGGTTCTTGACAACCCTGATGGGGCAGCCAGGAGGCACTGCAAGGAGGCCAAAAGCCACTGCCAATTTCTCACTGTGGTATGCAAGCCCAATCTCTTTTCCTTCCTCATCAACATCATGTAATGCACACGCCCGATCAGGAACATACCCAGCTTCCTTAATTAGACTCATAACTAAGTCAATCTTAGAATATATTTCAGCCATCCTCGGGTGTCCCCTATCTTCGGCCAGAAAAGCATGGACCGTGTTATTCACCTCAATCCAGCTGCAGCCTGGTTCTTTTGTTACTCCTCGTGACTTCATCAATCTTCTAATTTTTGCTGCTTCCTCCCATTTACCGGCAGAAGAGTACATGTGAGACAGTAAAATATATGGTACTGCATTTTGGGGCTCCAACGCAAGAAGATTACAAGCTGCCATTTCTCCTAGTTCAATTTTTCCATGGACTCTGCAAGCAGAAAGGAGTGCTTTCCAAACAGTTGCATCTGGCTTTATTGGCATCTCATTTAACAGCTCTTCAGCTGCATCTATCTGTCCAGCGCGGCCTAAGAGATCAATCATGCAGGCATAATGTTCTGTACTTGGACTAATACCATGAATTTTGCTCATAGACTCAAAGTAGTAGCGACCATCCTCTACAAGCCCAGCATGACTGCAAGCAAAAAGAACTCCAACGAAGGTGATGAAATCTGGCTTAGTTCCACTTCTAAGCATTTTTTCATAGAGTTCCACAGACACATTCCCTCTGCCATTCTGAGCATGACCCACGATGAGAGCAGTCCAAGAAACAACATCTCTATCTGGCATCAAGTCGAAGACAGTATGAGCATCCATGATGCATCCACATTTTGCATACATGGTAACCAGGGAATTTTCAATTGACAAAGATGACCCAAAACCAGATTTTATGAATATCACATGAATTTGACGCCCCACTTCAAGGACTGTCAATCCTGCACAAGCACTCAGAGCACTAGCTAAGGCAAATTCATCAGTGGAAATGCCTGCGTCTTTCATATCGCAAAACAGCCTAAGAGCGTCTTCATGAAATCCATGATGTGCATAACCAGTGATCAATGAAGTCCATGAGATTACATCTGGTTCAGGCATGGTAATGAATACAGAAGATGCATACCCCAAGCTTCCACATTTTGCATACATGTCTACCAAAGCATTCCCCACATGTTTATGCGTACCAAAGCCCGTTTTCACAATCATAGAATGAACTGATTGCCCATGTTTAAGTTCATTCAGAGAAGCAAAAGAATTGAGAACTGAAGGATATGTGAAATCATCAATCCTCATGGCAGTTTCATGCATTCTTTTGAAGATGCATAGGGCTCTGGCTTGTAGCCCGTGTCTCACACACCCTCCAATCATGGAGTTCCATGAGACCTCATCTGCAACTATCATATTGTCTAGCACCAGCTGAGCGCTGCTCAGGTCCCCACATTTCGAGTACATATCAACCAATGCACTTTCTACGAACACATTAGGTCCGAAACCAGTCTGAATTATGTGATTATGTATTTGAGTTCCAAAGTCAATATCTGAAATGCTAGCGCAAGCAGTAAGCACACTTGGAAAGGTGAATTGATTAGGCCTGGAGCCAGACCGATGCATCTCTCGGAAGATCTCCATTGCTTTTCGGCCTTCCCCATTTTGAGATAACCCAGACACCATGGCTGTCCAAAGAACCGTGTTCCTTTCAGGCGTTATGGAGAACAGGTTGGTCGCTTCATGAACCCTCCTGCATTTCGCATACATGTCAACAAGACCCGTGACGACGAAAACATTCGAATCGAAACCAGTTTTAAGAACATGGGCATGAACCTGTTGGCCGCACGAGAGCCTCGGGCGGACGGCGCATGCCCGCAAGACACTACCAAATGTATACTCGTTGGGCTTCAATCCTTCCGACTGCATTCTCCAAAACAGTTCAAGCGCCTCGTCCTCGCACCCGTTGAGGGCGTATCCCGAAATCAAAGACGACCAAGTAATCGGAACGCGGGCGGGAGCTTGTTCGAACAGCAGACGTGCTTCGGCCAACAGGCGGGAGCGGGCATATCCTTTGATCATGGTGTTCCATGAGTACTCGTCTCTCTGGCGCATTTTGTCGAACACTTTGAC
Organism: Nymphaea colorata; assembly: GCF_008831285.2. Lineage (NCBI taxonomy): Eukaryota > Viridiplantae > Streptophyta > Magnoliopsida > Nymphaeales > Nymphaeaceae > Nymphaea > Nymphaea colorata. The sequence goes on along the minus strand of NC_045139.1, from coordinate 30,768,869 downwards.
TGCTTGGTCTATTTCCCCCGCTTCTGACAGCATGTCCAGGAACCTGTTGGCGGAGACGATTGGTGGGTGGATGCCCCTTGACAACATAAGGCCATGAACTAGCTTCGCTCGCTCCAGGTCGTTGTGATGGAGGCAACATTCCAGTGTTTGCTGCCATTTCCACGAGCAGAACCGTTTCATGACAGCATCCCCTACTACTGGCACAGAGAAGGAGATGGACTCATGGAAGAGTTGAGGAACATGAGGGAGAAGACGGAAAAGTCAGGCACCACTTCAATGACTTGTGAATCCATATTCCGGCTTGTTTGCCGGAAAACCTGGTGGTCTTTCCATCAGTATCTCACAGCGCGGTAACCCGATCAGTTTGCGAAAGAATCTTAGCACGTCTGTATTCAAATCCAATCCGAGGACATCCAATTAATGTGTAGTTGTTTTGTATTCGGATCAAAGCATTCCGTTATACGTTTGAATTCCTGACAAAAGAGCGACAGAACCAGTTGGAAATTTGTTTCTGGTTAGAAAGAAAAAAGTACGCACTTTCTATCATACAATGTGCATGCCATTCAAACTGGATTTGATTTATAATCTCCATGGAAAGTTACTTTTCAAACTCAGAACAAACTCTTATTTATTTTTCAAAAAAGAACTTCATATACTTACATAGATTAATAGATTAAATAGATTTTGTATTTACTTTGTTTATACATTTTGTAGACTATGTATAATACCTATACTTAATACATACATACACATGTTATATATATACATACACATATTATATATATATATATATATATATATATATATATATATATATATATATATATATATATACATATATATATATATATATATATATATAATATTTAAGCACAGCTAAATTTTGCGCTGTTGAAAATATAATAACAACAATATTGAGCTAGTGAAATACAGTATTAGCCTTATTATGAGCAAAATTCAAGTCTATCGGTTTGTATTATCAACTCTAGTTATACCAAATAATATAAATAAATCTAAATAATAGATAAAAAATAAACATAGATAATATTTATTTGTTTTTAAAGATGCATACATTTTTTAATGGTTAATTAAAAGACCATCATATTATTGTTGCTTATAAAATATTTGAAAATATATCTTCTTTTGCAAATACAGTTCACGTTTCCTATATAACTTAAACTGAGTATGAATTTATATAAGTGCGACACATATATATTTTTGAATTTATATTATTATATAGATTCAATAAGTACGAGAACTATGTCAACTGATTTATGAAACATATATTCAACCTAATTTCTAACTTGCAAGCATGTAAAATTACTTTTTGAAATTCAGAAGCATTTTATTATTTGGTTTTATGGAAAATAACTTTACGAATGGCACCTTATTATCCATCAATCGTGTTATCAAATGTTGCACGATTAGTCTAAAAAACTTTTTAATTGACGGATTAATAAATATAAGAATTATGCGAACTGATTTACGAAACACTCATTCAACTTAATTTATAATTTACAAGCATGTAAAGTTACGTTTTAGAATTAAAAAACGGATTATTATTTGGTTTTATGAAGAATAACTTTACACGTCGCACCTTATTAAATGATCAAATGGTACAGGATTAGCCTAAATAACTTTTTTTTTTGCAAATTTTTATATTTTTCTATCATACATATATATATGCTTAGAACAAAATAATACAGTTGCTGTAAGGATTATCACGCCAAACTTTGAACTTGTTCATTGAAGTTTTTAAGAAAAATATAAAAATTATAATTAACTGGAGACACTTATTTCACCTGAAAATTATTTCAGGACAACCTTTTCCTTAGTAGAAGTTTGTTTGAAGGTATTTTTTCAAGTGTATTGCATGGAGAAATTCATCTCAATCAAGCCCCTTAACAACAAATAAAAAAAAAATCAAGAAACCCTTTTCTATTTCAACAGACAAAGTTGTACGTTTACTGTTTGATATATATATATATATTTTTGTCTCAACAAAGATTTTTAACTGTTGTACCTGAAAGTTTCAACCTGGTGAGCAGAATATTATCTTAAATCAATTATTGGAACTTAAGCCACACATTCAAACACGAACCTTTTTGTCCCCATACAAGGACATTTGAAAACAGGCTTGCGATTTTGACTTGTGCGTGTCTAGCTGGTCAGAGCACGAACCTTTACATGATTAAAATATATGAAGAGAGAGCCAACCCTGAAGGACTCAAGGGGAGGTTCATCTTTTTTTAATAGCTCCTGTGATCGCCGACGACACCTTGATAGGTGATCAGTTTTTGTTTTGAATTTCCGAACTATCAACAAACCCTGTGTTGTAAATAAAGAGTCATTAATGCACAAGTTGATGTGCGGTGACGGTAGCATTTCGAGACACCAAAGCAAACATTGTACTTTTAAAAGATAAGGGGTAAAGCGGGAGATTGAGCTCTTTAGTGAGTGGTAGGATGAATATTTCATTATATTCACTTATTAAGATAGTATAAAACTTGGTTTTAATATACAAATTTTATAAAACCTGATTAAAAACTTGTTATTGTAAACTTGGTTTGAATATTTGAATGACAAGTGAAAAACTTGGTTTAGAGACAAAAATTAGTTTTACTTAAAAAACTTGGAAAGAGGCAGTTTTTTCAGGCCTTCGTGTAAACCAGATTTTCCGAAAAGCAGGTTTTAGCAAAACTCGAATTTAACATCTCCAAACATTCTTGAAATGGTGTTTTGAGGGAAAACCAGGTTTTGTATCCCAAAATTTGTCATCCAAACACCTCCTAAAAAAGTTGGTCAACTAAATGAAGTTTATAATATCAAGATAACAAAGACAATGTTTTGATACCAATATTATTTCTTCATCTTTTATTTACGGCTGGTTATGTCTATATGCGAAGATTGTTTAGGTAATTTAAACGGCTAAATTGAAGAGACGAAAAGTGGAGCAAATATGATCATATCAAAACTTAAGTATATGCCTTTGTATAAATTTCAAAAAGTAATTTCAAATTACTCTTCAAAAGCCTGTGAGGCTGCGACCTGGCGAAGTCCGAATTTTTGTGATCTGAGACTGAGAGTCAAACGACGACCTTATACTAAACCATTGTGATAAACGAGTTCCATAAAGGCCTTAGAAAAGTTTGAAGTAATTTCTTTAATGTGTCCAACTTTTTCACCAGATTTTATATTACCCAGATGCATGTGCGGATCGAGTTTTAGAAATGTTTTAAAATACAAGGCACTGCTGTTCTTGGCTCATAAAATTGGATCTAAATATCGGAAAGTCGTGATTTTTTCCTATAAACTTCTAATGATCTTCAAAAAGAGTTTAAAAGATAAGAGATGATATACTGGAAACCGTATTTGTAGACCAGAGTCTAAAAGTACTGGAGACATGAACCTTGACCTAACGCAGAAGCTGTAGCTCTGGTTAGCTTGGGGAAAGGCTTGAGTAAAATTTTGACAGACGAATAAGAGGGAGGGAACCTATTTCGAGTGGTATTTTTCCTCGTCCTGTCCTATTTTATTATCCCGTTATTTATAGGTTTTCCAAATTTTACCTCGTTTGGTTCGGATGTTGCAACATCTGTCCTGGAACGGGAGGGTATGCGTGCCATGGCCTTTTTTTACTAAGAATTCCCGCGTTCTTCTGAATGGCCTTTTTTTTATTAAGAATTCCCGCGTTCTTCTTCCGACCATAAGAGAAGAATTCCCTCTGAATCATCGCAATTTATCGGACGTCTCCGAAGAGAGAAAGAGAGAGCGAAATGTCAGTCAATAGAAGCCAGCAAACCGAACCTATATTTTCGTTCCTCACTTCATTGTTCGCGGTCCTCTAGCGTCAACCAGGATTCGTGAGTTTTTAGAGTTGTTCCTGACGAGAAAGGCAAAACCACCACCCAAAAAATAGATTGATAGAAGAAGCGGTTAGGTACTTCCTTTGTACAGTGCTCGTTAAAAGGACGGTTTTGGGTAGGTAGCGACGGTTCGGCAAATGTTTTGTTGTACTTGTTTGACGATTTGTGGGGAACTTTGATCGTTGGTATGGATGTTCTTGTGGGTTGAGTGGACTGATGGATGTATTTGTGATGTGGGTCTTCTCCATTTGTTTGATCTATGACGAATTTTTGATCAATGAGTCAGTGAAAAATGCCGTTTAGGATTGTTGTTCTGTTCAGATCCTAAGGTGGGATTCCTTTTGTTTGATGATCAGTTGGGTGATATGGTTATCATTTCGATAGCGAACTAGGGAAGTTCTAAATGGGTTTTTCGAGGGTTTGCCGATTTCAGAGGGGTTCAAACCGATGTTGATTGGTTTGATTAGAGGAATGGGTAACTCATTTGGGTGTTCTGCATCCGGAGAGAGGTTGGTTTCTGCCGCTAGAGATGGTGACCTTATTGAAGCTCGCATGCTCCTGGAACTCAATCCGTGCCTTGCCAAATACTCCACGTTTGGAGGCCACAATTCTCCTCTTCATTTTGCCGCCGCAAAAGGCCACAACGAGGTTCGTACAGTTCCTCCCGCTCTTTCCCCATCGACTTCTCGGGTTTCCTACTGTAGTTGTTGGCTGACCATTCGTTTTATTTATTTATTTTTGTTATGTTGCATTTGCTACAGATAGTCAACGTCTTGCTTGAGCATGGGGCAGATTCCAATTCGAAGAATTATTGTGGGCAGGTGATTAAAATTCTTCCTATAGATGTATATTTTCTGGTTTCACCAAGTTGGGACATGGGGTTATATTTGTGATTAAATTGGTTTGCTTAGTTGTTCGTTGCCCAATTTCTGCAAGAAGGTTAATAGGCTCTTGCGGAGTGTACGAAAAGAATGATGTGGATTTATCCTGTCAGATAAGGAATTGGTTTTGAAGGTAGAAACTGTATGAAAATTGACTGTTTCTTTACCTTATCTCGGTGCTACGTTGGAATTTAGTGATTGCCACAGAGACTGTTTCTTCATCATGGTTTGGTTGGTCTGAGAAATTTAGAACGGTAGCTTCTTTTGCTCAATTTGGAGCTTGTTATGAATTAGCATCTTATTGATGGTTCCAAATTGTTGATCATCTTAGGTTTTTCTGTATTCTTCTGGTTTATTATGATGCAGACAGCATTAATGCATGCTTGTCGATATGGACATTGGGAAGTGGTTCAAATGCTTCTATTGTATAAGGGCAATGTAAGTCTCTTCTAACATAGTTGATTCCTACTGTTCGACTCATGATCTTAATGGCTTTTGTTTATTTGCCTTTCTATACTGTGACTGGCTTAATTTATTCAGGTTGCAAGAGCAGATTACCGTGGTAGAACAGCGTTGCACTTTGCAGCATCTAATGGTCATGCCAGGTGCATGAGGCTTCTTGTTGCTGATTTTATACCCAGTGAGCCTTATGAGCCTGCTACTTTCTCGGAGACTATGGGTGAAAGCTTCACCAGACAAAAATACAACAGGTTATTATTTGTTATTGTTTATTTTCTTTTGAAAAATGGACCTGATTTATTTTGTTCTATTGGCCTCCAAAATGATTCTTAGCTATGGTCCAGGCATTGCATTTATAGAATGTTACTTATTTTTTTACAAATTTAAAAATACATTGTTAGATACTAAATCTGTTGCTTCATGTGATCTCCCATGTAGCTGTATAATAATATGCATGTAAAAGTATTTGTATTTTTTCTGATATCTTCTTTCCGCACCTGAGTATATTGCCCCAAAGCCATCTTGGTGACATACTGATATTTAGTTTGCTCTCTTTTGCTGCAGTGCGCTCTCCAAGTTTGTGAACTGGGATGCTGATGGGGGACTGACAGCTCTTCATGTGGCTGCACTGCATGGCCATTTTGATTGTGTGCAATTGCTTCTTGATATAAGTGCAAATGGTTCAGCCGTGACATTCCACAATGGTACATCAATGGACTTGATAGGTGCAGTATACTCACATGTAATTTCTTGAGAAATTAATTTGGTTGATTTTCTCTGTGTTTGTTTTTCTGTTAACTGTTATCTGTTGTTACCTTTTGCCTTTCAGGTGCTGGAAGCACCCCTTTGCATTATGCTGCATGTGGAGGAAATATGAAGTGTTGCCAGGCAAGTCCATGTTCATCCCCTTTTTATTGTCAGTATTGGCTTATGCCAACCTGAATTGGTTGATGGCTATTGTATGGCCCCTCACTGACATGATACAGACCAAATCTGAATCTTGCTATTTTCTTAGTTTTTGTCTGAATTAGATTGAAGTAGTTTTCATTTTCAATATAAATATAGAAAATCTGCTGATTCACCTCCATTCTATATGGCCAATAGGCCCAATACAGCCTGATTATGTATCATCTTATAAAAACAGTCCATCATCGATACTGATATTCACAGCATTTTAGCCAGTGGTTTTATCAATGTTATGGGTGTAGCCTATCAAAAAAGTGTGGGTTTTTTTCAGAACTACTTTTTTGTTTATAATTGTGCTGTTTCACTTCATGTACGCTTCCTGTAATTTTTCTGCTTTCCATTTGGAATATTTTGTTTTCAAAATCTGTTTCTCATTTTAGCCTTTCATGGTTACGTTTCTTTCAGGTTCTTATTGCAAAAGGTGCTAGCCGAACTGCTAGGAACTGTGATGGGTAGCCATTTTTGACACTTGTCAATAATTTGTTGCAATATAATGGTCATATGTCGTTATTTTCACCAACTTTAATTATGCTAAGCTTACGTTTTCATCAGACGGCTACCACTTGATATTGCGGTAACATGGGGAAGGCATTGGCTTGCACCACTGCTAGCACCGGACTCTGATGTGATTCCCCGAATGTTTACACCATCGAAGTTCTTAGCCTTGCCTCTTTCAAGTATAATAAGCATAGCAAGGTAATTTATTTGTTCTGATTTATCTGATTTCATGTTTTCAGTTACCGCGTTTGAACTTCAACTGATTAACACATCTAAATTATCCAAAATAACTTCCTTGGGGTTGCTTATTCAATTCAATCTGTGGCAAGTTCTATAGTCTAAACATGTTTATGCATACCATATTACTTTGTGAGATGAAAATACATGTGCTTAGTATGCACTCTTTGTTTCTGATCTGTCACATGAATAGTCCATTTTGATTTCCGTATTGCCTCACACTCTCTGGATACCCTGTAGTCGAAATGACACATGTAATGGTACAAGTGATTTGTTTTGTTGCCAATAGGAGGTTAATAGAAGAGCTCTCTCACAATCATCACCAAATTTTCCCTTCATTAGTTACAGAATTCTTCCATAACTCATGTCATGTCTTGTGGGAAATCCAGAAATTAATATCGAGATCTGAAAGGTAAGAATAGCAGAAACTTTTTTTGACCAGACCCTGGCATCATTACCCTAATATAGCTGATCTAAACTGGATTTAACCTGAACGTCCCTGTACCTGCAGTCATGTTCACAAAAGTAGTCTGATGGACTCTGGACAAGAGTACCTGCCACTTCCTTCCAACTAACCAACTCACCCACCGAACCACAAAGAAAAAGGAAAAGACCAAAAAGGAAAACTTAGATTAACATTTTCACATCAGAAACTGTTTGTGTCGTCTGACAAAACTAAAAGAACAAGATGAAGAGGAAAGAATGTATACAGAAAACTTAGATTAAGCCATCCTCCATCTGGGATGGACAAGCACCAACTCCGCCTATGCAGGTATGCTGATTTTATTTCACATACTGACTTTCGTTATATTATTCTCTCAAACTATTTTTCTTTGGTTTGATTGGTCATGCAATAGGTAGCTAAATTTTCTAGCCTACTTGTGATTTTAGATGCTTTGATGTTTTTCCTAGTATATAGCAATGTCACAGATATGTTTTCCTTTTTTTTAATCGTGTTAAAAACCTTAAAACAAGGAAAAGGTGAGAAAAGTGTGATATTTTGAAAATATCGTGAAAAGAAAAATATTGTGGAAATATTACAATATTATCACAAGAATTGTCAAAAAAACATTTTTTTAATATATTTTTGAAGTTTGAACATTTGTGGTTTGTTTTAACATTTTAGCAACTAGTTTGAGTTTTTATCTGTGTTCTTGCAAGGAAATTGATAGAAAATCTCAAAATTTCGCATTTTTTGTTATTTATATATTTAGCTTTTTGAAATTTCCAGAGGAAAACAAGCTTTCCTTTTAACACCCTGGAAAAAACTCACCAACAAAAATCCAAGAATGGTACTCAATGGTATATTGGTTGATATTCTTAGTTTTATATACATTTTACCCTCTGCTGGTGGTAGTAGTTCTTTGGATGTTATTGTCCCATTAATTCGAGATTTTATTTCCTTTTCTGATTAATGATTTCTGAAATCATTTAATATCAACTGCAAGCTTTCATTTTAGTTAACTTCATTTGACTAATGACTAGTTTTCACCTTCCCGAATCACTTTTTTCTATTACTCGACGTGATTGAGTTTTCACCTTTTGTAGACTCACTAGCTTTTCTATGCAGGGAGTGTGGGCTACAATCTGCTGGAGACTTAACTGATGATGATGATCTTTGTGCTGTCTGCCTAGAGAGATCTTGCATGGTTGCTGCTGAAGGTTAGTTCTATATTTTCTGGTGCTGAATACTGCTGTCCCGTCTGGTTTCAAATTCTTATGAGTGGGACTTTTGCTTTTTCATTCTTCTTTCTTGCCCAAACCTTGGTATTGGAGCTATTAAACTGCAGTCTTTTTTGGAGCTGATGGCTGGTTACAGTGCATGTTTTGTTTGCTTTGTAAGATATTCAAAAGATCAATGTTATCTAAATTGTTGGACTAGTGTTGTTTAAGATTGTACCTGTGTGTGTCTGTGTCTATGTGTGCGAGGGAGAGAGAATCCTATTTCTGTTTTGAATTTTTAGGGAAAACTGATTGCATTCGGTACTCTGTTTCTTGCATATTTCTTCTCTATACATATTTCCTTTTATGGTCATGTACGTTAGCATGTATGTTTATCTTTCTAGATTTTAGTACATCAGTGATCAAAACAGTTCGAATTATGTCACTTCAATAAAAAACAACACTGACAACATTTGAGATCACCATTACTATAGATAAAGGAGGTGCACAATTAAATAAGGATTAATTCCAAGTCTTAAGGCACTATTTACCTTAGCATGTACTTCTCAGCTCAAGTACAAGAACCTCTAATATATTTGACGTATGTAGATTGAACTGTGACAAGGTCTTTTTTTTTTTTTTTTTGGTTTTTGGTTGGTTGGTTGTTGTTTTGGGGGTGGGTGGAGGGAGGTTTGTTGTGTGGGGGGGAGGGGGAGGGGACTGTAATGGACGGCCAACTGATGTTTGATTGACTCAACCAACATACAATGAGGTTAACCTTGGCAAAATCTCTTTCATTATCATTCAATGGTGAGATTTTTCTAAAAATCAGTCCACTAGGAGGCAGAAAGCTTTTTGCAACAATCTGCATTTTGAAGCTTTTAGTGAGTATTAACAACGGTACAGTGTATTATGGAAAAGAACTGCAGCATGGTAAGAAGCAAAGGTCCATTAAATTTGTCTTGGGCAAGCTTACACTTGTCACTGTGAAACAAATTAGTCAAGATAAAATGGCTCAAATATGGTCCCATTCCTTGGTCGCTGTTTCATCTGAACTGGACACTTCAGTTGCCATCATATTTGGTGATTCTTAGTGAGTTGCATTTCTTTCTCTCTCATGGCTCCTCTTCTCCTCTTTCTGACACTCTTTTGGCCTTGAAGTCAAATTCTCAACTGTGAACAGCTTTTCCTACTAATAATTTAACTTGGTCTGTTTGGCTTGTAGTTGAACTGTTGGTGGGTACTATAGTTGACTACATTTACAGTTACTTGGATGTGTTGCATATGATTGTTTATTTTAGGTATCAGTAAAGATATAACTGCTCAGTGCATTTTGCTTTTAGTTTCATGTGCTTGTTGAAATAACTTTTATAATTCTGCTGGGGACCAATTCAACACTACTATCGTTGTCAATTTCTTTTAGAAAGTCTTCACATACTCCTTGTACTGTAATTGTTCTGGAACTGAAAGAGCTAATTTTCTGTATTTTCAGGTTGTGCTCATGAATTCTGTATCAAGTGTGCCCTTTACCTGTGCTCAACTAGCAACATCAGATCTGGCGCCATTAGTCCTCCTGGTTCCATTCCATGTCCTCTTTGTCGAAATGGGATTGTTTCTTTTGTCAAACTGGCTTGCTCTCCCACCAAAGATCGGAAACTGAACCACTCTCTTCATCTCTGCACTGCATGCATGCTTCAGGGTCATGCCTGCACTGCGTCTTCTGCCAATGATGATAGGTCTGACTTACGCAAGAGCTGTGTTGCTTCTGTTTCTTCAAATATGTCCTGTCCCGTCTCTTGTACTCCATTTGCTTCTTTCACATTACCTTCATGTACATGCCATAGTGACCCTGAATGCCATCATGATGAGAATAGCGGTAGAACACCTCAACTACCAGAAAATGCTCCAGTTCAGCAGGACAGAATTGAAGGGCCGAAAATTGGAAAAATTGGCTGTACGAAGCTTTTTCGACACCGCAGGACTTGCCACAGAGAGCATCAGTGTGATCTGGAAATAGGTGTTTGATTGTCCTTGCTATTTATGTAAAATAGAAAATGGTTTCTGGGAAATCACCTGTCATGTTAGGCAGCATAATGCAGCTTCTCACTGTGTGTGCTTCACTGCCCAGATTCTTAGTGCGCAGAACGAGGTTGGCCAGCTGACGCAAGCTGATAGATAGAATTCAGAGAAGAAATTGTATTACAGGCAAATGCAGAATTTTTCAACAGCAATTATTGGTAACAAAAAGTTGTATGGGGTCGTTTCCAGTACTAGCTTTATACCTGCATGTATGCTAATTGCACCAGGCGTGAGCGAGAGAGAGAGAGTACTCCTCTTGTTAGCTGTAAGTTATTTGCTTGCCAGGTGATCTTTTGCTTGTCAGGGTGGAAAAAGCAAAAAGGACAGGTTCTTGTAATTGTCCATCCAATTCGAACTTTGAGCCATACCTAAAACCCAAAATTTACTCTCATTCTCCTTGTTCATAGTCATCATTTTGAGAATTCAAAGGCCGTTTTCTTAATTAAGCTAATGGTGGCATTGGCCAATGAATTTGACCATTCGACCCAGCACATCATCATGGCTGATGCTTTTGCATTGTTGGTTGTTAGGAAAAGAACGTATGGCGTCGTAAATATTATTTTTTCATTATCATAATGCAGAACCAAGCTCCAACCATGTGTTATTTCCAATTCTGTTTACTACATATGTTTTCAAAACAAAAGGTCGCAACTGGCCGTATCTCGAATGTGTTTATATTTCAATAACCATCATTGATATTTTTCCTTGCTCCATACATCTTGGATGAATTCATCACGATTCAATAACTAGTTTTATATTAAATACTCCGTAAAGATCATGGTTCCTACAAAGGTAAAGAAAAACATGAGACCAGATCCGCCGAAGAATAGAAAACATTGATCTTTTTTTTGCTTCTAACATCAATTTCCGTGGGCTTATATAAGGTAGATCTTTAGCACCAACGTAGCTCATGTCCCTGGAGGCAGGGGGAATGGGGGCCTTCGGGCCTTGCTTTGGGTGGTGGGATGATCATTCCATTTACTTGAAACATTAATTTCCTAATATTTTATTTTCAACTTGGGGCACTTGATGACACCCATCTAAGAAGAATGTGCGAGTAGCCATTACTTGCCAAAGGCTCATTTAGATACATATAAAACCGTTTCTTTGGCCCTCCAATTGGGCAGGTGCCTCTCCTCCCTCGATATGAATGTCTATCTCTTCCACTGACTCTATTCCATAACTCAGCCACCCAATGAACAATGACTCTGTTCCATAACTCAGCCACCCAATGAACAAAACAAATGTGAATGCCTTCCTGTGCTTTCTTGCAGAGTATAACACCCAGGCTAAAGTCTTCTCTTCTACATCCGATCACAAGCCCAACGAAGACTGCCCAATAGCTGGGCGTGCTGCCATATCTGCTTTGGGGACATGGCCAGGAAACCAACACATATTTCAACAGCTTCAAGCCTTTAAGGTGTAAGTGGATGTTTGATGAATAAGGAAAAAGGAAAACATTTCAAGGTGTACATTGCTGAACAATTTTACCTGAACAGTACACTCATACAACAAAACACTGAAAATACAAATCTAGAGATATTTTTTTCTTTCTTATAAGATTCACGGTTTTCCTTTTTTTTTTTTTAATATCTGACATTTCTTTTTAGTGAAAACTTTCAAGTACCGCCCACATGAAAAATTTGTTTTATTTCTCCGCCCCCATCAAGCACCCTGGAATGATGGACGGCTTGCTTCGCCAAATTGAGGCATTCTCATACGTTTATGTTGCATGATAAGGTCCCAATGGTTGGTGCTTTAATTAGAAATGTAAATGGTCAGTAAGGTCCGCTTAGTCGATCTAGCAAGGTGAATTACAGCCATCACCCTCGTCCACCCCCTCCTCTTATCTTAATGGTATAGGGTTTGCTATGGTGCTTTGGGGTGCTGCTCTGCAACATGTTGTTTTTCATTTTATAACACAAAGAGTTGATGCTTCAAAAATTCAAAATAAAAGCTGGCTGCATATCAACTCCTACCTTGCACCAATACCCAATTTGGTAAAAGGTTGGATTCATTTTATTATGGTGTATAGACAATATTTGATCATTATATCAAGTTTGATTTTTTAAAGAGATGGTAATGTATTGGGCGGCAAGGTGGGTGGTTCACCTTTTTTTTTTACAGACTCATGTTTAAATTTTGAATGAGTCACTGTCATGTTCTAAGATGAACAACCAACGATCTTGAACCACTCACCCTAACCGTTAGGAAATTTTTTATACTATTATTATTTATTTTTACAATTCTCAGCCGAACGGCTAAATAAAATACGTGGAAATTTAACGGACTGACAAATATTTTATTAATGTTCATGTACACTATTTTTTACAAGGAGCAGCTTAATTGTCTGGAGGGGTTCGAGCTGGGTTCGTTGTCAACGAGCCTAGCGCGATATAAGCGGTTGGATTCTCGGATGCTCCCGGTAGTCTGTCATAAACCCTAGAGAGGAAGAAAAAGAAACCAAGCCCTGGGTTTCTGCTTGGAGGGAGAAGCACTTCCCTCCCACTGCCTGAAGCGCCTGCTGCGTCCCAGCGTTTGAGTTCACCGTTTCCTTCTTTGTTGGCTTCTCTCTCTCTCTCTCGTGTTCTCCTTTTTGGTGATTTTGCGAAGATTAGATTCCAAGATGTTTCCGAAGTTTGGCTTTGTTTTAATTCTCAGTTAGCTATTGATTTTCGTTGCAGTGAAGAAACACAAGTGAAAATGTTGAAGGTGGTCACACCGAAAACGAAGAAAGCCCAAAGAGAGATCGAGAAGCGGGCGCCCAAACTTGTATTCTTCTTCTCTTTCTTGTGCCAGCGTTTCTTGAGTTCGTTTCCTCGTTAACGTTTGCATGCGGTTGTAGACAATTTCCTATCATCTTCTTAATGGGGATCTAAAAGTTCATAATTAGGTTTGATTTCCAAGTTATTTTACTTTGCTGGATAGGTTGGTGTGTCCCCAAATCCGGTTGTTCAGAGAAACTGAATAAGTTGGGGATTATCTACATGGTAGCATGGGGTTCTTCTTGGTTTATCGACAAATGCAAGTACCAATTGGGAGTTCTAGTTCATGCTATTTATATTTTTTGGTTTGCTGTTAATGGTGCAGGTGGAAAATGCGAAGAAGACTCTCATACTTCAGGGCACGAAAACCAGCAATGTGTTGAGCTCTGTTCTGGCTGACATCTATCGCCTCAAAAGAGCAGGAGGGGGTGCCATTAGGTTTACCAAGAAAAATGATAAGATAAAGCCATTTGAGAGTGGTGGAGAAACCTCGCTTGAATTCTTTTCTCTTAAGACGGATTGCAGTCTATTTGTGGTAAGATCAATTGCGCGTAGACTCTGTCCTTGATTTTTCCAGTCATTATTCTTTATTCCTTGCAATTTGCATATATAAGTTACGTTTCTTTCCTTGTTACGTTTGGTGCTTTCTCTTTAGTTCAAGCCTTGATCTGTATTTGATGTACTCTCTCTCTGGGTGGACTGTAAAGCCCAAAAGCTGGGTTTTGGTGGTGGTTAGCACCATAGTGGAGATATTTACGGTCGAAGGTATAGGTGTATCTGGTTGTTTACACCATAACAAATGCTAGGTCTTCATTGAAAAATTTAAATAATAAATAAAGGAACTACCGTGAGGAGTTGAATAGCTTGACAATTTTAATGACAGAATGAGTGAAACAAAATAGTTTGCATACCAATGGATAAGTAAAGAAGAAAACCTTGCTCCTTTGTAATGTGAATATAATTCAGAATTGAGTTTTATGGCGAAAATCTAGAATCTTAGGATGTTTTCTTGTAACTGCAAACCATAAATCGTCTTTTGTTGACAATGTCATATTAAAGGAAATATTTGGTCTGTTTGTTTAACCTTCTCCAACAGAGTCAGCACAGAGCTGGGTTTTCCAGTTTTTTTTAGTACAAGGAAAGAAATAAATAGGTGGCTCATCTTCTATTGTTAAAGTTGACAGTGGTTGCCTGGCTTTTCTGGTAGTTAGTTAAAGTAAATATTTGTCAATCTCAAATGTTACATCTGTCCTGTTTTAGCCCATTAGCTCATTAAGAGATAGATAGAACTACTGGAAGCTTTTGGGAAAATACTTTCTCCAGAGGTTCCACCTTGCTTTTCTTGATTTTACACATCCACTGGGTATTATTCAGGAGCTATCTATGCTCCCAATATTCTGCCAAGTGACAAAAGAGCAGCAAAAATTTAGTCAGCCTTTGTCTTTTACGTGTCCTTGTGACGTGATATCCTGGACAAACATCCACAAATTTAGGTGTAGGAGGATCTTTGTCAGGTAGACCAATTCTTCAATGTTGGTGTTACCCTTTCCTCTATGTTAGTAGCCCAGGTTCTATATATATATATATCTAGGTCTACCTTGCAATTGTTGTATGGTCCTAGTGGCCTGTTTGACCAGCACAATGATGCTATCTTCTATGTGTTTCTTGCAGTTTTGGTTGTTTTTAAGTTAATGTGAGCTAAACATTTAGGTGGGGTTGATAATGTAGTTCCATTGAAGTTTATATTGTAAATATTTATCCACTGTATGAAGTCACAACTCATTTTCACCATCATCACCATGATATTTTGTTCTCGTCAGTTGGTTGAGTGTATGCCATTATCTTACGAGCTGCTTTCTGTAGTTTTCTTGCACTAGGACTGCTTTATGGAGTATGTAAACCGAAACACTTAATTGGTTTGTCTGTTTATGTAGTTTGGTTCACATTCAAAAAAGCGGCCAAACAACCTTGTTCTGGGACGTTTGTTTGATAACCATGTATATGATCTAATTGAAGTTGGAGTCGAAGACTATAAGTCAATGGAGTCATTCTCCTATGATAAGAAGTTTGCTCCTCGAGTGGGTTCAAAACCTTTTTTTGCATTTATTGGAGAAGGCTTTGAGACTGTTGAAGAGATGAAACATTTGAAGGAGACCTTACTTGATCTTTTCAGAGGGGAGGTATGGAAATCAGGGACCTTTTATTTCTTATCACCTTCTTGCTGTTGAATCTGGGTTTTATCTATATGCAGGTGGTAGAATATCTTAACCTTGCAGGGGTTGATAGAGCGTTTGTATGTACTGCTGTGTCATCAAACAAAGTGGTTCTCATGCACTGTGCTATTCAGCTTAAAAAGTCGGGCACATCCATTCCTAGAATTGAACTGGTAGAAATTGGCCCATCCATGAATTTGGTGGTCCGACGACATCGCCTTCCGAATGATGATCTAAGGAAGGAGGCCATGAAGACTCCTTCTGACAAACTAAAGAAAAAGGTTTTTTCATAGCCTTTTCGTTAATTGTAGTTCCTTGCACAAGTGTTCAGTTTTTTCTTTCTCCTGCTTAAACCAACCTCCTTTTCATCTTTACAGCAAAAGAATGTGAGTGGTGACATCATAGAAGGAAGAATAGGGAAGATATATGTTCCAGATCAACAGGTTTTTCTTTCTCCCCACATTTCTTTCGTTGCTTTCTAGTGACCATGTTTCTCTTCATGTCCTCAAATGTATAGTTTGGCTGGATATATTTAATCTATTTCTGGTTCTGCATGTTCAGGTTGGAACTGTGGTACCATCCCACAAAATGAAGGGGATGAAGAGAGAGCGTAGAAAGAAGAAAAATGATGACTTGCATGAGAGATCAAAAAAGCAGAAAGTAGATCTGTCGTGATACTGACATCAGTACAAGTTCCCTTCCGCATGCCATCGGTTATGTTTTCCGAGTGCCAGTCATGGTCCCAGATCATTTTTGTCCCTGTTCATTTAGTATCCTACATTCAGTAGTTCTTATTGGGTAATGTTGTTCTAATGTGATTGATCCCATTTTATTTTAACAATTTTAGGATATTGTCTTCATTTGAGAGAGAGATAGAGACCACTTCCCTGCTGATACATGTGAATATAAAAATATATGCAACCAATTCAATCAATCTAAGTCAACAGAATGTGACAAGCTTCTTCTCCTTTTTTGTGCTTGTGTCATCGTTCGTGTGATCGGGTGAGAGAGAGAAAGAGGAGAGGAGAGGGCGGGAATAAGAACCAGTCCACTTGGTCTAATAATGAGATCCTTAATCTTAAGATTATAACACGCCACTCAACTTAGCTGGTTGCACTACCCATCACTTAGTACCCATCACCTAGTGAGAAAAGGAGACCTATTTCCTAAGTGAGAGAGAAGTGAGACAGAGACCTATTTCCTGTCGATACATGTGAATATATGCAACTAACTCTATCGCTCTACTTCAACACAACACAATTAAAAAGCTTATGCTCATTTCCTTGTGATTAAATCCCATCACTTGAGTAAAGGTTGAAGCCTCGTTCTTTTCTCTTATCTTATGATGGATGTTTTCATTATATTTCAACTTGCTTTGCTTTTGAATCATAAAGAGTTATATACAAGTGTTTTAAACAAAGGCTAACTGCCTACCGCTGTCCACTTTGCACCAACCCCTCAATAATGATTGTTCATCATTTGCATAGAATGATCGTTCATTATTTGCATTTTCTGATTTTTTTTGCTTTTTGGTGGGGTTCATTTTTTGGGTACGCTATTTTGTTTGGTGTGATGTGTAAGTATGTAGGGAAGAACAGGTTGCTTGTTTGTGTTTTGAAGGGCAAGCTTGTGTTGGGTAATTCCGTTTCAGTAGGAAAGAACAGGTTGCTTGTCTGTGATTTGCTGAGCATGCTTGTGTTGGGTAATTCTGTTCAGTTGTTGCTGCAAGCTAAAGAGTCCAAGGAAGTAAAATCTTGCCGGTGCTTTTCCTTTCTTGGTTGCTACTTGTGATCTACGAATTGTTCAATTTCTATAGATCAAAGGTTTACCTCGTCTCTTTAATTACCTGCAGAATACGGTTTCCCGACACGTCTTTAATAGATGTCCTTTCATTGCTTTTGCAAACTTATGTTGATTTAAGTATGGAACTATCATTTAGATGCACAACAATCTGGATCTGCGTCCACGATAAATCCGACCGCGTGTTTGTGAGATTGCCCTTTGCCCTGGTGCAGGCAGCGACCACCCAGCCCCCTGCAAGGGTCCGTCTCCTCTTCTGTGAGTGGGCCGGTTGGGGGAACCCCCTTTAGGAAAAAGGGCGGTTCCACCGTCATCTTCTCAGGTCCCAAATTGCAGGACGCTTCCCACTGACCTGCACTGGCCGGAGTCTTGACGCCAGAGCATCACCGTAACGACAATCTGGGAATACGTAGGACACGTTACGCTCTACGAGCAGGTGACGTAGGTCGCGCGCCCTGTAGACTGCCTGAAACGTTGCGGTCAAGCGGCAGAACGCGGCCTGAGCCCCAGTCCAAAACCTGTACCTTCTCCGGTCAGCTCCGGCATGGAGCCAACTGGAGCGGACGGATGGCAACCCAACTTTGCCGGGGCAGTCTGGCGACAGGGGGACCCTTCGGTGAGGTACCTCAAATTATCTTACCAACTGATCGACACTTCTAAACTTATCTTCGAAACATGATGACTTTTGAAGGGCTGCAGTGGACAGCCCATATGTGGCTCCGCCACTGCTTTTAGCAAACACAAATGCACAGGCTCGCCTATAGATATAGGAAAGGTAAATCACAATTTTCACCTTTTCTTAGGCTATATTCTCTTATTACATGTAATATCTAGTAAACAATATGGTAAAAATATATAATCAAAGGAAATAAGTTTTTTGCATAACAGAGACAGGGAGACAGATGACTTCAATCTGCAGGAGAAAATGACATTTCAAGACCACTGCAAGAGACATGATGATTGGAGTTCATGATTAACAAAAGGGAAGGAAGATAACCAATATGGTGCGTAGACCATAAAAACAACCACATTGTTGAAGCACCATGAATCTTCGACCTCTCTCTCTCTCTCTCTCTATATATATATATATATATATATATATCACCAGCGTCTCTTGGCAGCTGGTTCCCTCCTTGCATAGAAGTAAACAGCAGCAACAGGAAGGCCCAAGCGGTATTCCTCCGCGAACCATCTGGTATTGAAACGGTCCCGTGACGCTGGCGGGGTGATGACAGGCCGCCTTTCCTTCTGTTTGAACAGCACGAACACGTACCTGTGAACGCCTATGCTTGGCTTTGGCATCTCATAGTTCACTACCTCTGTGCCTATATGTACATGCCCATCGCCATTAGGAACGATGTTGGTGCTTCTTAATTTGCAGCAGGAAGTCATAAATTGCAGAAAAAGCAGAAGTTTTTCTTACCGAAAGAAGCGTCGGTGGTGCCAGGAATGTTCGTGACAATCCTGCAATCAATAAATATTTCTTACATTGGAATATATCAGCAAAAAGTTGAAGATGATTTAATTTCGTCTTACAGACGTTATTTCAAGATAGTTTAAAGGAAGCAATGGCCCTTCTCATGGTCAAAATCATTGCTTGAAGTCCCCAGTCGGCGTTGTTGTCCTCATGAATATCTTAATTATCTGGAAGTACTTACTCAAGTAGATGTCGACACATGACATGAAAGTGTTTAGTTTATGAAGTAAATGATTACTGCAGCGTCTAGATCACATCTGTATGTGCTCATTCAACTACTATTTTACTTGAATCCCCGCTGCCCACAACACCAGAGTTGAGTGGGAGGCTTGGCACCATGAGTCCAGTTTTGAGTCGTATCAAAAATGATATATATATATATATATATATATATATATATATATATATATATATATATATAGTGGGAGGATACATTTTAGTGAAGTGAAAGTGACGGATTAGTTAAGCCACATGTAAACTACATATGCCTCGATGTTCGGCTAAATCTCACCGCTACATAGGCCCAGACACACCGATCTGCCGCCGGAAAATGCATCTGCTATGTCATAGTTTCACATGCTGTCAAGTTTTTTTTCATCCTTTTGGGTTAGTATGGAGTTTCTGCGGGAATCCTGCTTACCAGTGAAGATGTTCGCCTAAGTACGGCTCACTGGGGCTCGGTGAGTCTGGATCTATCATCATCTTCAACAAGCATAACAAACAAGTAATAAGAAATAAGAAATCGAAAAGAGAAAATAAAACAACCATGAAGTATAAGAACTCGAGAAAAACGATGTCTGTTCTCTGTAAATACAGATGCAAATTGCAGAGTTCAAGAAATTAATGGTGCGCTCCTTCGCGATTACAGCTTAACACTCACCAATGTGAAGAAATGCCTCATATCTTCACCACCAACTTCAACTCTAGGCTTCTTGGACAACGAAGAAGGCGGGTACTCGTGACCATTGCACACCTGCAGCTTGCTGGAGCTGTAAGTTACTTTCATGGTGACGCTTGGCGTGAAGGTATCAACAACATCTCCCACCACTCTTCCTAGAGTAAGTGGCTCGAGCAGCCTGGGCTTGGCCATGATCTGGTGAGCTATGAATTGTAAGAGCAGGAACCCTTTAGAACAGATCTTATAAGAAGAGTTCCTCTTGGTGGCAGTTCAAAAACTTGGGATTCTTCTCTAAAGGAGCCAGAAAAAACTGAGAAGAAAGCAAAACTTCGGGGACGCAAGTACTGTGGATGCTGTATACTTGTCGACAAGCTCGGTGATGTAGTATTGGAAAGATTGATAAATGTGAGGGGCCGGCCATTTAAGGAAATCTCACTGGAATAGGTTCAACTATCGAGTTGTTTATGTGTCAACCATGTGAGAGTCTTGGACTACAGGGAACAGTGAAATGCAGGCTTTCAGGAAAATGGCAGGCTGCTTTTTGGTGTAAGGAAGGAAGGAAGGTCCTTGATGCCAATAAAAAGGTGTTTTTTACATTTTGAGAGACAATGGTTTGATCTTAATGTCAAGTGAGTTTTTTTTTTTCTAAATTTTCCTGTTACAAACAGTTGGTTATATGCTAAGGTCCTTTGTTAGGGACCATGCATTATGGACTAAAGATGATTAAAATGTCTCTATTAGTTAAATGGACCATCCCCTTGTAAGGGCAAAAGTGAAATCTAAAATAAAATTTTCTCATAAAACTATCAAAATACTCTTTGATAAAAGATAGGAACAGGTCTTCCATGTTATGGTGTAGCAAAAGACTTCTATGTAGTTAAGAGGGCTGGTGCAATGGTTTAGAGTGGGGGTTGGTAGGTGGTAAGTATTCATTTTCAAGTATCGAAGCATCAACCTTTTGTATTGTAAAAAATGGTTCACTGATACGCAAGTTGAAACTCAAACAAAGATAACATTCTGAGACACATAAATCAAATGTTAACCTTAAAAAACAAGAGGTTGTGTGGAAGCTTTAGCTTTGGATTGGATGATTTGTCTTCGTTCTCACTCAAAAGCATCACAGGTTGTGTGGAAGCTTTAGCTTTGGATTGGATGATTTGTCTTCCTTCTCACTCAAAAGCATCACAGAAAGCATCACAAAGAGAAAATCTCACAAGAGGGCCAATGCTGCCATTATTTTCTGGTTATGGATCTCGGGACCAAATTGTAGTAAATTAGGTAGCAGTCACTTTAATTTTCTTCCTATGATCATAGATATTTTCTCCTTGGAACGCATTACTATATTCCATGGGAAGAGGGCTACTCAAAACTACTCGACCCGCATTGCTGCTCACTTCTTTTTTAAAATTAATAATTTTTCCGGTAGGTGGAAGTCCCTCCGTGTTCGGCAATGAAGACCATTTATGGTCAGATTTTGCTGAGCGGAACTGAGATCCGATCCGCATGGCGCAAGGAAGAAAACGCGCAGGAGGGGGCCACAGGGTTGAGATTTTTCTACTGATTGCCTGCCTCCCGCGTCCCGGAGAGATTTCTTCTCGTTCCTGGCCTGAGTGCTTCTTCACTGCTACTGGTTTGCTCGTTGCCTGGGTCATCTGCTGCCCGGACTCCATTCTCCGACGAGGTTCTCTCTCTCTCTCTCCCCGCCTATGGTTCGGCTGGAGAAAGGAGATGCGTTAGCCTGGTCTCTTTCTCTTGCAGTGTTTTGGCCACGTACATGGGCTGAAGCCTGAAATGCAGGCCCTAATCTCTCCCCCTTTCTCACTGTTTCAGCTGGAAAAGAGGCCTCCCTGTGTTTCTGCAGGAGAAGAGGGGCTGAAATACAGCCCTAATCTCTCTATTTATCTCTCTGTTTCGATTGGAGAAGAGGGGCTTTCTCTCGCTCTCACTCTAACCAAATAGATATAGGGAAACGAACTTGGGATTACAATGGCATTCTGCACATGTAGTTTCAAGGTATAGAATGTTCAGGGTTTCGTATCAGATAATGTGCATTTCTTGCTTGCTCCGATGCCTAAGCATTTAAGAGATCTTTGCTACAGCGAACATGGGGAATGCACAAAGATGCTCCACATCGGCATTCGACGAAGGAGAAGTTTGCTATTACAATGGCTTGCTTCATCACTAATCTGCATATGGGTAGCCATCGAAGTTAAAAACTAAGTCTTTGTTCTAAGAACTGTAATGGTTGATTTTTCAACAGCTTTAGACCCCCCTACTGACATCATCACAGAGGAAAAGAGGATATAAACATGGCCGTCGGTCACTGGCCGAACCATGGCAATGCTGTCGACTTGAAACGGCACTTGAAATACAGAGGGAGTCAACTGTCAAGGCCTCAAACTTGAGCATCCGACTGCCCGAATGCGTAAAAAAACCTTTTCTCAGTAATCTTTTTAGATGTATACTTTTAAATTTTATATAAACAATTGAATTTTAAGAAATTATAAAATGTGATAGAGTTCAAAAATGCATAATCAAACAGTTAAATGTAGGTTCTTTGACATGGAAAGAATCGGCCTAGGGACTGCGACACTGTGCACGTGGATCTAAGATCCTCATTTGTGAATCCTTTGCCATCAAGGAATCTCAAATCCCCCATATTTGAAAAACCCAGGATTTTGAATACGAGGATCTCAACTCTCCAGATCAGTTGGGGAGCACTAGATCATAGCACACTGCAGCCAACTCATCACCATCCCTTCTATCCACACGATCACCGAAAAAAATGGTAAGTAGGAATGAAAACTTGAATCAGTATGTTGTATATCCTCCTTTATTTCAACACACAAATGACAATCAATGATTCAAGTCATTTCAGTTTATGAAGTTAAGACAATTAACATTATAAGTTCATGACAAATGCAAAGTAGTAAAACAATCGATCATGCTTAATTGTTATATATTCTAACATACATGAACACGCAGTTTATCTCCTTTTATTTATTTATTTGGTTGCATTTAATTTTTAATTTATTAAATGCAACTTTATTATTAGATAAGAGATTATGTATGTATTAGTGTCCGATGAATCAAGGTTTTCCCCGACCCGTTAAGTAAATGGGTCGAGCACATGCCCAATGCCCAATCCTCATTCATGCATGGATTGGGTCTCTGTTCTCATGGACAAGCGAGTCCATGGAAGCATTTCAGAGAAATGCTCCTTTGAAAACCAAATTACAGTCCGAACTACAGTCATTGAAAGCAAAATGGGCGTCTGTCGTCTGACCCTGTTTCTGCAATTTAAATAAAAAAGAACTGCGTTTTCGTCACTTGAACAAAATTATGTTGGGGTGTTCTTTACAGGAAAGAAGTCGAGATCTCGCTCTCTCTTTCATTCTCCCAGCGTTGTTCTGCTCCCTTAACTGCAAGAAGGAGAGGTCTTGCCCGCAGGCATTGGAGTACGCTGAAAGTTGAAGACCTCACCGATTTCTGGTAACTGAGAGGTCTCTCCCTCTCTCTAGGCAGCCGGCTAGGGGGTTATGCCGTTGTGAGCCACCTGCCTAGGAAGAGTCCCCACATTTTGAATTATGCTCCTTTTTTTCCGCGTGACGTTTGTTTGCCTCTGATTGGGGTCCATCAGATGAATTTTTGTGTCTGCTAAGTTTTGCTCTTGGGTCCTTTAGTCTGTGTTTCTTGCTGACTTGGATTTGTAGAGTTTGAAATCGGTCTTTGTTTGACGTACGATCAGAATCATAATTTTACATTCTAAATTGAGTTTGATTTAAATTTCCTATCTTTATCTATTTTATCTTGTTACTTTCTGAAACTGCATCTACTTTGTGCAATTGTTTCGTAACTTCTACTTGAAGTTAACATGAAAGTAATTTGGTATAGAGCAAACTCTTACCACCTTGAGATTTTTATCGTTTACTTAAAATTAGGTTACTTTAACAAGGGATACTGGTAGGAGAATTGCGGGTTGAACCGCTTGGTTCAATCAATACCATGTATATTTATGCAAGAAAGAAACCGATTTTCCTTGGTTAGATATATTTCTGTTTCTAATATTTTTTTATAAATTTGAACGCTGACATAATATTTTAGATACATTCACTATGAAGTGAGGATAATGCAGGAGTCTTCATAGGCTTTGTTTATTATTGCGAATTTTGTAAAACATCTCATGAAAATCTCCTTTCTATGTATATTATGTGTGGATATGATTGGATGTGTGTTGTTAGGGTCTTTTTTTTGTCACCTTCTTTGTTAAAAGTTGAAATAATGAAATAGCTGCTTTATGATCAATTCTTGGTTTTTCTTTATATTGTTGCATTCTTAGTTATTCTTCTTTATAGTGTTCCATTCTTAATTGCAGGTGACTTGGTAAAACGACTGTGCAACTAACATTGTTGTTACATCTCTTCTGCTCACTTTTCTCGTGGCCTTTGGGATGAATTTATGTCACTGCACTTGAGTTCATGTTCCTATATGTGATCTTTTATGGATTTTGCTTATTTGTTTATTAATGTGCAGGAATGAATAAAGTTTCATATATCTTTTTTTCATCCAAAAGACAAAAGAGACAATAAAGAAGAACTACCAAAATAAATGACATTGGAGAAAATTGTTAAATAGTGAGTATCAACTTTTATAACTTATAAGTTTATTAATTATTCAGGTGATAATGGACATATTCAACTTATTGTCTGTTTCAAGTTCTATGTATGTGTTTTAATGTTAAAATTATTGTTTCCACAGGACCACAGGTGCATAAAAAATAAATTCCAGCTGTACCAAAATTCAATAGTTCACAGTGCATTAGAGTTTGATGGCTTATAAAATCATGACTTCGACTAAAAACATGCTTCTTAACACAGGACTATCAGCTTTATACATATCATAAAATGAGTGAGGCTTTTGCTTTTAACTCTTAAGGCAGAGGATGGCACATTTTATGCCTTCCAGAAATATGACATTTGAGCAGCAGTCCATTTTTTCACTACAAACATAGCCACATAGATGGACTTGCCATGTCCGCAACATTGAGACAGAACAAAGTTTGTTTTCTCTATGTCTACATATTATTTCTTTAGTAGTATTTAGGATACATTCTACTTACTGTTTGATTTTGTGTTGTGGCTTCTGTGAGGATAGCCTTCATAACTCAAAGATATGGTTCTTATGGAGAAGTTTTTACATTCACGTATTCTTTTGAAAGCATTTTTGTCTGTTTATTTTAGGGGTATGATAGATGAAAATGTCCTAGATGATACAACTTTATGTCCAGTTGCAAATTGCGATGTTTAATTGGTGACGCTGATGCTAGTTTAATCTCCTGATGGAAAGTATATCTTGAGCAACTTCAATATTTGAAATCTGATGCCATGTCTATGCAGGTTCTGTTAATCATTTATAGTCTGATCTTTTTGTTATTCATTTGTTTGTTTGCAGATGTCTAATAATGTGGGCAGCTCTAAGGAGGAGACATCCAGAGGTACTGATGCAACGTCTTTGTCTAAAGATGCTGAAGATAGTCGGTATGCTATTTTAAAAAGTTGCTGGAGCAGGCATCTGTCTGTGGAATAGCTGCCGGATACTGTCTTTCTGCCTCACTTTTATCAATAATCAACAAATGGGCTGTCATGAAATTTCCATATCCTGGTGCTTTGACTGCTTTGCAATACTTCACAAGTGCACTTGGTGTGCGGATGGTTAAAAGTGATTGAGCATGATCCACTGAACCTATAAACCATGTGGAAATTCTTACCTGCTGCCATGATATTCTATGCATCCCTTTTCACAAACAGCGAGCTTCTGCTACATGCCAATGTTGATACATTTATAGTTTTCCGATCAGCTGTCCCCATACTTGTGGCCATTGGAGAAGCTGTCTATCTGAAGCAGCCATGGCCTTCGCTGAAAACCTGGTTGTCTCTTGCTACTATTTTTGGTGGAAGTGTGATCTATGTTCTTACAGATTACCAACTTACGGTGACTGCTTATACATGGGCGTTGGTCTATCTTGTGAGCATGACAATAGATTTCGTTTATATAAAGCATGTAGTTATGACAATCGGACTGAACGCGTGGGGTTTGGTTCTGTACAACAACCTGGAAGCGTTGCTTCTATTCCCTTTTGAATTTCTTATTATGGGAGAGTTGAAGAAGACAAAGCATGACGTTGCAGATGAATCAAGTTGGCATTCCTTCAGTGTGACTTTATTAGTTGATAACCAACATAAAATAAGGGCATATAAAAATAATACTATTAAGAAAATACGGCATGGGTAATAATAGACATATTAGAATTATGCCAAATTTAACTTCGTAAGAGTAATTACTCATGTTCATTATATACTCTCTCATTGCGTTGTAACTTAATATGAATTTTAATAAAATAAACTACATTTGAAATGTCACCTCAATTCCAACATGTAATTTTTTTTTTGTTCTTAACTTAAGATAAATATTCATCTGCAGTGATTTTATTGAGAATTTTATGTACCAAAAGTTCAACAGGTTTCAATCAAAATGCAATGTATCGAGTTGGTTCAAGCTAAATATCATGACATGATGCGAAACGTATAAGTATGAAAAATTTTCATTTATAGTCTTAATTTTTTTTATGTATATATAATTTTAAATGATTACTTATCGACATTTTTCCAATATTTTATCTTTATTGGAAAATCACATGACTTACTTCCGTCAAGTTTTTCTTAAAATAAGATCGTTCGAAAACAACTTATAACTTTACGAATAAAAAGTTGGTAAAATTTTCATTTTGGTAACAACAAATGCAACTTTTCTTTTGTCCAAACTTTTAAAGACGAACTTATTTCGTAGAGATTAAATATACTTTATTTAAAAGTTAACATCCAAAATTTATTCTATGCCAAAGGTGAAATAATAATTATGTAATAGTTACAGAATACTTTTAAATTTTTACTTACGCATTATTAACAACATTATGTTTATAGAAGAATGTTTCAAAAAAACTGACCTTAAGTTTGTCCAAAGACGAACTTATTTTCGTGGAGATTAAATATACTTTATTTAAAAGTTAACATTCGAAATTTATTCTACGCCAGAGGCAAAATAATAATTATGTAGTAGTTATAGAGTACTTTTAAGTTTTTACTTACGCATTATTAACAACATTAAGAAATTGATCTTAAGTTAATTAGATTTCTTTTTCTGAAAAAGCGTCTCATAATTCAGTCTATATGATTTTCATACAACAGTCATCGAATATTTTCATGTCGAAAGTATCGAATAATTTGGAGGACATTCATCGAGTGTCACAAAAAGGTGCTTTTGAAGAGAAAACTTATGGCCACGGAGCATAACGTGGCTTCGCCACTAAACGCTCTCCCAAGTTCGAAGCCGACACGTTCCACGACAAGGAAGCAACAGGTCGGTTCTTCTTTCTCATTTCCTTTTTGTTATTTGGTTTTCTTGGAAGAACAGCGATGCCTTTCGATTGGTTCAGTTGCCGCACGAAATCGTGATCAAGATTTGTGAGACTTGGGTTAGGATTGTGCTGGAATACTCGGATTTGTTTTTCTCCTCGGGAATTTGATTGTTCTTGCTGGTAGAACTACCGAAATAACTTTGGGAATGACCTAAATGTGCTAGGATTCTTCGGGGTTCTTGGCGTGATTCTTTCGTAGTCATGCAACGGGTTGTTGCTTGGTTCTGCTTTGACGAGACTGAACGAGCGTTTTATTGGAGAAATCGAGAGTTGAACTGAAAAAGTTCCACTACATACGCTGCCGGCGAGATAATCTTTTCCATGGAGTTGTCCTGTAAGATCTTAATCTCCCTTCGATGGGAAAAGGTTCATGGACACCGGAGCTTTGTCGTGAGAGTTTGTGCCGAGGGGATCGTATTAGGTATTGGACTAGTTACCTATAAAATCAGTTTCATGATTTTTTTGGTTGAATAGTCGACTTTTGGCTTTGTCCCATGCACAAGACATGTAAGCAGTGGCATGGGAAATCGTTGACCCCATCGTCCATCCTTTTTCATGAAAACCAGCATTGGAGGTTTGTTATTTCATCATTACCGTTTCTAAACCCAATATCTGTCGTTACAATAATCATGGCTCTTGGCATTGTTTTGTCCCACTTTTCTCATTTCCTTTTTCTTACTGCATTGTCATCGTTAATTATCTCGTGCATTGTATTCATCACGGTATAATTATGTTCAAGTCATGGAATTGAGGGGAGTTGAGTCCTATTCCTGGCAGCTCCATGTTCCCTAGTTGATTTTAGTCATGTTCATCATACAAAAGCCTGTGGTCATAATCACAACTTTTCCCTTTTCTGTTCCTTTTTCTGGTACGTGACAATTCATCTTTTTCCTGCTTTCCTGCCACCTCCTGCCTGTAGGTTGTATGGTCCAATTACTGGACTTGTTTAATGGCATCATATCTACCTGTTAGTCTGAAGAGGAAGTGCATCTCTCTTGATTTATAATTGAAGAGTGCTGTTTCCTTCCAATTTTTGGCATAACTGGAAAAACAGCTTCATCAGCTAAAGCACATAAATGGGATTGATCAAGTTGACCGCTTAACTGTGGGTGCCACCAAGTAGCAACGTGGTGTTGTAATAAAATACTCAAAGTGGCAGTAGAAACCTTAAGAACATAAATAAACTACTTGTGCGTGTCAATGTGTGGAAGGTCTGGCACTTCAATGTGCAAGTGCTGTGCTAAATGTGTCACGGATATGAATTTGTATGTCCTTGCAGGAGAGGTCCATGATTTTCACACGTGCTGTTATCAGCATATATATATATATATATATATATATATATATATATATATATATATATATATATATATATATGTATGTATGTATGTATGGGTGCAGCCGTGGAAAGATAATGGAACTGCTGCGATCCTATGCTCAACTTCCAGAGTGTCTGGCAATTATATATATATCAAGTGCACTTCTTTATATCTCAGGCTTCAGTACTCAATGGTGAGATAGGAGCACCATGTGTACAAATGTCAAATTGTAATATCTTACCCTGACATGGCCAGGACATAAGGTCATAATAGGTTTTAGTTTCACATAAGAAAATAATGTGCAAAAGAGAAAAGATATGGAAGTAAATTGAAGCAGCCCTATAGAAGAGGTTATTGAATCTGCATCATATAGTTGCATTAGAAGTTAAACAAGTCCAAAGGTGGACTGTACATGAGCACCAGCACATTAACGTGTCAATATGGACTCACCATAAAGTTAATCTCAGGCATTCTTCGTCAGACATGTTATCAACTTGTAAATAATATTGCCCATAGTTTTGAAAGCTAATG
Organism: Nymphaea colorata; assembly: GCF_008831285.2. NCBI lineage: Eukaryota > Viridiplantae > Streptophyta > Magnoliopsida > Nymphaeales > Nymphaeaceae > Nymphaea > Nymphaea colorata. The sequence goes on along the minus strand of NC_045139.1, from coordinate 30,739,744 downwards.
AAACACATAGCTTTTTATTTATGCACTGCAAATATGTTGGTTCAGGTTAAAGTTGAGATATGTTGTTAGAACGTTTACGCTTGGACCGGCACAAACTCATTGAGTTCATCATATCATCCAATGTGATAAAGGCTGTTGATTTTCCTACTGGCACTTCTGGTGTTGAGGATGTTGACTTGGATGCCATTAGTGCTGATTATATGCTTGAATGTGCAGTAAATGGTAATGTTCCTCCTCAACATTTTGTGTTTTCCATCCTCTCCTCTTCTGCTCTGTCTCGTGTCCAAGAAAAAATTTTGTTTTTGAAGAATTATCAAGATAAGTTTGTTAATTGAAGTTTTTTCTTCAGGTAAAGTTCTTGATCTTTCTGAAGCTGCTAGGATGCATTACAATGAGATGAACTTGCCAATTATGGTAAAAAAATGATATTCACCAAAGTTTTTAGTGTCTGAACTATGCAATATGTGAATAGGCTAGATTTATCTTCATAAGTTTGAGGTTAGGAATCATGACCGTTTTGGTATTCACATTTTTTCTTGCCTAACCATTTCTAGTGGCTACTTTTTGTTTATTTGATTAGTCTATTGCAAGATAGGATTTGTTCACTGCTATGGGAATGTTTGCTACTGAAACGAAGCATACTCTGGCTTAACACTAGAATCTGCAGACCAGTTTGGCAATGTCAACTATTCATATTTCTCAACCTTTAGCAGTTGATTCTTTTTTTTTTTTTATGAAGCTATCTGGAATTGCAGAAAACTGGTTCAGCCTGACATTCTGTTTCATACTGGAACCAATCATGTTTCTCAGTTAATTACATGTGAATGATCAACTAGTAGCTACTTTTGTTATGCATTTTCATCTTTGAATACTATGATAAGAATGACAATACAGTAAAATGGAGATTATTATGGTTGCCTCTTAGACAACAGTTATTTTCAAGAAAAAGAATGGTGTCGTTAGTTTATGTAGGGACTGACATAGGAAGTGGTGTGTCATACATGTCCTACACATGCAGATAAGTGTACAGCCACAATAAATAAATAATTTTTTCTCAAATGTAACAACCATACTTGTAAGGAAAGGTTTCCTGAGAAAAGTGCGTTTTCGGAAGGTTTTAACATTTTTGAGTCAAAAAGAACAATGGAGACCAAATTAGCTCTTGTTAATAGTTACAATCTGAAACTCTCAAAAATTGGAAAAGATGCACAAACTTTAACTCATTTTTTTTTCAATTTCATGTGGGTAATTTCTGAAAAGTTGTAGACTTGTAGCTGTATTTTGTAAAATGTTAGATCTTAATCACACACACACACACATAGTACATTCATTCATTTAGTGTCATCGTCTGTTGGCTTTTTCTCTTTTTCAAATTAATGGAGAAAATCATGCTTTTCTATTTGCTTTTAATTCATTCCCTTTCTTTTCCTCCTCAAATTAATGGTATGTCCATGATCAGCCGCAGGCAATGAATGAAACTATCATGTCCTTTCTGAAATTTTGTAGAAGTGAAGTTTTTAAAACATACATATATCTGTCTATGTGTGTCTCTGTATGCATGTAAAGGAATTCAGTTGGAACGGAGTGAACAGGTGAAATGGTCTCCACAAGTATGCCATATTAACCTTGTTCACATTTTGGGTGGTATTGTAAGATCCCCTAAAACTCAACTTCTTTAATGTCTTCTCTTGAAGCTGTCATGATAGACAACACTTTCTGGTAGATCAGGCATAGTTGGGAGGTGGTACAAATACTTTAGTGGCATGTGCTCGTAGTTCTTCTCTTGACTTTTGTGTCTTTCTTGACAAAGTTATTCTTAGACTACATCCTTGTTTGGGCTAATCTGATGCTTCCCGCACTGACTTTGCACACCTATGTTAATGATTAATTTCTTGGGAATTCATTTTATTAGTATTGTCATGAGCAGGTACCCTTTTATGCAGCTAGACTAGCATGACTATTTCTGTTGTTGATAGCCATGCTTCTACTGCAGATCAAATTTCTAGATGCTGCTTGTGAAATAGCTATTTAGGTTCTTATGACTCTTGGACATTCCTCAATTGAGCCTACAGACGCTGGAGCATGTTTGGATTTTCATCTGGACCCAACTTCTCACTTTTTGCATGTTTAAGATGTTGCTTGAATGATGTGGAATTGAGTCTTGGCTCTTGATGGTTAATGTTTTGAGAAACATTGCTTCTGCTACATGAACGAAATTCTTGCCATTGGACACTGAATTTTTTTGGTTGATCTGTTAGTTTGACAGTAAATGTACAAATTATGTCATTATTGGCGTTTGATTAAGATGGATTTGAGGAAAATACATTCTATGTGCAGATTAATCATGAATCCGGATGCTCATTCTTTTTAGTTACAAAGCCAGAGTTATCATGTTCTCCACCTCATCATGTTCCTCCTGAACTGGTGGTTAACATGGGGCCAGGTGCTTTTCCATGTTCATCAAATTCATTGAGAGACGTTGTTGATGATACATTCAGAAGTTCTTATTATGGGTATGGGAATGCACAGACAACTTTACCTGTTCAGAATTGTGAAATATTTGGTGAAAACAATCTCCCACCAATTGGTTTACCTTCTTTTGTAACTGGTAATGTTCTTATGTTTTTCATATCTAGAGTTTAAAGGATTCCAATTTGGTCATATAGCATCTACTCGCAGGACAGATTATTGCTGTGCAGTGGTGTCGCATTCAATATGAACAACTTGAATAGCTAGTCAGCTGATGATGCTCTATGTCTTTGTCCAAACATCATCTTTTATAGATACATGAAATCATCTATTCTTTTAGAGCATCAAACCAGCATATATTCAGATCTAATAAATTATCCATTCTTGTAGTGCACTAAACTACCATATCTATATTCTTGTAGATCTGTCTGAAGATGATTTGCGGGATGCAGCATATGAAACTTTGGTTGCTTGCTTGGTACATTCAGGGTATTGATTATCTATTAGTATTTGAACTGTCTGTTCCTTCGGACTATTCCTTTTTGTTTTATTGAATACAGCTTACTAGCTTAGTAAAAGCACATCTCAGTTGACACTTCTTTTGCTCCAGCCACTTGCAAAAATTGTCTTCTACAAGTGGCAGCTTAGTGCAGACAACTGAAAGCAAAATTAAAGAAAGGAAGACAAGGTTTGCATCAAGGCAGAGGAAGAAAGAAAATGAAGAGACATCCTTGCAATCTCAGTCAGCATCTGCGTCTTCTGAGGTTATTGATGTGATCTGCACTCAGATGGAGGCAAGCTACTGATCAATTTATTAATAATATGGAACCCCATTTAGTGTTTGGATTTTGTATAGTTTATAACTTCGGATGTGGATTCATATTCATTATATGTTTGCTGCGAGAAGGTTCGGTACATCATGAATGTTGTTCTCTATTATGTTGCATGTTTGATTCACTTAGCAATAGCATGTGCATCTATGATTGCATAGAAATACGAATGGACACACCACATCATTAGATTGACATGATCAAACGTGTTTAACATAGGAAACATATCTCCTGAGTTTTGTATGACACTTTGTCAACAATATATGCATTCATACATATGTATGTGTACACTGGCATAGATGCATATATATGCAGGATGTGAATTTCTCTTGCCGTCCGGATGCTCCGGCCTCTCACTCATGTATAGTCAGGATTATGTACACCATGAAATATGAAGACCATGGGCACTGATTATGAGTTGCTAGCTCAATTTGATTGACAACTTACAAGTAGCGATGTCTTTAGACAACTTTTCTAAGTCAAAACAGCCGTTCACATTGTTGAAAGTTGCTTTGCATAACTTGTGAGTCATCCAATCATAGTGATCAGGCAACTGATTTTCTCATAGATCTTATATTTTTTGGCACATATATTCCAGATTCTCGTAGACAAGATCTGAAGATAGGTATTTCTGATATTATGAAAATATCTTAATATTATGAAAATATCTCGATTACCATTCCAAAACCAACCAATAATTTTGGCAAAGCATCCCCTTATTTTTAAGAATATTGCTAAAAATGCAAATGTCAGGAAAATACTAGAAAACCTATTATTTTATAACTTTCCTTTTTCTGTTTTTACACTTTCAAGTTTTAAAACTTCCAGGATTTCCATGATATTTCCTTAGTATAAAGTACTTCTTGGAAAAAAAAAACACTTGTGGGAAAACCTTTGCCAAGAAATTTCTTAGAAAATATCTGTCACTATGATATGATGCCTTCTGCTGACAGTGAGAGGGCAAGCCATTTTACTTTCACAATGTTTTCTTTCATATTTTTAATATTCCTTTTTGGAGTTTGACCACGTAATTGTGATCTCAATCATTTGTCTAATAGGAAACAATTATTAGATTATTCATCTATAAAACAAAAATTTTCTAAAACCAATGGCTCCAAGTCTATATTTTCAAATCTTCAAGATCCATGTCCTTGTAGAAAGCACATGATTCAAGAGCTTATTCCTATCAAAAGGACCACAATAAGTGCATCCATGGGATATGATTTGGCTTACATGTAACGATGGATAAAAAAACATAACACTTCAATGGTAGGAGGAACGAATTTTTCTGTATAAATATTTTGTGTGTGTGTGTGTGTTGTTTTTGAGCTTTCACACCTTGATCCACTTCTTCTTTCTTTCATATTCCTGTCCACCAATAAAAAGAAATAAATGGGGAACCAATTCCATACAATGCCAAATCTGTGTAGCTATTTCAAAGACAACACAATTTTTTTGTCTGATGACCTAGATATTAGCAAATGATACACATCTGAACAAAAGTTGCCTGTAAGGACATTAAAACCATGAGAGCTAGTTGTGAAGGAAAAGGGAGAACCATGGATACTATCCAAAGTAGAGAAAGGTGCTTGAATATGCCATATTTTAATGTGTATGCCCAGACGCTGCCAAAGTTTTTTAAAATTGCTCTGTACATGCACTCCATATCCATGTGGATGGGATATGGTTTGACTGAACCATACCTTCAAGGATATCTGGACCTTTACTATTACTATTGGAATGCTGTTTTTACTATCTTGTCCTTTTTAGGATAATTGACACTGAAAAATGTAAATATATTGATAGCATTTGGCAGTGATTGATAAGAATGATAATGGTCTGCAGGAAGAACATGGTTAATTTTTTTGTGCCTGTTGTGACACAAATACTTGACCAGGTTGATGCAGCATGCCTCCTATTAGTTACAGCAACAAATTCACAGTTTAACGCCGCAGACATTGAACTGCTAAAATGTCTTTAGCACTCTGATTTGTTTACTTTGTCTTTCCAGATTTCACAAGTGATTGACAGATGTGCAAGGCAAGGATTATCTCACAGCAGTCTAATTGCAGAAGCTGGGAAACTTCATGTTCCTAAGATATCGATAGAACTTCTGAAGAATGTTTCACAAAGTGGATTTCCTAACAAGAAAGCATATATCCGCTGGATAAAGAGACAGGTAGCTAAAAACAATAGTTTAGGTCATTAGAGAAGTCAGAAGTTTAGTACCTTATCCCACCTCATCCCTCTCTTCTCTCCTGATTTTTTTTCTGCTAAGAAGGTTTTCTCTGAACATTAAGATTTCTTTACGGTTATGTCAGACTAGAATTCTTGAGGAAGTGCTTTGTAGCCACTCTCTGTCTGGAGCTGAAAATGAATTGAAAAGCATTCTTGCTGACATGAGAAACGAAAAGGTACTTGTTTTGAATTTCAATTAAAGAATTTTTTATGGATTACTTCAATTTATGGAACTTAAGAATGACTGTAGGCATCCTTCAAGTAACAACTTCTCATTTTTCTTTTGCTTCGTTCCAATAACAAAGTGAATTCATAGGTATGGGCCATGCATAATGCATCTTCTCAAGTTGCTGGGATTTTCTCAGCTCTCCAAAGATCTGTCATGGAGTTCTCGGAGACTCACAAAGAGTTTGGCACCAGGGGTGGATCGCATTACTGGGAGACAGGTTACCATGTAAATCTTAGGCTTTATGAGAAACTGCTGTGCAGCACCTTTGACAGTTTGGATGGACAACAGGTTGAGGTTAGTAACCTTTTTCTGGCAATTTGCTCATTTTGTTCATAATTTAAGACCATAGCATGGATTCGGTTGAATGGTGGTCTCAGGTCTGTTCACTTATTGGAATCATTTACAGGAAACTGAAGAAATCCTTGGGCTTCTAAAGGCAACCTGGCCAGCTCTTGGTGTTACTAAGATGATCCATACTGCATTGTATTGCTGGGTGCTTTTTCGGCAAGTATAATTACTTTCTTTATTCCATTTATGCTTGAAAAATGATGAATTTTGCTCTCCAGTAGAGTTTATGCTACTCTAATTTTATGGTAAAAAGTGTGTGTCTAGAAGCTATAGGGCAGCCAATTATCTTATCAAACTTTTGTGGTGGATTATGATGAGAAAGGAAATGCATGCAGTCTATTCACATACATATGCAGAACATGTCCGCACATGGACACACATGGTTACACACTCAGATACAGTTATGGAGTACTATTTATGTATTTCTGCTCTTTTTTATGCTGGAGGTTTTGCATTTTATGTTCTTATTGGTTACGATTATGCTGTATAAGAATCTGCGAGGTAGACTATGAGCCTTCTATGGTGGAGAGCAAGGAAAGGGCACAAGGAAGTGCAAAATAGGCAATCATGATCATAAAAGGAAAGTAAGTAAAATTCACAACAAATTATTGAAAATGCTTACCATAGTTTTGCTGTGTTCATGAAGTGTCCAGGTGTGTTCGAAAGATCCTGTTCGGTCAATTTGGGATATACAACCCATATGAGACACCAAGGGTCACTACTCACTAGTTGTGTCCTAAAATTCCATGGTTTTTGGAAGTCAAATTTGTCACCTTGAATTGTCCCAGACTCCCAATAGAATGAAGCATGTCATAAACAGAAACATTTTTAAATTAATATATGGAATATTCCCTAGATGGACTCTTGATGAAAAGCAAAAAGACGATGAAAAAAACTTTAATATATTGAACTAGAAAAGTACTTGAGATATTGGATTTACGATGCTCAACCTTTTGGCAGACTTGTCCAATTCACACTAGAACTTTGTCAGTTGACTTTTTGCCATTTAGAGTTCAACTTTTTTCCTATATTTCTAATGAATTTGAATGGTGTTATTTCATTATTCATGTAATATAACTATTTTACATATAAATAAGCTGGAATCTAGAGGTTAGTCTAGCAGTACTTGCGTGACTAGGCAATTACAAACCTATAATAATTTTATTTATCATTAGAGTTAGGGTTTGTTAAAGATTAGGTCCTTGTATTGTTGATTATTGCTCTTCATTGTCAATAGTACATTCATTACAGATTGGCTTTTTAAGAACATATTGGTTAGTGCATACTGATTTAATTAAAGTTAATTAGCGTTTGTTTTAAATGCCGAAAATTGTCTACTTATAAAATGAGCAAGGCTTATTGCTTAAGGTTTTAAGCTACATGACCCTCGTGACCGTCTCCGGTTCGCCGCTGCCCGGCTCAATGCTCCTGAGATTCTGGCCGGCTTTCCCCATTCATCGTTAGTACGGGCGAGATGGGAACATGGACGTTCAAAAGGCGCATAATGCGTTTACTGAACATAATTCAGATGTTTGCATGTCTTGAGAAGTTGGTTTTATAATGTTTACATGTTGTTGCTCAGTTTTGGGTGTGCCACTTATACTAATATAAAGTTTCCATCTTATTAATAAGGCATCACTTAAAATGGTTTGTATAAGATAGGTTTTTCCCAGCCTACTTGTGGTTTACATTTGAATCCATTTCCTAAACTAGCAGAATTTGCTTTTTGAAATATTTTGGAGAAAAATGGGAGTCATGTGGTTTGGCATGTGCTAAAATGGATGTGTGGCTCATACCATAATTCTTACAGCATGTATCGTTTTCAATGTTGCTTGAATGGGTTTTACTTCTCTGCAGAGCTTGAAATCTTGTTTATGAAAAACTTTGGTGCTTCTTGAAAATTGTCTGTAGACTCATGACATCAGCCAAGCCTTATCTTTGGTGTTTCTTTTCTTTCAAGTTTGCATCCATAGGCGAGCCTGCTATTTTGGAACTAGCATGGGTGGAGTTGAAGAAAGTACAGACTTTCATATGTGATGATATTGAAGATCCATATTTGAGCAGCCTTAATTGCACAGCATATTCCTGTGGAAGTCAAAGAACAGTGGATTTGTTAAGTGCTATCACATTATCAATTGGCACGTGGTGTGATTTTCAACTTTCAGATTATCATCGACACTTTTACAAGGTCCATCCTTGCTTGAATTAATTTTTATGCTTTTGAGTGGAATGTGTGGATGTTCAACATATAATGCCTCATCTTGTATAAGTTCTGAAAGTGCATATTACTAATTAAGTAATAAGTTTTGAGTTTGACTGCCTTGGGTGGGCAAAAGTATGTTAGGGCATTCACAAAATTAATGTGAATTTTGTTGCTAACATGGAGCCAGTAGCTCTTAAGCACACCAAACTTGTGGCAGCGTTGCTTCAGTATTTCATGTTCAGTTCTACGAGTGCTTTGAAATTTTCGGTCTCTGGTCCTAGAATTGACCAAATCAATGTTTGACCAGCAATCCAAGTCATGAAGCTGGATCAGTGGCAACCACATGTCATTATGACTAATATAAATGTATTTGTAGCTACTAGGAATGACTCTTCTGGTGTCAATGGTGACTTTCCATCATTAGTGTTTGAAGATCATGGTATCTGCTAAATTGCTAATATTTATCCAACTTTCAAGAAACAAATGTCCTCTGGGCCATTGTGACCTTTACAGCAAGACAAAGAATAAGCTTAATATTTACATATCAACATGTATAATTGCTTCTTTGGGATCAGATGACTACATTGAGCTTGACACTTGCTAAGTTTTCTTGTGCATCATCTGTGATCAGTGTGGTACTTCATTGGACATTTTGGTATTCTTGTTTCAAGTCATAGATGGAAACCAGTGTTGATTATTTGTTTTGCTTTCCTCGCTTGTGTAGTATTATTGGGTCCATAAGCTTCTTCTTTAATTTTTCTTAGAGTTATCTATCTGTATATATGATTTTCTCATTTCTGTTTTATGCAGAGTCCAAGCAATTTTGAGAAGGTTGTGGCTTCATCAATCATTATTAACAGGCTGTTAAATTCTGGATTTGACAAGATGGAAGTATGTTGGCTATGGAAATCACCTTAGATTGTCAGATTCTTGATTTTCATTCAAGGTTTTCATTACCACAACTTTGGTTGAACACTTGCTTCCCAGAAAGCTTCTTGGCCTTGCATTTATGTTACAAAGAATTTTGTTGTCTCACATTAAAAGGTACCTTAATCATTGTGTGTTTTGTGGTGAGTGTCTAAAGAAATATTGTGCTAAATGCGAGCCCTTCACAGAAACTTCAAGAAAAAGTTTTTGGATTTTGATCAGGTCTGGCTTATGAAATCTTTTATGACCTGGATATGGCTTTTCCCATGGTTGGTCCCAGCAGATGAGGGTGCACCTTACCCCTATTTGCAGCATGTCAAAATTGGGTCTGGGTCAACATGACTACAGTATGCTCAAGGTCTAGCCCATTAACAACCCAGTCAACACATATACACACCTTAAACTTCACTTTGCATGAGATGCAGACCACAATGTAACTTAGAATTATGTTTTCTTCTTTAAATAATGCAATGGGAGGAAAACGTGTGCACATTTCAGGCCTTCGTTTGGTACCTTTGACAACCAACACATTTCTCTAACTTGGTAAGTTGGGTTTATTTTATTCGTTTTTTCTTCACAAGATACTCTTAAAATTATGGGACATGTGGAACAGTGGAAGTACAACCATACAGCTTTTGTAGATCACATGTGTGTCGAGCTATTAAGATTTGAGTCCTTTTTCTATTAGATTGGTTATGAGAGTATAAAGATGTCATTGCAAGGAACTGCTCTTGGGGCATATAATGGTGATAATTTTATCTTTTTCACATGTTAGAAAGAGTTATAGTTTGTGATTCAAAGAAAACTGACTTGTTTTCCCCTCATTTAGAATTTAATAGAGACATTGGGAATTCTGCTTTTCTTGTGTAGATAGAAAAATTGGAGACTATATTTTATTATGGTTACAATATGATAGCCTCTTGGGCTACCAAGGAAAGAAGGAGAGGGAGACGAGAGGGAATGAGAGAGAGACTAGAAGAGGAAATAATCCATCATAATGTCATTAGGGTTAGACATGCCCAATTAAGAACTTACATCTCAAGCAAAGCGGGTCCGGGTCTGCACTAAGATCCCGATCCAAACTGATAAACACTCTAATAAACCCAACGTAATGAAAGCAATCTGAAATAAAACTAAACAAAGCTTAACATTACTCCCCCCTTCGAAAAACACCTTGTCCTCAAGGTGTAAATAATGGAAAGCGAAACATGATGTCTTCACTATCTTCCCATGTTGCTGGTGCATCTTCATTGGACAACCATTCAATCAGCCATTGGTGACGCCACTTGCCATCTATCTTAACTTTCCTCATGCCGATGCGTCTCAGAGGCGAAAGGGCAGGGGGTTCTTCCAGGATGGAAGCAGATTGGATATCGTTGCTGGTGGGAACCGTGGTGCAGGGTTTCAGTTTGGAGACGTGGAATACCAGGTGTATTGAACTGCCGGCTGGAAGAAGGAACTTGTAAGCGAGTTTACCTATCTGACGGCTGATCTTGTCGGGTCCCACATAACGAGAGAGTAACTTTTGTTGTCCGGCTCCCTTGAATTGTGTCGTGCGCTGCGGTGGTCTTTTCAAGAATACCCAATCGCCCTCTTGATAGGTCACATCTCGATGGCGACGGTTGTATTGTAAGACCATGCGATTTCTGGCGGTCGCTAGATGGTCTTTGATGTTCTTCATAATAACATCTCGGCAACGTAACTGAGTGTCAACCGTGTCATCACGTGCAGTGCCCGGCAAATAGCGGTGAACTGTAGGAGGTGGTCGCCCATACATGGCCTCAAAAGGGGTGGTGTTTGTGGAAGTGCGCCACCTGGTGTTGTATGCCAATTTCGCCCAAGATAAATAGGTTGCCCATTCCTTGGGGCACTGCCCTGCGAAACATCGGAGGTAGGTTTCTACACAGCGATTTATTACCTCTGTTTGGCTATCCGTTTGTGGGTGGTAGGTTATACTCATCTTTAGATTAGTGCCCTGCAAGTGCAAATACTCTCTCCAGAACGCACTAAGGAATATCGAGTCTCGGTCATTGATAATGGATCGAGGCATACCATGAAGTTTCCCTACATGTTCTTGGAAAACATGGGTGACAGTCTTGGCCGTGAAAGGGTGACCTAGCGCGATGAAGTGTGCATACTTGGACAAGTGATCTACCCCCACTAAGATTACTGATTTGCCACGTGACTTGGGTAAGCCTTCGATGAAGTCCATTGAAATATCTTCCCAAATCTTCTCGGGAATGGGTAATGGGCCAATGGCTGCAATAGTCCGGCTGGTTTTTGTGTTTCATACTTGTTACGCTGGCAAGTATCACACCCTTTGATATAGTTACGAATATGTCGTTTCATGCCTGGCCAAAAGAATGCGGTCCACAGTCGGTGATACGTCCCCTCCACTCCCTCGTGACCAGCGTCTTTAGAATCATGGAAATGCGTTATCAAGACGCCTGGCAAATCTGTCTGTGGGTGTATAGATGCGATCCCGGAAGTGGAGATAGGGGGGCTTCCATGCGTACCCATACTTGCGCGTAGGATCGTCCTGTAGAGTGGCGCGAATGCGCTGAACCGAGGCTGCTGCTGTACTGTGCTCTTGGGCTATCTGATCCCCAATATGACGTTGTATAGAAGTCGCAGCCAAGAACTGACTGTAGGATTCCCACGCCCCTCGCCTGGAGAGTCCATCTGCTGAGAGGTTATCTCTTCCCCTTCGATGTTTGATCTCGAAGTCAAAGCTTGTAAGTTTTAATACCCACTTTTGTACCTCAGGGAGCAGAGTTGATTGTTGTAGGCAGTAGCGAAGGCTATGGTGATATGTGAGTACTATGAAGTATGAAGTGTCGGCCCAGTAGGTAGTGTCTCCAACGCAGCATTGCTAAAACAATAGCGATCAGTTCGCGAACATAAGCTGACTTGGTATGGAAGGCCGAGCCCATTGCGCGACTAAAGAATGCGAGTGGCTGAGTGGGTGTTGATTCTGACTCAAAATCGCCCCGATGCCTACGTCGGAGGCATCGGCTTCCACTTTGAAGGGGATCTCGAAGTTGGGCATTGCTAGTACTGGCGCTGACGTGACCGCTTGTTTTAATGCATTGAATGCCTGTCCTGCTAGAGGAGTCCAGTGGAAGTCATTCTTCTTTGTCAACTCGATCAAGGGAGCAGCTATGGTGCCGAAATTGCGAACAAAACGCCTGTAGTACCCCGGTAGTCCAAGAAAACCATGAAGCTGCCTGACTGTGCGAGGTAAGAGCCACTCCCATACCGCTAGCACCTTATCTGCCTCCATCCGGACACTGTCGTGACTTATAACATGGCCCAAGTACGTGATGTGAGACATGCCGAAGGTACATTTGGACAATTTGGCATATAATACGTGTTGCCTCAAGAGAGATAAGACAACATGCAGATGCTGGAAATGTGCGTCCTCATCTGCGCTAAACACCAAAATGTCATAAAAAAAGACAAGGACGAACCTGTGCAGATACGGTCATAACACGTCATTCATGAGAGATTGAAACGTGGCCGGTGCATTGGTGAGTCCAAACGGCATCACACGGAATTCATAATGGCCGTCGGGTGTGAGGAAAGCGGTCTTGGGCACATCTGCATCTAGAACTCTGATCTGATGATAGCCGGTGCAGAGGTCGATCTTGGAGAAGAACGACGCTCCTTGTACTCATCAAGAAGATCCTCCACCATAGGGATAGGGTACTGATCCTTAATCGTGATGGCATTTAGGGCTCGATAATCCACGCAAAACCGCCAACTGCCATCTTTCTTTTGCACTAATAGGGCTGGTGATGTGAAAGGGCTCCGACTAGGTTCGATGACGCCCTGCGCTAGCATTTCTTATACGAGCTGCGTGAGTACCTTCCGTTGAAAGGGGTTGTACCGGTAAGGATGTTGTTTGGTGGCAAGTGCCCCAACCTGAAGATCAATCCTGTGGTCGCAGGAGCGCGGGGGTGGTAACCCTCTAGCAACAGAAAACACGTGAGAATTTGTTAAGAAGTGAAGATAGACGTACTCCATCTATGTTAGGTGTGGCATCCAAACTCTCCACTGGTGTCGCCTGACTCATGAGGAGCACCAAACTCGCAGCTGTGCCTCTCAACATCTTGAAGTTAACCCCTTCTGTAGCCGTGGTGTGTGTGCTGGCTGCTAGCATAAGTCGACGACCGTCGCCTTGGGTAAAATGCATTCGCATACTCACAAAATCCCACACCACTTCGCCGAGTCCTCGTAACCAGTGCATGCCCAACACAAGGTCGGCGCCTGCCATAGACAATGTATATAGCTGCAACGGAAAACAATGACCCTGAATTTCTAGTTTCTCTTCATTGCAACGACCTTTACAGTTTAGGGTGCTGCCATCCCCTACTACCACGTCAAACACAGGCTGCATATCAATTTTGCAACCTTTGCGGATTTTTCACAAATAAAGTTGTGAGTAGAGCCTGTATCAACCAGTACACTCACTGTTTGGCCCCTTAGCCGCCCTTCTACTCGCATCAACTGTGGTACCTCGTTGCCGGCTAAAGCGTGCAGAGGGATTTCGGGTGGGCAGCCCATGGTCATGTATACGACCGATGTCTCCCCGAGTGTCTCGGTGGGGTCTCCTTCGCACGACTCTTCTTCTTCCTCCGCTAAATACATGTGAAGGCGTTTGCATGAGTGCCCTGCGGTCCATGGTTGATCGCAGTGGAAGCATATCCCTTGGCGTCGCTTCTCCCGGATCTGGTCAGGCGTGAGTCGTCGCACAAAAGGCACGGCCAGGGCCCTTGCCAAGGGGTGGCTTGCTCATCGGCTTGTCTTGTTCGATCGGGAAGGCTGTAGGCGGTTGGAGGGCGCGTGTCGCATTAGACAAACGATTTAAGCTCAGGAAACAACAGTGCTTCTCCTCGGCCATGCGTGCTGCAGCAAAACACGCGTGTAGGGTGGTGGGTCGTAACACTTGAACCTCAATCTGCATTTCTTCCTTTAGGCCGCTGACGAATGTGCCAATGAGGGCCTCTACAAGCCACCCGCGGACCATGTTGTTAAGTTCCTCAAAGTGCTCTTGGTACTCTACCACACTTGCTTTCTGCCATATCTTAGAGAGCTCTGCGTTGTAATCCACATAGATTGACGGTCCAAATCATGCCGTCATGGCCGTTACCAGTTGGTGTCAGTCGGGTCGGCCGTGTTGCGAAACTAACCATCGAAACCACCAGATGGCGGGTCCTTCAAAATTCATGGCAGCATGGCTAACCTTCATTGTCTCTAGAATTCCTTGGCACTCAAAAAACTGTTCGGCCTTAAAGATCCAGCTAGGCAGGTCATCTCCATTGAAGCGAGGAAAGTCCATCTTGATCGGTTTCCATCGGCTGAAGTCGCCCCCTCCATATGGAAAAGTGAGCGGCGTCGAGGAAGGACTGCCTCCAGTGGGCGCTGAATTCATATGGCTGGAGAAAATGTCGCCTAGGGTAGGTCCGACGCCCGCGTGGGTAGCGCCGAAGGTGCCGAATGAAACGCCGAACCCTCCGTTGACGGGCGGTGGTTGTGCGGGCAGAACGGCTCCCATCATGCTGCCGTGTCGAGGTTGGGCGTGTGGGCCTGCGCCCGAAGGCGTCCCGAGAACAGAATCGCCTTCGGCTGGAGGAGGTGGCGACAGCAGCGACGGTGACGCAGGGGGGCCGATGGGGCCGTGGTGGTGCTGGAAGGCGTCACGGATACCGGCGGTGACCGCTGCTTGGATGGCGTTGTGCAGGCATGCTTCGGATTCGGCTTGCAATCGTTCAATCGTTTAGAGGCGGCGATTAACTTCGATAATGGTTTCCTCCGTCCAGGCACAATGGGCTTCAATGGCTGCTAAGGCGACGGTGTTGTCCACTGATGAAGTTAAGAGAACTAATCTTTGATTAACCTCGAAAGAATCCCTAACTCCTCTTTATATAGACTAGAGGAGAGGGATAAGTTACAAGAAAGTCATTAAAAGAAACATTATTACACAAGTGCCCTCTCAAGCCTAATACTGAGTATAAACACGTCTTAACACTCCCCCTCAAGTTGGAGCGTATATGTCAAACAAGCTCAACTTGGAACAACAACTTTGGAATGGTCCTCTTGCAAGAGCTTTAGTAAAAATATCAGCAGTTTGCCCTGTAGTTGAAATATGGGAGGTGCTTACAAACCCCTTTTGAATCATGTCTCTGGTATAGTGACAATCTACTTCAACATGCTTGGTTCTCTCATGGAAAGCAGGATTATTAGCAATAAACAGAGCAGCTTTGTTATCACCTAACAATTGCATAGGAAGAGGCACTTCCACAGTAAGATCCAACATCAGAGATCTAACCCACATAACTTCAGCAGTAGCCTGAGCCATAGCTCTATACTCAGATTCTGCACTTGATCTGGCAACCACTGTCTGCTTCTTACTCTTCCATGTAACCAAGTTGGATCCAATAAACACACAAAACCCAGTAGTGGATTTTCTGTCAAGGTGACATCCCGCATAATCAGCATCAACATACACAGATATAGTGAGAGATGTACCATTTTGAAAGAAGAGTCCCATTCCTGGTGAATTTTTCAGATACCTGAGAATCATCATGGCAGCATCCCAATGGACTTTCTTGGGCTTATCCATAAATTGACTCACTCTGCTGACAGCATAGGCAATATCAGGTCGAGTAACAGTGATATATAGGAGCTTCCCAACAATCCCTCTATATTGTCTAGCATCAACATCTTCAGTATCATCATCATACAAGCGAGTATTGATGTCCATGGGTGTAGAGGCAGGTCGACATCCTAGTATACCTGTCTCTTGCAAGACATCAGTAACGTATTTCCTTTGGCACATGATAAGACCCTTCTGATTTCTGGCAAACTCAATACCTAGGAAATAGCGTAGCTCACCAAGATCCTTGGTGACAAAGTGTCGTCCAAGGACGCCCTTGATGTTGGAAATCCCCTGAATATCATCCCCTGTAACAATGATATCATCAACATAGACAAGAACTATCACTGTACCTGTAGAAGTTTTCTTGACAAAAAGGGAATGATCAGCCGAAGAACGTCTGAAGCCCTCATACTCAATATTCTCTGATAATTTTTGAAACCAAGCTCGAGGACTTTGTTTCAGACCATAAATTGCCTTTCTCAATCTACACACTTTCTGACACTCCCCCTCAGCAACAAACCCTGGTGGTTGCTGCATATACACTTCTTCATGTAGGTCACCATACAGAAAGGCATTTTTGACATCAAGCTGTGATAGAGACCAATTCTTGCTGACGGCAACAGCGAGAAGAACCCGTAAAGAAGCATGTCGTGCCACAGGAGAGAAGGTATCATAATAATCAACCCCATAAGTCTGAGTATAGCCTTTTGCAACCAGGCGAGCCTTATATCTCTCAATGCTGCCATCTGCTCTGTATTTAACAGTAAATACCCATCGACAACCAACAATAGCTGCATCAGATGAAGGAGTAACTAGTGTCCAGGTGCCTCTAGACTGAAGGGCATCCATCTCTTCTTGCATAGCTGCGGCCCATTTGGGATCAGAAAGAGCGTCCATAGGAGTCTGTGGAAGAGCTACAGCCGACAGTCCCTTGACAAACTGGCGGTAAGTAGGAGTGAGTCGAGCCATGGACAAATGACCAGAGAGAGGATGCATAGTGCAACTGCGTTTGCCTTTTCTTTGAGCAATAGGCATATCAAGTTCATTAATATGAGGACCAGTAGCATGCTCTGGAGAGTCCCCTGTGGCATCATCACATAAAGAATGGTCAGCAGGATTTGTGTGTTCAGGAAGTACCTTGGGCATGCTGGGTGAAGGCACAGGAGCACAGGGAGCAGGTTGAACAGGTTTAGTGCGACGTTGGTAGATAGCCCCAAAACGCGAAGCAACGGGTTGTGGATAACTCATGAGAGGTAAAGGAAGGTGGACTTCATCACTAAATTCAGGCACCCTTAATTGAGTTCCATTGGGAGAGAAATAAGAGGTGGACTCAAAAAATGTAACATCAGCACTCACATAATATCGACGAGTAGAAGGATCATAACAACGATATCCCTTTTGAGTGCGGGAATAACCAACAAAGATCGTTTTGATAGCCCGAGGGGATAACTTATCTCGCCCAGGACCAAGTAACTGAACAAAGGCAACACATCCAAAAATACGAGGTGCAACAGAAAACAATTCTCTGTCAAGAAAAAGAACAGAGAAAGGAATAAGATCTCCCAACACGGATGACGGCATGCGATTAATAAGATAGCATGCTGTAAGAACAGCATCTCCCCAATAAGAATGGGGAACATGGCTGTGTATGATAATGGTTCTGGCGACATCAAGAATATGGCGGTGTTTTCTTTCAGCAACCCCGTTTTGTTGAGAGGTATAGGCACAAGAAGTTTGGTGAATGATACCCTTATCCCTGAAAAATTGTTCTAAAGAGGAAGCACAGAACTCAAGAGCATTGTCAGAGCGCACAATCTTGACACAAGTATCAAACTGAGTCAGAATTTCATTGATAAAATTTTTGATTACATGACCCGCTTCAGATTTGTGTTTCATAAGAAAAACCCAACTAACACGACTGTAATCATCAACAGCAACAAGATAATACCGATGACCCTGAAGGTCAGGAGTACGACTCGGGCCCCAAACATCAAAATGAAGTAACTCAAACACAGAGTGGCTACTTCTACTAGACCGCGGAGGAAAGGATGACCGATGGTGTTTGCCTAACTAACAAGACTCACATTGAAAAGACGACTTATGAGACAGCTGAGGGAGAACATGCAGCAGTTTCTGAAACGGGAGATGTCCAAAACGTAAATGCCAAGTATAAGCCGAGGATGAGGACGACCCCGACGAGGTAGATCCAGCAAAGGGAAAGGAGTGCACTAGCCTGTAGAGACCTCCCTGTTCACGGCCACTGCCAATCACCCTGCCCGTCAGTATATCCTGAAACACAAGAGAGGAAGAGTCAAATATAGCACGACAATTTAATTCTCTGGTAATCTGACTGATAGAAAGTAGGCTATGGGGGAATTCTGGTGCATGAAGAACGTGCTGCAGCGACAATGATGAAGTAAGTTGGACCTCTCCATGTCCAACAACTGGTGAATCTTTTCCATCTGCTAGAATAACCGAACGACCCGGTGGAGTAGGGACGTAAGAGGTGAATTGCATCTTATCCCCACAGAGATGTGTCGATGCACCAGAATCAATAAGCCAATCTGTAGTGTCAGGAGGAGAGCAGACTGTACAGGCAGAATACATACCAGATGAAGAAGCACTCGCAGCGGTAGGAACAGTAGAAGTGGTCGGACCAGGGGATGGATGGGCGCTGTCGCCAATCAAGTGCCTCAACTGAGAGAGAATGTCATCTACATGCAACTCACTGGAGGAGGCAGTGTGCTGAGGCTTAGGCTGCTCAGGAGAATCAGTAGATACAGTCTGATTTGCAAAAGCTGGACGACCATGTTTCTGCCAACACTTATCCACAGTATGACCAATGCGGTGACAAAACTGACATACAGGGCGCGAAGGGGTATTGCCACGGCCACGGCCCCCTCGTCCTCTGGCAAAAAAGGGTCCTCCTCTGCCACGAGTAGCAAGCATAGCAGAAGTGGTATCAGGAACAGTCGATGCAGAGATCGGAATTCTGCTGAGCCTACTGTAAGCCTCATCAATAGGAGGAATCGAGGGACTAGTAAGCATTTGGTTCTTTGCGGATTCATAAACAGAGTCTAAACCAGAAAGAAAGACCCCTACCATAAGCATATCTCTGTATGCCTTTTGTTGTTCACACTTGCATGCGGGAAAGTAGCTATTCAGTCTCTCAAACATGGACTTGAGACTAGAATAATAAGTGTGAAGAGGTCTGCCATCTTGTCGCATCTGATGGATATCATGATGAAGCTGCATAATGCGCGTTTCATTTCTTGCCTGTGAATAAGTGGCAGCAAGGGAATCCCACATATCCTTTGCACTGTCCTTGTGCAAGACTTCATTTGCAATTTCTTGTGAGAGAGTACCAACAATCCATACCATAACCAATGAATTATCTTTAAACCAAGTAGTATATTTTCCTACCTTCTGTATGGGCTCGGGCTCCAATATGAGATGTTCCTTCTCATGGGCGATCAAAGTTCTTTTTACTTGCATGGCCCACATCTCGTAATTACCCCCATCCATTTTGGTGATAATGCTGGAAAATGGGGAACTCTTCATCTCTCCCGACGATACAAAGGAAGAGGTATTAGCGCCACTACTAATTTCAGACATCTTTCAACACAAAGGAGGAAACCGAGCCACGGAATAGGAAGTGCAGGCAAAAGAATACAATCACATATCGAAAGACAACATGCTGATCATGAAGCAATATGCAGTTAACGCAGGTAGCAATCCAGAAGTCCGATCGGCGAGAAGAGGCAACAGCAGAGCTGAACGAAGAGAGATACCAGAGACGACGGTGAGAAGAAAATCAGCGTGCAGAACCACGGGCAGAGCAGCGGCGGAACAGCGGCGGAGCAGCGTGCAGCGGAGGAGCAGCGTGCAGAGCAGCGGCGGAGCAGCATGCAGCGGAAAGACGCAGAGAGGAAAAAATCAGCGTTGAGGCGGCAGCGAAGGCAGACGGGCGGCGGCGGCGCAGGCGGACGGGCGCAGGAGGACGGGCGCAGGCAGACGGGCGGCGGCGGCGCAGGCGGACGGGCGCAGGCAGACGGGCGCAGGAGGCACAGGCGGAGGCGGCGCAGGCAGACAATGGGTAGGGCGACGAGGGGCAGCAGGGATGGATCAGGCGGCAATGGACAGGGCGGCAAAGGGCGGCAGCGGCGACTGACGCCGATGAGGCGGCGGCCGGCGCCGCTCAGTCGGCGACAACTCGCTGAGGAGGAGACGGCTGGAGCTCTGATACCATGATGAAGTTAAGAGAACTAATCTTTGATTAACCTCGAAAGAATCCCTAACTCCTCTTTATATAGACTAGAGGAGAGGGATAAGTTACAAGAAAGTCATTAAAAGAAACATTATTACACAAGTGCCCTCTCAAGCCTAATACTGAGTATAAACACGTCTTAACATCCACGATGGTAGCGGAATCCGTCATGGTGGCTCTGATACCAGTTGATAGCCTCTTGGGCTACCAAGGAAAGAAGGAGAGGAAGACGAGAGGGAACGAGAGAGAGAGAGAGAGAGAGAGACTAGAAGAGAAAATAATTTATCATAATGTCATTAAGGTTAGACACGCCCAATTAAGAACTTACATCTCAAGCAAAGTGGTTCCGGGTCTTCACTAAGATCCCGATCCAAACTGATAAACACTCTAATAAACTCAACGTAATGAAAGCAATGCTGAAATAAAACTAAACAAAGCCTAACACAATACATGTTGGAATACTATGGGATCTATACGAGTTCTTCAGAGCATCCTATGCCTTATTCTGCACTCGTGTTTCTGGGAGATTTTAATTTGTGAATAATGTTCATATTCTTTCAGGGTTCAGGTGAGACTACAAAGTTGAAGGAATCAGCCTCTGAAAAGGTTAAGATGTATATAATGACATCAACTAAAGCCGCTTTTGAACAAGTAAGTCACATAAACCAAACACTTATTCATGTGCTTCCATCAATGTGGCAAAACTAACACATGCACTATAGGCTGTGAATGGCCTGGAAGCCAGATCAAATGCTGCAGGAATGCATCCTCTGGCTTTGCTTGCTGATGACCTGAGATCGATTGCTGGTAGAGAATGCAAAATGTTCAGTCCTGTCTTGTCCTGCTGGTATCTGGAAGCCAAGGAAAAATTTGCCTTGCTTGTGCATGAGTTTTATGGAGAAAAACTGGTAGAATAACTGTTTCAGATTTTCAGTTACTTCTTAGTAATTGTCGTCGAAACTTGAAATGGTTTCCACGTTTGACTATGTATATGTGCTTTCAGTTTTAACTGCTGTTTATTTTGTTTTCCAGAAGCCCTTCCTTGAAGGTTTATCACAGCTATCATCTGACGCAAGATCTGTGCTTATTTCTGCTTATTTGCTGGAAAATGACCTAGCTCAGTTCGGCTATAATGGTGACATTGTGCTGACTGGTTCTTTAGTGAAGGAATGGCACCCTTATGAGGTTCGAGGGCCATTTTTTGTCTAATACATAATGCCTGCAGTTTTTTTAAACTTTAAAGGATTGTTTGGTTACCTCAGATATGATCTATTCCTACTCCCAAGGTCCTTGGATTTTGAGATCCATGGATTTCAGATTAGACCCTCTGCCATCTGATCTTAGATCAAATGTGTTGACAATGTAAAATAACAAACTGGGGATCTCAAGGTGTTGATCATAGGTAGGCCCTTAGTTTGATAAAACATGGATTTTGATGTGGATCTCTTGCCACATTAGCAAAACTATGCTACATCATATCCATGATAAGATCCTTGGCTCTCAAACACAACTTGAAGATAGATTTTCGTCTCTTTTAATGCAGCTAGGAATTTTTTGCTTTTACATGCTTTATATTGGTCTGTGACTAGAGATCCATTATCTTTTAAATTGATAGTCAATGTGAATATCACACAAAATTTAAGTCACTTAACCAAATATTAGCATTTCTATGTCCAGAGCTATTTAATACAGAATTTTCTGAATTTTGCAAATGTATCTTGGTACCAGTAGTTTTATTTATAGTTTCAGGGTAAAACCCATCATTTTCTTCTTAATTCCAAAGCGGGTCTCCCATTTCTAAATTTTTTTGATTAGCACAAAAAATTTGCCACTAATGTTTAGCGAAATTGTAGCCAGCATTTTCTCCCTATTCCATAAACAACCTGAAGTGTGTCACATTTTGCTGAAAATAGTCAAATAGGTTCTTTGTCTTTATCCTTTACATTGTCATATTATTATTGTTATGTAACTGTCATATCCTTCTTTTTTCATGAAAGCAAGTAATTTTGGAATTAAGGTCAAGAGGCGCATAAATGAAAATTTCCCTACAATTTCATTTAGGTGAACATTTTGAAAATCAATTTCATAATTTGATCAGCAGACAAACAAGAGATTATCTGTTGCAGTGATTCTGTGTTGCTGATAGATGTCATTATGGGGACAGCAGATGAATATAGGACCAGATAGCCACATGTCCAAAGATTTGTTTTTCTTTGTCGATACTTTTGAATATTTGTTATCCTATTGAAGTATAATGCTTTTCCTTCTCTGATTATATGGTATTTCTTATTTTATTGGTTTATTTAATATTTCTGTCTTTTAGATGTTTCAATTTAAGTTTTACACCTTTTGACCATATGTTTTTTTTTTTTGTTATCGTAGTACACACTTATTTTGATTGTTTATATATGTATCTCTTAGTAGCTTATGAGCCTGGGACAGCTTTTCAGTGTTTTCTGTTTTAAATATTCAGTATTAATTTTTCCAATTTTGCTAGTGTTATGCTACTTACTGATTTGCTGGAGGTGTATAAATTTGATTTCAAGCAATTATTAAGAACTCTATTTCAGCCCATTCTCAGTCAGCGAACATGGTGCAGGTGGCTGCAACTGCTTATCCACTCATCCAAGATTGGGTTGACATGCAAAGTCACAATATTTTGGAGTGGACTGAAAGAGCTTTTCACCTTGAGGTTAGTATCTCAGCCTAGCATCCCCAAGCTCTTCTTGTTGTGTGGAAATGAGAAGTATTATAATGGCTTCGTCTGTTCATTTCATGACTTTTCAGTCTGTAGTCTATATGAAACAATCAATTTTACTTTTTCAAGGTGGTCTTAGGTTCGGTCCTTGGTGGTTGAAAGTTGAAACTTTGAATGCAAGGTAAAAAGTAGGGAATGTTTACCTAGGTACACTTTGGGAGGAGTAATTCTCAGAGGAGAAAATTTCACCACGTTTGCGTTGAAACTTATCTTTAACCTAAAAAATTTCACCCTGTTTAAGTGTAGGGTAAGATAAAATTTTCCAATTATAAATCATATCCCTCACATGTTTATGAAATTTCTCTACAAAAGACTTGTTTTTGTTACAAAATTCCAACTAATTTTCTAATTTTTTGCATAGGATGCTGTTTTGATGACAGTAAAAACCATGTTAAAGACCTGATTTTGAGATTAAGAAAAGCTCTTCAGCATTTTGTTCCTCACATCCATTTTTCACACGTTTGACCTCAGAAGTTTGCCCTGCATAATGCAGAAAAGGATCTTCCATCCTAAAATGTAGTTGAATATCAACATGAAAGAAACATACGTTTTTTAACTTTCCAGACAATTCAAAAAGGGACCATAAATAATTCTCCAATAGGTAATCATGTTTATAAATCTTCACAATTTGAAGTATGAAAACCAAGCTTTTTCCAAAGTGCAAAATTTCAATACTCCTATCAAGTACAACAGCTATCAAGAACTCAATCATAAACAATCCAGGCAGAGACACTAAAAGAGAGGTTTATTTTCCTGTCTGTCTCTAGTCTATCTTTATCAATTGGTACAACACAAAGTCACTCAAACTACATCACAAGACACTAGCTCATATTTATGTCATTTGAAGATGATTGAACCTGTCACCAGTTCCATCTAAGGAACAAACAAAATTCTTTTCATCTTCTCAGTTTTGGAACCTGTCTATGGGGTTACCCAACAAAAAAGTTTCTTCAAGAAGATGACTATAGTTTGTCAATTTGTATTCACAACATGAATACATGTTGAAACTAATGATACAAAAGAAGGTGGTGTCTTCTTACCAGGGCTGGAGGCCATGATGGCAAGGTTACCATTTTCTCTTTATTGGGAGGCCAAGTAGATGGATGAGAACACTATCTTCTTCCCTTGTTTGAGAAGTGTGATTAACACGTGTGGAAGTTCTTAAAACAGGACCCAGAGCTTGCTTTCAAGATTGGTCTTCAGAGTAGGAGGCATCAGCAGAGCCATCAAGAGAAAGGGGGAGCTCTTGCTGCTGAGACCAGGTGGTTGAGCACTTCATTACCTTTCACAATATGAGTCAAAGTATCAAACTTCATGAACTCGCAGAAGGGGAAATTTTCAGCCCACTTCTGGATGGTAACAAGCTCAGACCTCCTGGGGTCCATGACTTTCAGTCTATAATGAGGATAGAAAATAAACATTCACTTGGTGAATTTTCACCCTGCTTGTATAAGTTTGCAAACTTCCACCCTAAAAATGCAGTCAAACCCTACCTTAGGAATTCTGGTCTGTGTATCTCCTCCCAGTCACATTGCAACTTCCGCTTAGATACTCGGCCTTCTCCCATGGGAGCTTGTATTCTAGATATATATATATATATATATATATATATATAGCTACACACACACACACATACATAAATAAGAAAGCGGGTAGTTACCAAACCCTTATATTCCAGAATGGATAAGAATTGTGTGAACCATCAATTTAAGGAGATTAATTAGTAGAGATTAAGTTGAAAAGAAAAATAGAAATCAAGCTGAATTTTCAAGAGATACCCCTCAAAAGAAGGCAGTAGATCTCGATTAAGGAAACTGATTTGTTTCCTTCTATGAGAAGTGTTTCTGTCTCTTGCAAAATAGCTTGGTTTCTATTTTTTCAACTTAATATCCACCATCCAATTATATATATATGTATGTGTATATATATATGTGTGTGTGTGTGTGTGTGTCTGTGTATGTATGTATATATATATATGTTTGGTTACCTTTTACAAAATGTTGTTTGATGATGTGGTGTTAACTTATTTATGTCTTGATATATATATATATATATATATATATATATATATATATATATTTATTTATTTATTTATTTATTTGGCTACCTTTTACCAAATGTTGTTTGATGATGTGGTGGTAGCTTATTTATGGCTTTATGAAAGATGTTCAAATCTCCATGTATTACTTAGACTAGACAAGCTCAAGTTGAGCTCAAGTTTCATTCAGCTTGGTCAAGCCAAGCTTGTGCTGCAGAACTTGAGCTTGTCTCGAGTTAAGTCGATCTGGTGCCAAGATTTTCAAGGATCGAGCTGAGATGCTGCCTTAGCTAGCTGATTTTGTAGCAGACGTACATGTATTGTATGCATTTATGTGGTACTTTTTACTGATCCTTCGTTTTTTGCAAAATTTTCAGTGAAGAAGGTTGATGTGTATAACATGAAAGGACATGTACATATACCAGCATGCGTGTTTTCATCACATTACCTTAAGCAGCTGTACTTTAAAATACCAGTTCTTTGCCTTGATATGGCCTTTTAAGTTTTAAATTCTTGGGAATGTTCATCTTCTTACGATGCATTTGTTCGTCTCTTATATGTTTCGATGGCAAATTAGAATAATTGATTATTTGATACCAGAGTCATAGTTGGCTGTGAAAAAATGGTGGAAATCATTTCAATGCATGTATGTGTGGTTTTGCTACCCATGCTTGGACTTTACTATTCCTGATTCCTATCTTTATTGGACCAAAATAGACTAGATAGTTGAGTTCTGTTGTAGTCCTTGCAGTGATTCTTCTTTTTGCATTATTGAATGTTCACATTTCCTGTGTTTGTCTTTACTGTCAACTCCACTTCGATTGTTCTAGGACAGACTTTTGGTGTATATATTTTTCCTTCTGCCTAAGTTTTTATGAAAAGGCATGTGGTTATCCAGTATATCTCTTGATAAAAATGTTTAAAATAAATAATATTATTTATTGATATGTATATCTGAAAATCATTAAAGTGCACATGATATAAATCATTGTACTTGAGGCTAGTAGTTTTGAGATTTCTTCTACCCAAATTAAGCAGTAAAAGACAGTCAGGTGGTTATGCCTTAAGAACTTTTGTAGGTTTGGGAGCCTGTATCTTCTCTGCAAAAGCATGGTTCATCCATTGTTGAAGTTTTTCGGATTATAGAGGAGGTGAGTTATATATTTTCTAGAGACTGTTTGCTTCATTGTGCTTTGAGCGACAGATTTTCAATTTTTAGCCATCTGGTAACGTCCAACACATGGCAACATATATATTTATGAGAAGTTGAAATCCTCTGGCCATGCATCGGGCTGCATGTGTGGCGTCCATGATACTCAAGGGAAGAAAGAATGAAGAAGTGCAACTTCTTTTATAGCACAACTGGCATTGGCTAGATTCTGTAGAATATGAACCAAGATATTCGATGAATTCAAGCTTCATTCATAGTATATATATAGGAGCTGAAATCCTCTGGTCATCTTGAGCTCCTTCCAATCACGGCTGCCTAATGCATTCATCAGGCAGTGTGCTGTAAATGGCCAGAGGACTTCTCTATCTAAACGCAGACAGTCATCTGCTAATTACTTATTTATTGTCCTTCTCACCCTTCTTGTCATGTATTGCTGTTTTCGATGAAATTCTATGTTAAACAGTATAACACTTGTAGGAAGGGTAGTTTGTCCTATTGCTTCTCCTGTACATATTTCTATTCTTCTTCTCAGAATGATGTATTATTGTTTGTTGTTTCCCTTTTCTTGATCTTATCGATGATGATGATGACATTCTGCTATAGATTGGTGGTCTTTCTGTGTACTGTGTTCACATATTATTTGGTGATGCCATGATTAATTTTCCAAACAGACTGTTGATCAATTTTTCAGTTTAAGACTACCAGTGGGTGTGAAGCACACAAGATGTTTGCTTTCTGGTATTGCTCAATGCTTGGAAGGCTACATAGAGAAAATGCGGGCCCAACTAGGTCTGTTTGTTTGCATTTTTTACTGTTTCTATGCCGTTTCTATTAGCAAGTCTTTTTATGATTCATGTTACAATCTGAGAGTCTGATGTTGATTAAATAAAAATCAACCAAAGAAAAGTAAAGAACAGAAGAGAAAGAAGAAGGGAAGGAGAAAAGATGAGAGAAGAGAGGAGAGAAGCAAAATAAGTCACCATAACTTCCATTAGGGCTAATCCCTTCTTGAAGTAGGGATTAGTAAAGAATTACATTAAAGTCCATGAAATTTAAGAAAATACAAAAAGAGACTTAATCACCAAAACAAAAGTTCTATCTACTCCTCCATGAGAAATGTTTATTATTTCTTAACAATTCATCCATGTTTATTTAAGCTATGCATGCTTGCCATGACCTGATCTGTATTTGTAGTCCATACTTTCTTCAACTTTCCATACATTACTTCATTCATACTCAATAAACCAGAGCCTTGGAAATCGCAGCAGTGTCAATATCATTGTTTCCTAGTTTAATTGTTAGAGTTATGATTAATTAGCCGGTGAGTCAGTTATCAAATATCAACTGGTATGTGTTTGACCTCGGCAATACTTGCTTGCTTGTCTAAGACACGCCAATTTGCTGGCAGACTTGGTAAAAATTTAGTGGGCTTGGTTTTCTCTTGGTCTAAGCCTTTGCTGATGATTTCACCATATATTTATGCCATCACCATCTTCATTGTTTTTATCATCATTGGCATCTTCTTGGTCATGATGGTCTTGCTTGCTTTATTCTATTTTGAGTTACATCTTCATGCTGTCTAGTGGTCTATTTTCCTATTTTGACATGATCAGTAAATTAATCTGTGTTGCTAGGAGAAACTAAGTGTTTACATTCCTACCCCTTCTTTCTCTCTTTCTGACTCCTGGAAGGGGGCTGCAGCACAGTTTGGAGGACATATGAACCTGAATCAGTTAACAAACTTTAGCAAGCTGAGCTAATTTATGGCCAGTTTGATTTTGGTTTGGAAATAGGGAATTCAATTGTTCTTGTGAAGATCATTTTGTTATCTTCATTAGAATGCTTGAATTATTGGTAAAGAATGCATTTACTATATTTTAGTATAAATTGATGAAACTGAAGTTATTTCTGGATGGTTTGGAACCACATATAAACTAGAGTGTAAATTGTGTTTTCATACTTATAGACTGTAATAAATGTCGGTATGTAGACTTTTGCGGCTTTTATGCTTCCATTAATGCCATCTATGATACTCCTTTTTCTCACAGACTGAACTACTAAAATCATCATTAGTTTATTTCAAGAAATCAACTCAAGCTTAATTATGTATCCTTTAAATATAATATTGATGTGGTTAAATATTCATAAGCATGTCTGATAGATTGTTTTGGAGTGCAGTTGACAAGAACAGCTTGTATCCAGCTATGCCTGCATTGACTCGTTATGAGGAAGGCACAGTGAATCCCTTTATCAAGAAAAAGTTTGTTGAATGCAAGATTCTGGATGAGAATGTCCTTATGCAGTTGAATGACTTGACAGTATTCAAGCTCTGCGTCCAAGCAAACACTGTGCATGTTAGTCTGATTCACTACCTTTTCCATTTTTTAGACTTTTTGTTAAAATCTTAGCCTCATTTTATACTTGTACTCTTTGAGCAAACAATTTTTTTGTAGCAGCCCCAGAAGTGCATAGCAGGAATTGCTGCAAAATTAATGCCACACATGTCTCACAAAATAAAATGCTGCCAAATCTTGCTTGGAGAAATGCTACTCTTTTTCATTCTGAAATGGAGATACATAATTTGTACATTAATAGTTTGTGCGATAGTCAGCCTAAAGGAAGGTGGCCTTCATATGGTGTATTGCATTTGCATGTGTCTTCTCATCTACAAGCTAAACATAGTGCATGAGACCATGAGTGGGTGAGTGTTGTAAGGTACAAGCATGTCTGTGCTATTCTATTCAAAGGTCTTTTGATGAATGCTTAGAGTTATGCTTCTTTATGTAGAGCAAGGGTATAAAAGAAGCGCCAATGTTTACACATATTGTCCCAAAAATAACACATGTAATGTATCACACATAGCTACAGATGTATTTTTCAGGTTTTCATCGGTGAGAGTTTTTTCAGTACTAATTGGGAAGTTTGTCTTCTGAAATTCAAAAAGTATAAGTCCACAGAGAAATTGTATCAATATTTTTTTTTCATTGAACTCATGATGTATATGAAAATATTCTTAACTTTTTCAAATGAAATGTTTCGTACAATCATTCACCATGAGATAGTTTTGAAAGACACATCAATATATTAAAATATGCAATTAACGGTATTAGAATTTGTACTATTTTTAGTATTTTCCAAAATTATAATTAGAAGACCCTAAATAAGTTTACTGTTTCATACATCTGAGGCCATATGCCATGAGATGTAACTGAAACTCCAGAACCATGTGTGTATCCTTGGGTTGAAAAGTCCACTACTTTTTGAAGGTTACTCTTGAATAATATGTATTTTAATTTTGGAATTGTTCTGGGATATGGTTTAGAAGGTTATTATCAAAAAACTTATTTTTATGTTCAAAAACTTTACGGAAGCTCTTTAACACACATTTCTTATTTGGTGCAGTACATTGGGAACCAAGTCAGGGAATTAGAGGATACTATTCAGAACCATTGGGTGAATGTCAGAACCTGTGACTATGCTGGAAAAAGTAAGTCATGAAGTATTGCTTTCATAAGGTCTGGCCATTGTGCTGCATTATCGTTGATCAGCTACTTTCTTCTAATAACATTTTACCATTTGCTTTTCATATACTCATTGTTATGGGTGGGCTTTGGGTTGACCAAACATGTCTATTGTCTTTTCCTTTAGCACGTCTGTTTTTCCTTTTCTTTTTGTTTTTGTTTTTGTTTTTTTTTTTTTTTGAGAGAGATAGAGGTAGAGAGAGGTGAAGGAAGGCCTTTGATGAAACACTCTAAATGCACTTTGAAGGTGTAGAAAGGAAACTTCAGGCACCACTAAAGGTCCTCTTGTCAGTTTTTAGGGAACAAGTGAATCATTACTCTTGCTTCTATAGTGAAGATTTCACCATACATTCCATTGATCGGTTAGTTTGTTTTAATGATGTTTTTATCATTTGCTTTTCATATACTCATTGTTGAGGGTGAGCTTTGGGTTGACCAAACATGTTTGCTTTTTCTTTAGAGTGTGTATGTGTCTGTGTGTGAGAGAGAGACTAGTAGTATTCTGACAGCTACAAGTTCCTTTTCAGCCATTTCTGATCACGTAAAAGGGAAGAAACTTGTTTGCAAGCTTCTTCACAACAAGTCTGAACAAGCAAGATGATGACACACTTTTGAAGGTAACAAGTAGAATGACAAAAGCAAACACATAGACTGTGAAAAACCTAGCTTTGATACCATGCAATGGAGTAGTCCTGGGGCAAAATCTAATCTCACAAGGTTCACAGGAGTAGGAATTAATGATCAATATTGGTGCAAGGAATAACTAACAAAAGCAGTCACTCGACACACTCAAGGTAGAATAATTTTTTTTAAATTATATTGTAGCTAGAAAAACGTGAGAACATGCCTAGATTGATCGTACCTCTAAGTCACATAGGTAAGTGTATGGGTATGGGTACTGTGATTTTAGAACATCTTGGTATGGGGTACAGCAGAAAAAATGTTATATATATATATATTTATTTATTTATATGTATATATATGGGGTTCTACATAATATCTCATAAAATCCTTTTTACAAGGTCAGACAACAGCCCTGGCATGTACTCAAATTTAAAGTTGATCTTCTTGTTGTATTCCTTGGGAATTCAATGATCCAGAAAAAAAAAACAGAAGCAGAAGAAAAGTACAAAAAACAGAAAAACAGAAAAGACACTGATTATAAATGATATCTACTATGTCTATAATTATGTATGTAGTGTTATAACAATGTACACATGTAGCACATATAAGTACCTCATTTAACATTGTGTGCATGTGTGCAAGCGAGTGTGTGCAGTTTGTTTTGCCTAATGCACACTACTTTTCTGCTGACTAATCTGCTTATTTTGCACTACCTTATGATCTATTTGTTTTATAATTTTATATCTTATTAAACATGTATATGTGTTTGACTTACGGACCTTTTTAGAGAATTCTTTATGTTGGTTGAGAAGCAGAAGCACAATAACAAGTGTCTCTTGTCTTATTCATTACTGACTACTGGCAATGTTGACTCTATCTATGTTTGTCATCCTGTGCAAGGTTCAGATAAGGACTTACTATCACATGGTAAACTCATTCAAGAGCTTTTGGATCCATTTGTTCGGGTCAAGAAAATTGCAAACGATACTACCAACCAAATATGTGACTTTGTTGGTAAGTTTGTGAACTAATCAGTTTGTATCTTCTGATCTCTTGTTTAATGTAACTTTCTGTGCTTATGTATAATGAAGCAAGAGCTCAAATTAACATGCTCAAGGAGTACAGAAAAAGCATTCTACAAAAAGTAAAACCTCATGAACAAGTGCTTGTACATAAAGTAATAAAAAACTAATTTGAGTGCACAGCACATGAAAATAGAAAAATATATATTTGACATAAGATACACAAGAAAATGCATAAAGTGGGTTCAGAAACTTTTATGTACACCGAAGGGCAGACAAAACATAGCCATTGGGCAATTCAAGAGCTATAATCCAGCGCTTGGACAATGCAACAACTAGTTGGTCATACAAATGGAAAAAAACCCGATAATTAAAAAAAGAAAAGTATAAAAGAAAATAAATTACAGGATAAAAATATACATTTATGTATGTCCATCTATACTATGTATAAAGCAGGTACCATACATAATACATGTGCATAACTTTCTCGTTGTTGACATTGGTCAATTATATGTCATATTTGAGTGGCTTCACTTTGAGTAACAAATAAAATAATGAAGGCCTGAAACTAAAGTTGAAGGAATGATTGAATAGAAGCTGCAATTGTAAATGACTGTTTTCCTGTCGCCCTGCTGGATGGTGAAGGATTTTGTTTTAATTCAACTTGAGTAACCATTCTAAGGAAATAATGCTGTTGTTTTTTCCAAATGAATGCGGTATGCACATCTGAGAAAATTTTGAACCCATTACTCGAATTGCAAAGATTCTTGCTACATATTATAGTTTGTACTCTCTTAATGAAATATTTATGACAAAGTAACCTCCTCTGACATATTATGTATGGTTCAAATTCTATCCTTTTTCTATTTTGTTTCTTCTCCATAAGTTAGCAACAACTTATGCTTTCCTTTTTCAATCTCTAGGTGCAAAGGTTGTATTTTGGGACCTGAAGGAGCCATTCCTTTTTAATTTATATCGAGGGAACGTGGACAATGCTCGTATGGAATCAGCTTTGGAACGACTTGATACTGTATGAGCATATTTTTCATATCCAATGTGTATGTACATGTGCGTGTGTGTATGTAAATGTGCATTCATTGTGCATGAAGACCAAAAATCTCTCATTTAGATCATCTATTGAAGGACATTTTACCATAAGATTGTTTGCTATAAAATATACCTCAAGGAATTTTTGTGTCATTGTTTTTTCTTACTCTATATCCTTTTTGCATATTGCTGTCACATGGAAAAGGTGTATTCTTTGTTGAACTTAGGAAACCATGAAACTAGACACAGATAATAACAAAGGTTCTAACTTTTAATATTCACTATTTGTGCATGATACCTGTCTATCTGCCTGCCATGTAGTGTTATGCATACACAAGCATACTGCATATTTACATGCATAGTTATTGTTGAAATCAGAAAATTTATTTTAAGTGTAGTAGTTTTTTTATTATTTAAAAGTTGGAGTCCAAGACAATCCGGGACTAGTTGCTGGCATAAACAATTGTTGAGATCATACAAGATTTTAGTTCATAAAGAAGGTGAAGAAAAAATGGCATCAAGGAAGCAAATAGGGTCTGTTAAGTAGCACTTGCTTTAACAACTTGGTTAGATATTGATGTATGTTGCTCTACATGTCCCGTTTTGACAGATGAAATTTCATCACCGTAGTTCCCTCAACTTGTTATAGCACCATTGTACTAATTAATATCTGCCAGTTATTGGAGCTTTTAGTCTGACTGGGTTTGGTGTTCATCTAAAGTGTGCCTGAGTTTGTTTTCTATGAAAGTGTAAATAAAGTTTGTTTTTCACAAAGCACTAATTGAAGACGTGCAACTTTTTATTTGCTTTGCAGGTTCTTGGCAATGTTTGTGGCTTGATTAGTGATGCTCTAAGGGATGTGATTGTCCATTACATTTTCCGTTCTTCGTTGGTACATCCCCTTACATCAGAGTCTTTATTGCTTATGCTTTTCACTTATTTTTACCTATGCTTTATGCTTATATTTGTAGGATGGATATATTTGGTTGCTACTAGATGGTGGCCCTTCTCGTGTTTTTACTGGTAACGATGTTTTAATGCTCCAGGAGGATCTTAACTTATTGAAGGTATGATCGTTTTACATGCACATCAAAACATGCTCAAAACGTGTTTTGTAGTACTAGCATCATGCAATCGCTTTACATTCTCACTCCAAGCATATCATATCTAGGGTAACCACACTTTTATATGCATGCAGTCATAGACTTGTAAACCACAATTTATCAAATTCTAAAACTTCAAACCAGCGCTCTTACTCTGATCAACTCCAATCTGATCCATCCGCTTGTTTGATTAGATCAGATTATGGATTGATTTATCGGCGGTCCAGAATCTCCAGATCATAAACTGTTCAGATGCCAGCTGAAACCAACTGCACCTTCTGCCACGATGCAGTCAAGGTCTGGCCAATTGTGGCCTGTAAATGAAGCATAGCTTGCCAACAAGGACTGGATCGGATCTTGCTCTGCTCCAGGTGCAGATCAGTATGTCCACAGCCCAACCAGATCCAGTATGTACCAAGCTCAGCCAGCAACAGGCTGCCCGCTGGGTCGAATCTTGTTCAGGCAATGTGCAGAAGGCAGTGACCAGCCACAATAAAACATATTAAAGAATCAAATGCTGAAAATGACCTTGTTAGACAGCATATTGATTAGTGAGCCTTTAATCAACACTTCTAAACAACAAATTGCAATTATTTGAAAATAATTTAGTAATTCAACTTATGCAAAAGATGATTTCATTGCCAAACCAAGACCAGTTCCAACTCACCAGAACCCAGCACATTGGAACAAAGTTTAATATAAAATGAGTTTCAGATCAGCGTGCAATGGGCTTCTTAGAAAATAATTTTAACATCCATAAAATGACACCTACCATGTGAGGTCAAAAATCAATGTTCTGAAACCAGAACCTCTCCAATTAACATACATCAAATAAGAAACCAGCTTCCTGAATCACGTGAAACATGTTACGAAATAATATCTCATATTGATATTGTAACTAGGTTTTTAGCTTAGGTATTTTACATTTTATTTTCTTTTACATTTTATTTTCTTTTTCTTTTCTTTTACATTTTATTTTATTTTTATTTTATTTTATTTTCTTTTCTTTTCTTTTTGCCCTCCTCATTCTAACCGTTGGAGGTTCCAACGGCTCACAAAAGAGCCGTTGGAACTCCCAACGGCTCACAAAAGAGCCGTTGGAACTCCCAACGGCTCACAAAAGAGCCGTTGGAACTCCCAACGGCTCACAAAAGAGCCGTTGGAACTCCCAACGGCTAGAACCACTCTTCTTTAGCCTCTTCTTCTTTCTTGTCTCTTGTATATATATTTTAGCAATCTCTTGTATTAGGTATGCTGTTTTTCACAGTCATTGAGCATTTTTTCAATTAGATTAATATCTTTTCAAGTGGCCTTCGTGCCTTTTTATATCATATTCTTCTTTAGTGACTATTATAGTCACATTTATAATGGCTACCAATTTCATTCAGTTAACTGGTCTAAAAGATACCCGAAAGATACATTCCTTCTCCCCTTTGAACTTGAGAGGATGCAAATTCAATTGTTCCAATTCCATGTTTGGAAAGAACATTTGAAACTAATGCTAAGCTCTTGGTGAAAATTCCAGAATTTGTCATAGAATGAATTGATGCCTGAGATACCCTCCCTGGATGGGTTCTTCTTCTGTAACGACAATCAAATCCAAATGTGCATATCCCTCTTGTAAAGGTTTGGATTCTTTGTAATATCTGTACTTCTCTAGCATTTCGACTGTCATAGTACAATGAATTCCTCAAAGGTAAGAGCCCAATATGTGGTAGGAAGACATCTGAGACGTGCAACCTCTGATGTTGGACTATTTTTCCTGTATACGATATACATCTCTTTCATTGTGGACAGAACTATTTGGTTTTGCTCCCCATGAAATCAAGGAATTTACTAAGATGACAAAATCTTGTAGTGTAATAATATATTCTCAATTGAATGATAGCCTCCTAACTCAAGTGACGAAGATGAAAGCACAAACAAAACCAGATGTGAACTGCCTTGGTACATCTGGTAATATGATCATTGCAGCTAGAATGCTTTTGATTGCTTTTGAACTTTCAAGGGCAGTGTTGAAATTTTTCATTCGGGTAGCCTTATTGTAACAAGCAATAATCCTTAATAAGGAACACAAGCACTATGATAAGAATTTTCGGTTTCACATATGGTCAAGATGGTACTGATTTACAAACTATTAGTGGTCCTTTCTGGTTTGAAAATGTTTCGTACTTTATATTTTATATCTATCCTTGTTTTCAAAATTGGTTTCCTTTTGGGCTATTCTTAAACCCAGTTTTTGTCTTACCCTTGTTTTCTGCTTTGGGTTTCTTATGATTGTTCAGGAACAAAAGTATCTCTTGGTTAGATTTTGAAATGTTTATGTCCAGTATGTTAACTTGTATAGAGAACAATTTTGTTACATGTGTGTCATCCGTGATAATTAGATTATGTGATGCAGTATTCCCGGAGCATAAAATGCCGCAGATCTAACTAGTAACATGGTATAAGAAAGTGATGGCAAATTCTTTTTCCTTTTCTCCTTCCTAGGAGCTTTTCATTGCAGATGGCGAAGGACTTCCTCGAGCATTGGTTGAGAAAGAAGCATTGATGACCCAAGAGATCCTTGATCTATATACTCTTCATGTTAGTTTGTTGTGTTTCTTATTTTTGTTGTCTCCTACATGCTTTCTAAGTTGTACTTTTTTTTGTCACCAGACAGAGACCATAGTTGAGAGGTTGATGGCTGCGAGTGAACAAATATCAACAGAACTTGGACATGTGAAGCCAAGCAATAGGTCTGCTGAAAGTGCAGATACACTATTAAGAGTACTATGTCATAAGGGTGACAAAAGTGCATCCAACTTTTTGAAGATGCAATATAATCTTCCCAAGTCTTCAGGTGTTTATTTCCTTGACCTTCAGCAATATCTAAGTAATTCAGTGAGTAGTAGTTTGCATCATCCTGCTTTCAGACAGATCAGGGCAGTTTTGCATGGAAAGCTGAAACTCCCCATGGGAACTGAAAGAAATATGACCACGGAATCCCATAGCAGGCCCAGTCTTTCATGCGAGATGGGTGATCAGTGGTTAAGAGTGCTTGTTAGAATCCACAGACAGGCACCAGGCCCTGAAAGGGCTAGCATTTCTTTGGTGGGATTAGGAAGCTTATTGGGATTGAAAAGATATAAAAAACTTTTGAAGCACGCTCATTCTGTGGCAGCATGAAATAAATGAGCTTAGCATATATTACGACCTACAAATCCAAATATGAAGTGAACAAGTTTTTTTTTTTTTTTAGTGGAATGGTAGATGCCTAGTTGATTAGAAAATCTACAACCATGTGCCGTATGAGTGAGGCAGGGAACTCTTCTTCACAGTTTATGTGCAAGACAGGCTGAGATGCTATTTCTTGTTCAGGATGCATGCTTCCGTGGGACACCATGATGCAATCCATGTGCTGCCTCGTCTGGTTATCACTAATCTGCTTTAGGCTGGTGTTATTAATAGCTTATAATTGGGGAGTGGGCGTTATTTTTTGTGTCCTTGCCAGCCTGAAACAACCTTGACAGGGTATCAGTTCAGAATAGGATGGTAGACCGTCTTTCCCATGGAGGCCGGCCACATAATGAACATGCAAAAGATAGCAATGCATGCCTATAAATTTCAATTAGGTTTCCTCATCGATTTTGGTATATAACTATTCTCATTCAGAGATGCTTGCCTGCCTGCAGATTATGAGGAAGGTTCATCCCTCAAGGGCCCCGTTTTGTCTGATATCTTTACGCGTACTACCTCTATCCAATGGACCAAGAAGGGCCAAATGGGTATGAGAACAATGAAGAAGAAACTTCAGAAGGTAAAGTCTGAGCTCAAGTATGGTGGGAGGTGAGCACTTGATATGCAGGTTCCTTGTGATACAGTTCTATGCCATTGCCTGGTATCAGAAGTTTGCAATTGAGAATTCTCTCGGGGATTAATGTACGGAAGAGTGCAAGTAATGGAAGGTTGTCCTTTTCTTTTTCCAGTTTTGGGAATGTTAAATATGTAGATATGGAGATCATGTATATGTGCGACTAGGCTGTAAGTTCTGGTGATACCTTCTTGTAAGCTTGTAACAATAAACCGGTAGGGATCTGTCAAAATCCTTCTTCCCAGGGTCAAAAAATAAAATCAGCAGATAGAATACACGTAATTATGAGAAAAATTATGAATAATGACTTTTAGAAAAAACAAGAAAAAAATTAGTTTTTTCATATTAAAAACATAAGCTATTTCCCCGAGTATTTTTTTTCTAAGATAATGAATGTTCTCACTGATATACTAGTGTTCAAAAATCCTCAGATCCTGTTGAGAGATTTTCAAATTGTTACAATTTTTTTCTGAATACAGTTCGTACCTGAAAGTATGAAATCAGAAATTTACATCACTTTTAGCTCTAAATAATAGATCCAGAGCAACTGAAAAAGGGTCACTCAGAAATTATCTTCTCCCTTTGCAGAACTTGTTTGGATATTTTGTGAAGGTAAGATTATCGGGTAAACATATTTCACGTCATATGAAACCGATGGTTGAGCCATATTGGAGGGGCCGGTATGGTCAAAAGTTCCACATCATGAACGAGCCAATTCTGAGATCAATCATTACAAGTTGAACAAGCAAAATTGAAGGCTCGCTTCCTGAGATCCTACCAACTGTTTTTTTGTGAAATTTAATATCATTACTAAAACATCTAAATTTATGCATATATGTTCAGGATGGTATGTAAATTGTCTGTAACATATAGAAAAGCAGTTTTCATGTATAACATACACATTAATATAGATTAACAAGCCTACACGAGTGGCGAGCCCATCCTTGTTCAGATCATTCAAATATGCAACCAAGCAGAACCTTACTTGCCCAGCCTATATCACGGCTGCCAATGAGCATTTTTACAAGCCAAACCAAGTCGAGCCATGGCTCGTTTTATCATTTAATCATTTTGGGTATAGGCAAATATCATTTGTTAAACACTTGAGTTAGAGATTTTTTTTTTATATTATGAATTACCCTGCTTTCAGGCTGTGGGCATGCAACCTTCGCTGCAAAAGACAAATCTGAACAGTAAAGTGGAAAGCTGAGGCGAGCGAGAAAGTGAGAAACAGCCCGGACCGCAGTCGGTCAATGGTAGGCCCAGCCGTCAAGAACGAGTGGAGAAATGTTTAAGCAGGACGTGAGTTACCTTAAAAAGAGACCCAGACTCCTAAAAGGTAAGTGTTGCCATGGAGGAAGAAGCAGAGTCTCCTCATAGCACGCCTGGTGGTTGCCCTCCTCGATTGCTTCAGCAATTGCAAATTCCCAACCTAGTGGAAAATCAGAACGCCGACAGTCTAGCGGCAGAGGCTGATGAAATGGAGGTAAGGGGTTCAGGAGGAAGGCTCCCTCGACACTACGACGGAGCATGACAAAGAGAATGACAGCTTCGACCTGGTATCAAAGCCGAGAGAAGCAGGGGGCGGGATCAGTTTCCCCAATGAACGTCCTAGCCGCCCAACATGATTTCCTTGTCACCCTCAAGCTCAAGGGCAAGAATCCGTCCATTGCTTTTATCATTAATTCGAAGCTCAACGAGGACCAAATGAGGAAGTTTCTGTATAAAATTCCTGGCAGACAGCCGATCCCCAACCTCCACCTCTCGGGAACCTAGGCACGTGTAATAGCTCCGCCGGATCCTCAAGAAGTGGAACGCCTTAACTGGTAGCCTAATGCATGTTAGAATCGCACTGACTAGTTTTAGTTACCTAGCGGTAGGTGCATACCTGCATACGAATTTTCGCACGAGGAAGGAACAGCTGATTGCTTCAAGCAACTTCTTTTCTCAGTGATCTTTTCCTGTAATTTGTATGGGCGACTTCCATGCAGTTCTTAGCAGCAGGGGAAAACAGGGAGATCCCCTGCCCTACATGCTTTGCATGGCTCTGTCTAATTTTGCAGATCGATCTCGGCCGATTGAGGATTTCAATCTGGAAGTGCTTCTCACATGGAGCAATAACCGCGTTGGTCATGGGAATGTTATGACCAGTCCATTAACAAGACTCACATAGTTATCATTTAGATTTCTATAGTACAAGGTCCGATACAGTTTAACAAGAATTTTTTGTTTTTTCATTTGTTTCATTTTTTTTTAGTTTTTTTATTTTTTATTTGTTACGAATTTACTTGTCAAAGTTGGATTTGATACGCTAGAAATTGACAAAATCCTTCTAATAGATCCAGACCAACCTCAAACTGATGCAATCGAAGGGTTGGCCCAGGTGAACAGGATCAATGTTATTCATGAAAAGCTAAGCCAATATTAGATCCTTTCGTATCTGAATTTTAAATTGTAATCAATTCTCGTTTGGGCATTTACCGTTCATTACTTGCAAATAAATCTTTATTTTCAGATTCATGTTAATTAAATTTTGTTTCCATTACGCCAAATCCAATTAAGTCACCAGACTGCAAATCTGAAAATTATTTTCCTAAAACGTGTGTAAACCCTAATATGTCACGATGCCCTCATTCTTCCGCAAGGTTTTCTCCCTGCTCTCCATTATTTCTCCAACCGTGAAGTTCCTTGACCACCATCACCAGCCTGCGGCAGCGTTCGGTGACGTCCGGCGGTTTCCAGCCACCGGTGAGTCCGTCCACCCGGAAAATCAAAGGTAAGTTATTTGGTTTTTTCTATTTATTTTCCGTTTTGTGTTGTTGCTCACTCTCTGATTCTATATGTTCAGAATTTGGGTAGTTTGAAAAACCCACCGGTGACGCTGCGGGAGATAGGGCTTAAAAGAGAAGATAGTGAAGAGGGCTTCGGATCTTCTCTCTGCTTCCGGGTGCCGATGAATAGCGCCAAGCGGTGCACCACACAGCAGACGCGGCAGCTGCTGTGAAGAGTCGGCCGTTTCAGGGGAAGTAGACGCGGAGAGAAGCAACGGAATCGTCTCCGGAAATTTATTTCCACCCCCGAAGGTGGAAAAATTTTTCGGGAATAAAATTTCCGACAACGAGTGCAACGGTTACAATTTTGGTGCACTGTTTGATGGATTGGAAATTTTTTTGAAAATTTGAATTTTTTGCTGCAGCTACGGTGGATTTCCTGGCTAGCAAAAAATGATCAGTTTGAGGTTTCCCCCACTCCCATACCGATGACTCGCGGGCTCTCCCTCCCTCTGCTTCATCTCTGCTCTCGATATTGTCATTGCCGCTCTGGGAAGTTTGTAGTTGCCAATTTTTTGTTTTTCTCCGAGTGGACGCCCCTTTAGTGGAGAAAGAAGCCTCAGGGCTCAGGAGCCACCTTTTCCCAGTCTGTTGGCATGGGGAAGCCCTCTCCCTCCATCGGTGACTATGCAGACGCTGTCTACAAGCTGCAGCTCGCTCTCCTTGACGGGATCGCCGACGAGAAGAAGCTTCTCCTCTCCGGGTCCCTTCTCTCTCGCAGCGACTACGAAGACGTCGTTACTGAGCGAACAATCGTCAACATCTGTGGGTACCCTCTCTGCGACAATACTCTGCCGTCGGACCGGCCCAAGAAGGGGCGCTACCGCATCTCTTTGAGGGAGCACAGGGTTTATGATCTCAGGGAGACGTTTCTATACTGTTCTCCCGGTTGCCTTCTCAAGAGTCGGGCTTTTGCCGAGACCCTGAACGCTGAGCGGTGCACCGACTTGGACCACGATAAGATCTCACGGGTGTTGAGTGCGTTTAGTGAGGGCGGCGGCTCCGTGACGGTAGAGAAAGACGATGGACTAGGATTTCCAGAACTGAAAATTCTGGAGAGGTTGGATTTGAACGAAAAGGGAAAGGTTCCTCCGGGAGAGTGCGTTGGTCCTTCTGATGCGATTGAGGGTTATGTTCCTCAGAAGGACTGGAATAGGTCTTTGAAATCATCCCTCTTGAAGAAGGCAAGTGAAGGTATTTTTGGTTATGAAATGTGTAAATAATTGCGTTGACATTTTTCAGTTTAACTGCAGTGTGTTTTACATGAAGAATGTATGGAACTTTGCTTCCTTTGGGCTGTTCTTTTCTCAGCTGATTAGTAGTTGCAATTTTACTCTCCTTTATCGCTCATGATAATTTTAAAAAAGTGGATGAAGTGCAGATTTGCCATGGTATGTTTTCTCTTTTATGGCTTGTATAGAGTGATCAATTCGGACTGCCAATCTTGAACGTGAGGGGACAGACTGTTTACCATGAAATCCCTCACCGTGCTTCCATTAAACTGAAGAATAAAAAATGTACTTTTGGTGTCAAAGAGTCGTTCGATTTTCTTATGGGAACAACTCATTGTGTGTGATCCTCCTTGGCATGCCTTTTTAGTACACAAGAAACTGCAGGTTGTTTCATGTAATTTGAGGAAATGTTTTCCTGAAGAGACCTAGAGACACATGTTCTTGTTTCTTCACAAAGTCATGCCATTACATTTAGCTTGGTTAGGTAGGCTCAAGACTGTGGCTGGATGCTTGATAAGGGCCACAATGGTTAGGTACCTCAGATAATTGTAGTTTAGCAATTGGGTTCTGACAAAGTTAACTGCTTTAGTAGTTAAACATTATCACAAACATGGCTTGAACTTAAAACAGGTAAACATGGTGATGTTAGGAAGGGAGGCATACTTGCTGAGGAAGTTACTGTATCCCAAATTCAAGTGAAGGCGATGGGTTGCTTGATGTATTCCTTGTCACTTGTCCCTGTGGCATTTCATGTTCCTTACATCTTAGAGTTGAATGCTTCTTGGTTGTTTCTTGTCTTCTGCTTCCATCATGGCACGAGTTGATTGGAAGACAATCCTCATAGTATGCAGCATTACTTCCAATATACTACTTCCAATATACTTCTTTGCTTATGCTTCATGGGTTGCACCTCAAACCAACCAATGACTAGGAATGCAAGTCATATGCATAAAAATCTCATTAACCTGTAATGTTTACAACAGTGATACTGTTGGTAGTAACGGTACTTGGTATGTTGCTATACTTGTTAAAATGCTTTCATGGACTTAGGCCATACTAGTTTTGGACAAAATGCTTTTCTTCATGTCCTTTTTGTGACCTTGCTATGTTAATTGGCTTTTCTTCTGGTATTTGATTGATCACGTTCACTTTTTAGTGTTTAATTAGTTAATTTTCTGATCTTTATTTTGATTTTATTTTTTTTACAGGCATCATTTGTTGTTAAGATACCCATATTTTATTTCTTTAACTGTAGAATTCTAAATGTAGAAAATTGTATAGAAAGCACAAAGGCACATGCACAACCTCTGTCATGGCTGTGAAAAGTTTCACGTTACAACAGGTGTATCAATGTTATATGCCTTCTATCTGTATATACATGGTTATTTACCTACTTTAGCAAGCTATTTACCTACTTTATCAAGGATAGTGTTCCCATATTTTTGTACATGAGCTGAATGGAGCAAAGGGTCTGTTAGTTACTTGAGTAATTTTTTGTTAGAATCCATGGATTTCCTCTGATATCTACAATTTTTATTTCATGTATGAAATTTTCATGGCAGGGGCCAAGAATGAGATGACAACGGGTAGCAGCCAAAAAAGGGATAAAAAGAATGCTTCTGCAAATTTACAGTATTCAAAGGGGAACTCTGACAAATTCAATAGTGATGTAACCATTGGGAAGGAGTGCAGTGATGATCAGAGTCTATCTATCACTTCTAGTTGTGTCATAAGTCCTGGCGATGTTGGTGTCAGTGGGAAAGAGAATCAGACTATAGAAAGGAAAATAGACCCCAAAAAAACTAAGTTAAAATCTTGCTTGA
This sequence comes from Nymphaea colorata, assembly GCF_008831285.2. Taxonomy (NCBI): domain Eukaryota; kingdom Viridiplantae; phylum Streptophyta; class Magnoliopsida; order Nymphaeales; family Nymphaeaceae; genus Nymphaea; species Nymphaea colorata. The sequence goes on along the minus strand of NC_045139.1, from coordinate 30,696,549 downwards.
AGTCACCAAGGGTAAAGCGTTCAACTTCTAAAGTTAAATGGGCTGATGAAGCTGGTGATAAGAATGAGGTCCCTCTGTCTAGTGACACAGTTTCTTGTTCACAAAGCATCAACTCTGTGAATGCAATCTTAAACTTTCATGATGGAGAGGTTGAAACTACTCATGGAAGCTGTGAGGGAGCAGATGGTCCTATGGGGGATGACATCGAGTGCTCTTTCCGTCTTGCATCAGCAAAAGTGTGTGCTGCAGCCTTAAGCGAGGCAGCGGAAGCTATTGCTTCTGGAAAATATGATGACAACGACCCTGGTAATTGCTCTCTTAGTTTGTGTGTTCTGCTTGTTTACAGGAAAGAGGCTTCATCACCTTGCCTTAATTGTTTTTCTAATGTGTGCAGCTTCCAAAGCTGGAATTATCATTATTCCTCCTGATCATGACATCAATGAGGCAGACCTCAAGAAAGTTACAGAGGAGACATTACCCGCTCATAATCAGTCAACGTCACTAAAGATATCATCATTGAGTTCTGATATATTTGACCCTGATAACTCTTGGTTTGATTCACCACCAGAAGGGTTCAGTTTGACGGTAAGCTATTAGTTATATTATAAGATAAACTACTGCAGGTTTAGCCTCTTGCCCATCTTGTAACAACTTGTTTTTGTGTAAAAGAAGAAAATCTATACCTGCAAGAATCTGTTGTTGCTCATATCTTTTTAACGTATTACTTTATAGTTGTCTTCATTTGCAACTATGTGGATGGCACTCTTTGGATGGATAACAGCATCTTCATTGGTGTACATATATGGAAGAGACGAGAGTGCAGTGGATGATTTCTTGCTTGTCAATGGGAGGGAATATCCACGGAAGATTGTTATTGGTGATGGCTTGTCTTCTGAGATCAAGCAAACACTGGCTGGTTGCCTCTCACGTGCTTTACCAAGTCTTATAGCAAGTCTTAGGGTGGCAACACCTATTTCTACTCTGGAGCAAGCTATGGTAAGAAATTGAGTGTACTTCCTATGTTATTTCATGTTGAAACTTTAGATTTATCTCATTTTATGGCCCATTAAGTGGTACGGAGAGAGACTGTACTTATGTAATGAGGTTCGCAAACATCTAAGCCATTATTCTCTGATCAAAAGAACAGGCACGTGGTTGCTATTTGGTTCTGACGTTCAACGATGGGTTTTTTTATGTGATACTCGTTTGCCTTACTAGTACTCATTTCTTTGCCCTACTATACTTGTTCCATGTATGCGTTGTGGTTCTAAAACATCTAAGCTGTCATTCTCTAATCTTCAGAACTGGCACGGGGTTGCTATTTGGTTTTAACATGTTCAACTATTGGTCATCTCCATATTAGGGTCGTCTTACAAGGCCTTGATTTGCCTGACTAGTCCCTACTCATACCCTACATCTAACTGCTGACTTGTGAAAATTAGAGACTAGAAGAATATATTCTTGGGATATTGTCTTGCTGAAAATTAGACAATAGGAGAATATATTATTTTACTGTGTTTGAATACGAAACTTTTCCTTTCAACAGCTAGTTTATTCTTTGGATCGTATGACTATTTTTTTATGTTGCCACTGACAATAATTGGCAAAGGTGCCTCGAAATGAATTCCGTAACTAGGAGCATGGGAGATTGTCTTGCTGGGGCTTTTCTATAAGATGGATAACATACAGATGCATGTAGGGCAGTCCTATCTGAGTTTGGTTGAGGTTATAGCTAGTCAGATTTTACAAAATGCTGAGTTTTCACTATGCATCCCTAACCTGTAAGCTGGTGATATTGCAGGGTCGTCTGTTGGATACCATGTCTTTTTTTGATCCAGTGCCATCTTTCAGAACGAAACAATGGCATGTAATTGTTCTTCTGTTCTTGGACGCTCTATCGGTGCACAGAGTTCCGTCCCTTACAGCATGCATGGCAAGCCGGACAATGTTGGCTCACAAGGTGAGGAAAGGCATGCCATATTTTAGTTGCACGGAGTGGTTTGGCCTCACTGTCCACTGTCCAGCTGAACTTCATCTAGTAATCGTATCATTCTACCATTGGGTCTTTCTCGTTCTAACGGCTTTGTTTCAACCAATTCAGGTTCTGGATGGTGCCCAAGTAAGCATCGAGGAGTATGATGTCATGAAAGATCTCATCCTTCCATTGGGACGTGATCCTGGATTCTCTGCCCAAAGTGGTGGTTAACGTATTTTTAATTTAGCTTTGTCATTCTTAGACGTTATCGTGCTCATTTGATGAATCATTAGCCGTTGAAAGTGCTGGAAAGGTCTGTGGTTGTGTAAGGATTGATGACGACAAGCAAACCACCCTTGCAGCGGTTGTGCACAGGAACCACCAGTCCGCAAGTTCCGGTGATACTTTGCGTGTTTTGACATGGTATTGCGGATACTTGCTCTTTGCTGTGAAGCGATTTCACTTCCTGAATTGAAGCATAGGGGGAGCAACCTCCAAAAAAAGGGCTACCCTTAATCAGAGTTTGTGTAAGATATACTTGTATGTCAGCCTGGGCAGTGAACAATTGTTCCCCTTTAAGCTTTTACTGCGTGTAATTTGCTACAGCCTGTGGCTTCATGGTCTTAAATCACTTTCTTCCAGAAGTGTCCGCGAGGGGAAAATCTTATGATATTCTACACCTTCGGTGATTGTTTGGAAAAACCTTTGTGGCTGCACCCATTTAACAAGAAATATGTGAAAATTTCCAGCAATACTAGAACAGTACAAAGCAAAACTAGTTTTAAAGTTTTGCATGTCAAAACGTGTGATGCTTCTTAAATTTGTGTGCCGGCATTCGTGCCTATGCGCGTGTTAGGTGTTGCGTGCAAGCTGCGGTTAGGTAAAAAGTCCGTCGTTTCTTCCACAACTTTTCTGAGAGGTTGCAATTGTTTGATTTGAGCCGTTGTATGTCGAGGCTGCCTTTGTTTATCATTGGGGTGCAAAAGAGTGCACATAAGCCTCAAAGGGCTTTGCGCACTCAGAAGATATCATTCGAGGGAGTCAAAGTCCAAATTCTGTAGCTGCTGTCGAGTTTCAATGCATTATTTTTTGGGTTGTGAATGGTATTAATGTGACGCTTAAGTTGAAAGGTATGCTGTTGTTGTTGTTGTTGGTTGAAATTTTTTTTAAAGTTGGAACATTAGAGGTGTAAAGGTATATGATCTAAAGGGATTTAGGTTGATGGCGGTCTCTAAACATTAAAAATGCTGTAAATAAACTGGAGTTTGTTGGCTACTAACATTTGATTTAAATGGAAGTTTGTGGAGTTGAATATCGGTTTCGTATACACATTTTAACCCAAAAGCGCTTTTTCTTTACACCAAAAAAAGGCGAAGTGAGATAAAGAGCTTTTATCAACAAGGGACAAGAGTAGAAGTCAGATCGACTGCTCGAAAAGTCATTTTTCTTCCTTTCGCTGTAAACTTTCTTCCTTTCCTCTGCATATGATCGTGGAGGGTTTTTTGGGACACTCTTCCCATAAGCTAGAGTGCTCCTGTTACTCTGTTTTTGTGCATTTGTATATATTTCATTTCTTTATAATACTTCACCGTTTTAAATTAACTTGGGAACATGGCTTTTCACCGTTTTAAATTAACTTGGGAACATGGCTTTTGTAAAGGTATTGTTGAAACAGATTCCTTGTTAGTTGTGAACAAGGTTTTAAAAGAACTGCAGCTTGAGTGAAGCTTCATGATCCTTTATTCTAGAGAGTGAAGCAGTGTCAAGAATTGCTGGGACGAGACTGAGTGTGTCTCTTATGTCATACGTACAAAGAAGCTAATATGTGTACAGATTTTCTTGTCTCATGGGTCTTTTTGGAGTGACCATTCTTACCAATCCATCTGGTCATTTACATCGATTGATTGAGGAGGATCTGATTGGTGTAGCTCGAACTCGTGCTACAATTAGTTAATGTGGTTCTAAACCGCTCCTATGTACCAAAAAAAAAAAAAAGGATGAGAGCCTTCCCCAGCAGGTTTGTAGCGGAAGGTGGTCTATATGAAGTGTGCCTCTCTTCGCACAATTAGTGTTGGTAAAACGTGTAGCGTGATCTTGTTCAAGCAAGTCTATGCTTCTTGAGCCGACCATGAGCAGAATACTAGCAGCTCATTTTCTACAACAGTTTTTTCTGCGATTTAGTAACAAAATAACTCTGCTAATATAGTCAACAACCAGTCTTCTTTACTGCCTGGGTCAGGCTTGTATAATGCAAGCATCTCTCAAACTGTGTTTCTATACAGATGAGAAGAAAACTGGGCTCTAATAAACATGACAAATTTAAAGTAGAATTATATCAATGAAGACGGAACAATCCTAAGAGAAGAATCAAATGCCAGATCTGAGGTTCTCAAATCTACAACTTTGCTAAAAACACAGCGGCGTACTCAAGCACCACTAAGTTTTTAGAATGCATAGAGCTTTTACCTCATGTTGCATGGAGTTCCTAACATTGGCGAGGAATGCGCCAAATTATCGGCGAGAATAAATATCCATGTTAAACAAAAATTTTCAGCAAAGGATCAACTGGACACGAGTTAAATGTTTCAAGATTATCTCTGTCTCCGTTATATTCTGAAAGTTGCGTTATATGAATCGTATTTCCAAAACCCATTTTTGCCATTCAAATAAAAACCAGGTTTTAGAAAGTGAAAACTTGGTTCTCAATATGGAAGCTAGACCCACGAACCAGTTTTTGGAAACTCATTAAAAAAAATGGTTTTCAGGGCGACTGGGAAGGAATTCTACTACCCAAGCCCAAGTGAGAGGCTGAATCCTCCCTTCCTTCTCCATGCCCCCAGGTCTAGAGCTGCATCGAAATTGGTTGAACTTATTGTTAATTTCGACAGTAGTGTCAGCTAGGGACGAAGGGAAGGGGGGGGGCTTAGGCCATGGCCCCACCCCAACCAATGATTATTTTTTTTTACATTGAAAAAAATAATATTTTTTAATTACATAATGTATTTTTTGTATTAGAATTCAGTTTAGCCCTACTCGAATCCAGAGGTCGGACTGTCGGCCCGCCCCTGAAGAAAATCCTGGCTCTGCCTTTGGTGTCAGCAACCCTTTATATTCTAGAAGAGTAGTGCCTAAGGCGGCTTACCAGCTCGACTAGCTACCCAATGTCCCTCAGTACCAAAAAAAAAAAAAAACTTCAAAAAACTAGGTTTCCACAAAACCATTTCATTTCAAAGTGTCATCCAAAGCAACATTAACATTTGATAAACGAAATCATATCGAAATCAGATTTAGAAAAAGGCATTTAATAGGTGTCGGATTCTATTATAAATAAATATTTGGTCAGATCATAAGCATTAATATATCCATCAAGTTTGCCTGTATCTAATGTCCATGGATCTTGAAGATCGGAACTTAACATATTAGCATATGGTTTGGATTTAGTTACAAATTTAAAAAGTCAGATTCATATTCGATTCAAATTGTGGACTTAAAAAAATTGGGCTCAAATATGGTACAAGATTTTCCTTCATAAATATCCATAAAGCGGATTTGGTAAACGGCGTGCTAAATTTGAACTTGATACAGTTCCATAGACTGCTATGTTCACATATCCCTCTTTGGATGTTTTCCAGCTAGGTGATCTCATAAGGACTTATGTATAAATGATTTTCTAAATTTTTTGTGCCATATATATGGAAGAAAAGAGAGATTTGATTGGGGAAATCCAAACAAAAAAAGAAAAAAAACACATGTTCTAGAGATAGGGTTATAAATTATACAGCCGCACACAAGACCAAAGTAGATTTGCTTCAGTTATGAAAGGAAATATTAGATGTATGAAAGGAACCAAAAATGAACATTACTTCAACTTCTTTTATTTTCTAAGTATAAATAGGTACTCGTGGTGAAAGCCACAACACTGAGTCTAGAAGCTAGAAAGAGAGCAAACTATATCTTTCTAACCATGGTGAACGTGAACAAAGAGGTTGCAACAGCCTATGAATTGATCGAGCGTCACTTGTTCCCAAAGCTTAGGCAGCCCAATGGGAGTCACGTGATTGAAGAGGCTGATGTCTACGCTTTCAGTCGTTCGGAACTCCAGAGTACAGTCTCTCTCTTTTTCTTCCACATGACCTTTTAGAGTTACTTAACCATCTAATCAGAATCATCTTATTTATGATGGATGGTTAAGAAAAAAACAAAATAAATAAATAAATATGTTGATAATTTGGTATCATTTCACACTTTTTTTCCTTGTTTTGCTTTCAACTATTGATCTACTTGAGATGGCCAGCCCTGGTTAGATGGCTCACTAATCATCATTTACTCACTATAATATATATATATATCATCTCACACTTTTTTTCATTGTTTTTCATCTACTTGAGATGGATAGCCCTGGTTAAATGGCTGGCTAATCATCATTTAGTCACTATATATATATATATATATATATATATATATGTATTATATCCAAAAAATTGCCTTGTTAAACATCCAATCACTAACTTAGTACTAAGCGTACACCCACAAAGTCTCAACAGACTTATGTTCTTCATCTACTTGTAGAAAAAATGCACTGTAAAAAATTTATGACTTAACTCAACCAAGTCAACTTGGTGACCCACCTGACGGCTAATCCGAGTCCGAGTCATGGGTTTGCCAACTATGTTGTAGAGTTTTGTTACTAACAATCTTTTCGTTCTTCTTTCCTGCCATTTTTTTTTTCTACAGCGAGGATTACTCAGGATAAATCTTTTTACTTCTTCACAAGCAATACCGAGATCAGGCGCAACAGCACCGGACGTTGGGTGTTACAGGGTCAAAGTGAAGAAGTACGTAACACCAGAGGGGAACACGTTGGAACCAAGACGACGTACAAGTACCAAGCTGACGGTGATAACCAAAACAGTGGCTTCTTCCTCCTCAAGGAATATCGTCCTCTTGAAGATTTTCGAACTCGACTCAACTTATCAAATAATGCAGTAAGCACTAAAACACATTCATATTTGCTGCCACATACTTTATGCTTGTGCATTTATGTGCATTTATATAACATAAATATTAGGGCCATGTCCATATATGTATAGAGTCATAAGAATCATATTTGTGTATCTTGATTCCCACATTGCATCCTCTTATCTATATGCCACTATCAATTTATGATAATTTAATGTCAAATTCATCGTAGCATATGGTTTCATAGAAACAATGAGCAACTAAGAGTTCATGGAAGCATGATTCATCTAGATTCAAGCCAATTAAGGTAACTTAAGTCATGTATATGTTTTCATTAGGATCACAAACATTTTCACATCACCACAAGTGACAGCAAATCTGCAGGTTAACTACATGTGGGATATAAGGTGGCACTCAACTGCCGTTTGATATAAGATCTTTAGGATTTAATATCTCTAGACTCTATCTATACCAATGAAAGCTTGTCAAATTAAATCTATAGAAGCACAATTTAATTACTTTTCATTGTAACCTTGTTCGTTGAAGTGATGTTATTTGGAATTGTGCAATGAACAGGTGAAGTATGTACTCTGCGACGTGGCACTTTATCGACCCCTTCGTATTAATTGAGCACCTCGAGGAATCTCTATGATAGAAGTAAAGGCAGCAAGTTGATATTGAATAATGTGGCTGCGAGGGGAAGGTTACTAGAATGTTAGCTTTATTACAATGCAAATGTACTCGATCTCAACAGTGGAACTATTCTAATGAGAAAGCTTGTTTCTTGTTTTTTATTCTTTTTGTTTATTTTAATATATGAGTGTTCCTTCTGGCCGACGACCTAAGTTAAAACCATTGCCACAAAAAATGTGTATGGGTATTATACGGTGAGGAAAAAAACGGGTATAATACGACAAAGTTGTATATCTCGAGAATAAAATGAAAAAATCTTGACAATTTTAAAAAAATTTAAAACATTTAATAAATCTTAAAAATTATAAAAATAAAAAATCATAAAAAACATGAAAAACGCAAAAAAATGGGTGTAATACGCATATAATACGTATTTTTCATGTTTTTTTAAAAATACGCGTTTGGTGTAGATATTGTACTTCTGACTGTATTTTACCGTATTATGCACGTCTTTTTTTAATAAGACGCATTTTTTTTATGATCATGAACATGAAAAATGAATAAATAAATAAATAATGGGCTGAGATGACAAAGGGCACTGGAGCGAGTAAGTTAGGATGAGGACTTTGTTTTAAAAAAAAAATTGACTAGCTTAAGGTTTTTATTATTAAAAGTCATTATTTAAGTAATAAAATGACTAATTTAATATATGTTTGTCACCAAATCAAGATTATATCGATAAAGTTAGAACGTTAAAAAATATTTAACTAATTTTAATGGGTCTAGTTTTGGTTTTGACCAACTGTCTTGCATACATGTACATGCACATAGTATGTGTTGTGATTGGCCAAACGGCAGAAGGAATTTAGTTTGGCAGAATTTGAATCTGCCCTATGTCGGATGGTTAAAAATGAAAAAAAGATGTTATTAAAAAAATTTGTAAAATTTTATAAAATATTGTACAAAATATTTTAACTTTTAACTATTTATGACGCTCGTAGTCGATGCAATGCAGACAAAAACACACACATTTGGGTACTATTGACATTGTTTTCCATAAATCCAATGCATGGATGAAAATGTCAAATTTTATAAGACTAAAAAGTAATCAAACCAGGTGTCTAAACTAGACTTTATTGGATTTTAAAGGCTAACAATCTTTGCATAGTGATTGAACTTGACACCATATTTTATTTATACATTTTCTACACATTTTCACTCATTTTTTACATTTTCACATTCACAGGAGACATAAGAAAAATCAATTATTAGCATATTGGAGGCAAGCACAAGCTCATTTGCCCTAAAACTGGATTTTGAAACAGGGCATGCTGCCTCTTTATTATTTACAATGAGGAGCCTACAATATAACCTGCTATGCGATATAAATCAATACTGGTAGCATTACGGTAGAGTCAAGGTAGGGCCTGCGTGGGTTTTGGCCCTGCATCAAATTAAAAAAAAAAAATTACATGTAAATTTTGAAAAATTTTACTTGTTTTATATAAAATTTTTGAAAATGATATTTCAACCCTAATCAAAATTTAAAAGCTTTAATTCAACTCGCCTCATGAAAAATTTACAAAATCATCTAATTGGACAGATGTCATGTAATGCGAAATTTAGAACGATTTATCAAATGCCCAAAAATGGTATTCGGATTCACAAATGGTATCAAAATTTAGAATAATTTCTCAAATGCCAAAAAAGTGGCATTCAAAATTCTAAAAGTTGGACTGGGATCAGATTCAGATTCTGAATGTCAATTCAGATACAGATACAACATAAACTTTTCTTCATTCATATTTGAATCCAAGTATACGACCATCCGATAAAATATACACAAGAAGGAGCATATCGGATTCAAATTCAATCCGTTGACATCCTAAATGTAAGCTTCTTAGAGGGTAGCTTATCATTAAAAAGGAAATAAAGAACCTAAACTTGAAAATTAAAAGAAAAGGTTAAGCTTTAGTATTTGTCAAAGACGCATACAGGCTTTTTGCATTGCTTGTACTTAGAAAATCCCAACGGCTAAGTTGATTTGGATTATATATTGGTAAGCAAACAGGTTGTATTATAGCCACTATATTTAACATACAAAAAGTAGAGACAAAATTTGACAATAATAGAAAACAGACCTAAGTTTTTTATATTGTCAAAATACACTCAAGATTTGCGTGTAATTCAAGAATACGGTGGAAATAAAGTTTCAGAGTTTTAACGGTGAGATTTGTTTTCACATAAAGTAATACAAGAAGCATCTTCAGTTTATTGTCTTGTCATTTTGTCCTCATACACACCATAGAGTTTTATTTTTTGTGTTGATTTAATCAACTTCAGCAAGGTCATAGCTAATTCCACGCATTTAACATAAAATAAGTCTTAATTAAGATTTTTTATGGTAATTATTGATTTTTTTTTACCAATAAAATTTTGATGTTAGGAGAGCCGTTCGTTTTCTTTAACTAAAAAAATTAACTTAAACGTATGTTTCTCATCATAACATTCTTATTCTTAAGATTCTTAAAATCATATCGGTACGGTTGGATTGTACAAAAAAAAAATATGGGATTTTTTATGGGGACGACTGGATTGTACAAAAAAATATGGGATTTTTTTTTATCGGTACGACTGGGATGTACAAAAAATATTGGTGGATCTGCCAATTTATAACTATTTGATAAATATCATTATATTCATTAGTTTTTACTTCTTAAATTCGTGAAATGTGTTAATTGTTGATGAACAAAAAAATATAATATTAAAAAAAGAACGTTTTCTATGATTAATTCTTTTAAATAATAATTTTAGATCACGATTCGTTGGAAGAGTTTCATTTTTTAATACGAGGGCGTAAGTTTAGATCCGTCAGTATCCGGTCCATTTTTCAGGACACTCGGTCCTTCTTTCACGCTACCCGACTGGACCTCCGGCGGCCACGTCCGGTCGCCCCTCTTTTAAGACCAAACACCCGCCCTAGAAAGGTCGGTGTGTACGTGGGGGCGCTCGTCGCCTCGCTCTCTGTCCCCCTCACCATGACGCTGCTGCTCTTGTTGGTCCTCGGCCATCCCCCGCTCGGCGTCGTCTTCGGTTGACGCACTTGGATTACGCAGTCTGTTCTTTGCTCGCCGAGGATTTCGATATTGGGTTTTCTTTTCCTGTCGCCCCTCACGCTTGCTGATTCTTCATTTCTTCCCGGAAGCGAGGAATCCCAACTTTTTGGGAGTTTCTTCCTCTCCAAGATTGCTGGAATCGTGGATGTTGGTTGTTCGCTGGGCTGAGTTCGGGTGATCCACCCGATGCGGGCGCTGCCTCCCTTCTCTTGCATCTGATCGGAGGTCTGGTCGAAGAAAACAGCGAAACTCGGCGGGAAGATGAGGTAGTTAGTTTGATTTTTGGTGTTCGTCTGCTTGCTGGGGTGGTGCTTGATCAACTCGGGTTTTGATACTTTAGTTTCTGCTATCTGACGTTGCAATCTGAGTGATGATGATCATTCCATCTATATCTCTCTAACTGTTTTTTTTCTCTTTAGATTTTCAATATTTTGCTCTTTGAATGTGGACTTGTGGTTGGTAGTGGTAGTTAGTACCTAGAGTTCTACGTTTAGGATGTCTTCTTTATGGTTGGAGGTGATGTAGAAATTTCAGGTCGAAAATTTGAGGAAGCTATTGCTAGTAACACCTTTTCTTCCCATTGATCCACTAGCATCACCTCATTATTACTAGGCTGTGGTGATTTGGTGAGGCTTTGCTTTTCTTGAACATTATTCTTTACAAAGATCGACCATGTTCTTACTAGAGGTGACAGAAAGAATAACTAAAAGACAAAAAATAAAAAAAATAAGAAAAGCACTTCAATAATGCTTTGTGTAATAATGAGAAGGAAACTGCAGATATATAGCCCAATTGTTGTAAGTATTGACGAGCAGGAGTTGAGATGAGAAATAGAAACTAGAATTTGTTAAAATTTGTGATGAAAAGATTCCAGAAACAAAGACTTCTAAGATCTAGGATTGAATATGATTTCTTTTTTTTGCTAGAAACTATGATACTTGGGTCAGTGGAAGAGACAAACAGGACGACGACTTGAAGTCTTTTGATTGTTGATGATATGTTTGAATTCTTTGCAGCCTTGGGTGTCTTCTATTGATTCTTTGTCATGGAATAGATATAAGAGTGTTAGCAATTTCACCACCTTTCAGGTCAGTAGATGTTAAAGTCCTTACATCTGATGATTCCTCACCTTTAAGCTTTGTGGTGTCTTAGTCATTTGCTCCATGTGACAATGGAAACTTGTTTGCTTGGTTATTTAGTCAAGATTCAGAAATGTCTGTTGAAACTTGAAAGGGCATAAGACCGCTGGCCTTTTCCTCGTGTAGACTGGTAGAGTTCAATATAAATGACATATCTAGTTGTAGGGAGGAAGATAAAATCTTTCACTGTCCTTAATGGGCAGTCCATTTCCACAGCAGCAAACCATTAACTTTGTGTACCATTTGTAACTGTGTCACTGAGATGGTCCGCTATAATGGACTCAATAGCACCTTCTCCTGTTAATTTTGTGATTTTGATTGAAAAAAGAAGAAGAAAACTTTTGTCATTTTCAACAGTTTCTTGGTGCTGTTTTACCACATTTGGAATTTCTTTTGGCTCAACATGTCTTGCCAGTCAATACGTCCTTGAGAGAAATAGCTCCTGAGGTTTCTTCCTCAGCATATTCAAAACTCCAAGCCATTAGTCCACAACCAGTCTCCCGTTTGATCCTTACTTTCTTGCTGTTGCACATGCATTGCATTCATCTATTGTAGTCTTAGATTTTTATTGGCCAACCTGTTTATTATTTCTATTCATGTGACATAACAGAAAACTTGAAAAACATCATTCATTAAACGCCAGGGATCAGATTCATTTATTTTGTAATTTTGTATTTTGTAACCTGCTTACTATAATTCTGTATTTCCTCAAAAACTTCTTGTTCCGAGGGCATGGTCAGAGGCATTCTGTTACCTGGCCTTTGTTGACATGAGTCATGGCTTGACTGCCTCAGTTATAAGGTGCAGTTGCATTTGCTTACTTAATTACATGCTTGGAACCAATACTATAATGGTTTCAAGTTAGGGATCTATCAATATTTATGGTTGTTATAAGCAGCAAACGGTTCTGATTATGGGTTGAAGTTTTTCTTTGTCTCCCTTTATAAAGTAATGGGTGGTGATGTGCTTCAGTACTACTGTTATTACCCATGACTTTCACACCTTCACTATCTTACTGCTGAAGGATCTGTACCTCTTATTTATCAAGGCATTAGCAATAACTCCAGCATCTCCATCTGCATTAGGTTTTATTCTCCTCGTAAGATGCTATTTTGCCCGTCAGTGATATGAATTGTGAAGTTCAGCCACCAATATTTTGAGGACCTGTACTTTTTTTTCCCCACTTCCTTTGTTCTATTGTTTCACTTACGTACGACATGCACTTATCTGCCATATTAAGACAGTTGACAAATTTGAAGGTGTACGGTTAATAATTTTGATTTATTAGCATTTTTACTTTAGATGCTCGTTCTTGAACCTCCTATAAAAGTTTCAAAGTCCAATTAACAATTTTTTTACATGCGCAAAAAAGCCAACACTTGCCACTGATATTTGCATTATCACATCTATTGGGCTGTATGGTGTGATACAATGTATCAGAGGGTACAATATCTTTAAGAAATTGGAAAATGGAAAATATGTAGCTTTTGATAAAAGAACATCCATCATAAATATACATGAAATGCAGGCTGTGTGTGTACCAAGCATATGATGTTAATTTGGATCTACCATGGGAGTTAGACTTACAACTATTTTTAGAAGCAGAAATATTGGGAACGTCTTGGGAATCATACATTTTGAGTCCATACATCCTGCTCTGTTGATTACAGTACTTTTATCTTTTATAGAAACATCAACTGATGGTTTCACTTTCTGTTTTCAACGGGTGCAAATAGAACATTTCTAACTTGTTCATGGCAGAAAGTTGAAGGCCTGTGTGTTTTGCTGCAGGTTTTTGTTATCTCAAATTGTTAAGAGGAAGGGCTTGTTCTTACAGACAATCAAGGCAACACAGGCTCCACATGTTAGCAACTATGCAAAGTTATCAACAATTGGATTATCCACAATCTTATGCAGGCGGTACTCATCGAGTAAATTTTTTGTAGGAAGAAATGATTTGGGATTACATTCCAAGGCTCTTCCAATTACGTTTTTCAAGCGTCAAAATTGCAGCATGGCCATTTCATCCGCAACTGGATCTATGTCACATCATACTCAAGTTACTTGGAAAAGGATTTCCTTATTATGCTCGTATGAGGGACCAACATTTGCAACAATCAATTGGATTGCTCGTGCTGTTACTCTGTCTTTTTCTAGGCCACATGTTGCTCCCAGTTTGATTGCTTTCATTATTGGAGAGGTTGCATGGATGCAGAAGACCTCAGCTGATACAGAACATCTCCAAACAAAAAATACTTCCTACATGAGGGCACAGCATGGGTCTTTCTATTTAACTTCACTCTATTTTTCAGTTTTGGAAGGGCTCATCTTGCTTCTGAGGGCTGTCTATTTGGCTATCTTGTTTACTCCTGTAATAGCTATGGCACCATTTGCAGATAGTTTTGGTCCTCAGTTCAGGAAAACATGGCTTCATGTTCTTCATTTTACTCTAGAGAACGCAGGTCCAGCATTCATAAAATGGGGTCAGTGGGCTGCTACACGTTCGGACCTCTTCCCTAGGGACCTCTGCACCGAGCTGGCGAAACTTCACAGCAGCGCGCCAACTCATAACTTTTCCTACACCAAAAAAGCTATTGAAAAGGCATTTGGATGTAAGTTGTCAGAGATTTTTGATGACTTTGAAGAAGTTCCTGTTGCATCTGGAAGTGTTGCTCAAGTGCATCGTGCTTCTCTGAGATTCCGTTATCCTGACCAGCACATTAAAAATGTGAAAGTTGCTGTTAAAGTGAGACATCCAGGTGTTGGTGAATCGATTAGAAGGGATTTCATGATTATTGATCTCGTAGCAAAATGTCACAAGTTAATTCCGACATTAAGATGGTTGAGACTGGATGAGAGTGTCCAGCAGTTTGCTGTTTTCATGTTATCTCAGGTTAATCTTGCACTGGAAGCAGATAACTTGACCCGCTTTCGAGATAACTTCCGCAGATGGAAACATGTGTCTTTTCCCAAGCCTTTACTTGTACATCCTGCTGTTCTGGTAGAAACTTATGAACAAGGGGAAAGTGTCGCACATTATGTTGATGAACTTGAAGGCAACACTCGAATTAAAAGTGCTTTAGCACATATTGGTACTCATGCCCTTCTAAAGATGCTTTTGGTGAGTTAGTCTGCTGCCCTTTACCTGAAACACTTTCACTTTTACCTCTACTTCCTTTTCTTTCAGACACCATTTCTTTTCTTCATTTTTTTTGCTGAAAAATATTCGTAGGTGAAGGTCGTGCTAGCTGTTAGATCTTGGAAGATGTATAGCTTATTTTACTTAATTATTGTTGTTATATTTGTTGTTTCTTCAAAATTTTTATTACATTTCTTTTGTAGAAGAGAAATATCTGAAGGTGGACTAATGTTCCGAAATCTTGCTGCATGTGAATTGATCAGGAGATATTGATGAGTATACAACATAGTGACTCAAAAAATGGAAAAGCCTTTTCTGTGTTTTCTTTCAGGGTTTTATTTTCTCACTCAATATTTTCTTGAAGTCGTCTGACTGTTTTCCACGGACATAATCTTATATTATGTTCTCACTGCTTCAGGTTATGAAACTTAGTGGCATATCTCATACTTTATTGAAGACCAGGTGTTTTCTTGTCCAGAGATTAATATTCTTTGCTGGTTCATTACTGATGGAAACTTGTCTAAGTTTCCAGGATGACATATTTAGTCTTTAGATGTTATCTTGAGAGCACTCTCATGGGCGTTCTATGATATTTTGGTGCACGTGCAGTTGATTTTCATCAATGTGAACTTTTATGGATTTGGTTCTAGGGTGACGTGTTTAGACTTATGAGGTTATTTCACAAGCAATCTCTTGAATGTTTTATGATGGCAGTGTAGAATAATTGACCTTCATCAGTCTAGACTTCAATTTTTCTCCACTTGTTTGGTCTTTTGCCTTTTGTATCTTTTCATGTCTTACTTCTATGGATCTGCTCAACTTTCTCCTACTTTTTTTTTGTTGAATGTCAATTCTTTTAGATTTTTTTTTCAATTTTCAAATTAGCAGGTTAAATAGGGTATATCCATTCCTATTTATTGTAAGAGCAGTTTGGTTCAAAGACTCTCTCTCTCTCTCTCTCTCTCTCTGTGGAACTAATATTGCGTATATGTGGAGAAAAATCATGGCCTTCTGAGATTTGTTATGCCTCTCATGCACTTTTTTCTGCGAATATTATGTTGAAACCTTTCATTTTTTTCATTGAATTGCTATACAAAACCAAAACACTGATAATCCTGCAATGTATTATCTGCCAAAAGAAGAACCAAGCATCAGCTACTACTTGCAAGTGTTCATGTTTGAAGCTTTCTAACTTTTCACTCTCTGAAGGTGGACAACTTTATCCATGCTGATATGCATCCTGGAAATATTCTTGTTCGAGTTGCTCAGACTAAACCATCAAATAAACGCCTATTTAAATCAAAACCGCATGTCATTTTCCTTGATGTTGGCATGACCACTGAACTATCAAAGGATGATCATACAAATTTGCTGGAGTTTTTCAAGGCAGTTGCTCTTAGAGATGGTCGCACGGCGGCAGAGTGCACTCTTAAGTTATCAAAGCAACAAAATTGTCCAAATCCAAAGGCCTTTATCGAGGTATCTTCTGCACTTTCGTTTAATTATTGATGGTCACAGCTGATTAAACCTTGCCTTGCCTGCATCTATTAGTCAAAATCACTAGTCAATGGGTAGTAGTAGGTCGACCTCCTAAAAGGCCTGGGATGGACTAGTTAGGACTTAGGAGTAGCCACCTTGAGTCTGTTTCGAAAACCAAATTAATAGAGTTTGGTCCAAAATGATATGCATACATTATGGACAAATTCTGTATGAGATAAAAATCTAAAATAGTTGGACATGGTCGCAGTCAACAGAATTATGTGTGATATAGCCCATCAACACAACTCTTTAGATCAATATATATCCACTAAGCAGCAATATGCGTTGACTGATAATTCACATGGACGAACAAAATATTTTTCAGCTTTATTGTTGGCTGACTAGGTCAGTCGGCCTTCTAGCCCCAATATGCTGTGTTCTTCTATATTTTTTACTGACTATTCAGCTATTTCCTAAAAAGTGCTGATACTTGGTATAAATCTTAGATGTCAATATCCTGATTGTTCTGTTGAGTTGGTTGGTTACTTATCCACCTGCGTTTCAAGCTAGCGACTAGTTCATCAGACTAAGCAATCTGTCAGCCTAGATGGTTGGCATGTACACACACACACACACACATATATATGTGTGTGTGTGTGTGCATTCTTGGTATAGATAAATAAATTCTTATTTTGTCTATTTATTTATTTGTTTACACTCAAGCAACTTGACCAAGTTGGGAAGTCTTTTTAGGTTTTGAATGGCATGTAAGGAACATCCAAATCTTAACAATTTTTTGTGTGAATGGACCACTTTCTTGCCTATTGTTTCGATCTGCTGTAGAAAAAAATAATACGGTGAATTCACTGCTTGAATTTGCAAATATGTTGCATAAGCAGTTGATGCAAGTTTATCTATCATCTGCATATAAGCCGCTTTATTTGTTTATTTTTTGTCATATCTGTGTCTGAAGTGCTTAAAATCCTCTTTGTACAAAGCATGTTCAATCAGATATTCTAGTGCCTACACAACATAGATGGGCTAATGGAAAATGCTGTCTTGCATGCTTACTGTGGAAAAGTTGTTTTAATGGGCAATCCACCTCTGGGCGTCTACTTTATTCCTATTTTTAGTCTTTGATCAGGTTGAATTGAATTGGAAGTCCTACACAAACATGTAGGTAGGATACAAGAACTAGGACAATGTTTTTCCAGGATGGTAGGTGCTTGGTTCTTTGCATATTCTTTGCTTATGGAGTTGGTTAGGAACATAATAAATAATGATAGACTGTGACCTTAACAATCTAGGATCAGGCAATTGAATGCAGGTTCTGTAATTTTGTGTCATATTACTAGCTTCCAGGGTGATAATTGCACTTCAGTTTCTTGCATACTCTTTACTTATGGAGCTAGTTAGAATGTAAACTTCTAATAAACCATAACCTTAACAGTCTAAGCCCAGGCAATTGAATCCAGGTTCTGCAACTCTCATGTCAAGATGCCAGGAATTACTCTTTTTTTTTTTTTGTCCTTGCCAATGAGTTACTTGGGATTATTTCCAAGGTAATATACTTTTGAAATTGAATGCAACTAATAATTGGCATTTGTGTTTTGAGTTTTTCCTCTGTAAAAGGTTGCAGTGCCTCATTGACTGTAGAATTTGTAACATGCACGATTCACTTTTGTTTCTTTGAGGAATTTTCTGATCTCTGTGTTTGATTTTTAAAGCTATTTGGCCCTTTTTAGTACTATCTATTAATCATATATGGTCTATTCTTAGGAGGTGACAAAATCCTTTGACTTTTGGGGTACCCCTGAAGGCGATGTTGTTCACCCAGCAGAATGCATGCAAGAATTGCTTGAACAAGTTCGGCGCCACAGGGTGAACGTTGATGGAAATGTTGTCACGGTGATGGTGACTACTTTAGTTCTTGAGGTACCCTCTCTCTCTATGTGCTTGTATAATGTATAGATTGTTTGCTTTTGTTTCTAATAGGAGTGGTATGTTACAAGAGTAATCCGTGCAAGTTCAGATCTATATCTGTCCCATGTAGCCATACTGAACTGCTCGTTTCACATAAACTAGTTACGGTGTCTTTTGACTGTTTAGTTCCCTATAGTTCACTTTCTGAATTTGAATCTATGAACTTTTCTTAGCCCTGTATAAAAAATGTTCCACCCACATTTATATAATCTGCTTTTCTATGCCTGTCCATGCTGAACATGAATCATCGCTTTAGATGTTGGTAATGTCAAAGGATGATGGTGTGCTAGGTTACAACTTATTCTCTTGGGTTTTCACCACGATATCTAGTTGCCAAGTTATTCAGTTGAGATGCAGGAAATCAGAGCTGGGATGGAACCTGTTAGCCAACATGCAAGCTACTATTATTTCTAAGCGAGTGAAAGTTAATAATATCATAGCGACAGTCCATGGAGGTTTCCGAAAATGAGTTTGTGATTATGGGAAAATGAGTTGTGAACTTGTGATTAAGGGAAAATGCCAACTAAGGGGGCCATATTGTTCCCTTAATGGAAAAAGGGTCTTCATATATAGAACGTCCTCAATACAGATCCCTTTTCCCCCTAGAAACTGCTAATAAAACCTGCCTTCACCTTGTTTTGTATGTGACAAATCTGTCCATTTGCTGTCCTGAGTGGTTGGCTGACTGGCTCAGACCAGTAGTTCCGATCCAAACGGGCTGGGTTACCCCATCATTTAATGATTAGAGGAGGAGGCTCAGACTAGTGGTTCGTCGGTGGGCTGGTGACTGGTTAGAGTAGCATGGGCGTCAGCGCGTTGCTGATAGGATGGATCTAGTGTACTTGCTGATGTGCATTGGGAGTTTAACACCATAAACTGACAGTCTTTTGAAAAGGCATCGGCTCTCACTCGGTTGGTGAGATACTCCAACTCACCTGAAAGTTTGTTCATTTAGCTGTGATGTACCGAAACCTACATGCTGACATGGCTCATGGCCAGACGTGTGGTTATATTGTTGGGTATGTGAAACGAGAGTAGCTTCCTGCTGCTGGGCAGGCAATTACTATTTCAAGTTCTCATTTTTCTACTTGGATAATTACATTATATTCATGTTTTCTATTCTTTAACGTGCATCATTCTTTTGTGTATACGTTCAGGGTTGGCAGCGGAAGCTTGATCCAGATTATGATGTTATGCAGACGTTACAGACCCTGCTTTTCAGAGCCGACTGGGCAAAGTCTCTCGCTTACACAATTGAAGGGCTTATGGCTCCCTGAGGAGTTTATTTCTCCTTTGGTTTTGGGAAAACAATTTTGACTCTTCACTAACCCATCTTGCTGTCTTATCTTTTCATGAATACGTCCAATTTTTCCATGTCAGCTAAAAAGGAAAAAAGCATGAATAATTAGTGTTGTATAATTTCAGAAAAAGGGGTTTTGACCATCAGAAATAAAGAAAGTTTACCATTTATGGAAGCAAGGTTTCTGTTTTGCTTAGTTAAAGGAGCTATGACGAAGGGGGTTTTTTACCATCATAAATAAAGAAAATTGTTTAGCATTGCTGAACCAAGGTTTATTTTCTCTTCTCTTTTTCAACAAATTTCTGGTTGACTAAAATGTGGGGCTGAGTCTGGTTGCTATTTTAACATCTGGCCTCAGTGATTTGTTTAGTTATTTGACAGCTCTATTAGTAGCTTTTTCCATTTTTCCCTTCTTCCATGATGAGTCAAGTTTGCCATGTGAATGAACTCAAGGGCAATTAAAAGTTTTACAGCAAGTGCTGATCCTTCAAGGACGTCGGTGTAGTGGGCAGCTTTCGAGGAGACGGTGAACATTTTATTTTATTTTTGTAAATTCAGTGTTGCAGCGGGTGAGCAAGTTTGAACGGTTAAATTTGCTTCTAGAGACATTTAAAGACGAAGAATGACAGATTCTTCGACGGTGTGGCCGTCATTCATCTCTAATTTTGTTCAGATGACTGGCTACAATCCGTTCTATAATTCGTAGTGTTCATATTGTACCATATATATAGATGGGATTTGCCCACGCTCTAATGTACTGGCAAAAGATTTTGGAAAGCATGTGAATTTATGTTCCATCTAGTAGCTAGAAGATTTGGCCTTGTAAGAACGCCAAGAACACAATTTCATCCCTGTTAATGTTATCCATCGGCTAATGTATGATGTATCGTTCCAATTTTATCATGTGTCTGAAGGATAGCGCTATCCCATAATGATCACGATCGCTTTGATTGTTCACAGCCAGAGAGTGTTTGGGGTGACATGTGGTTGGGTTCGAACACAACCTGATCACTTAAGTTGCTTTCGCAAGGATTTGCCGTGATAGAAACTTACATGTCCTTGTTTGGACAAAGGACTCGGACTTACTTTGTCTAATTCTAAAGTTTTATATGCTCCAAAACCAACTAATTTTTTTGGGTTCACGGTTCATTCTGGAGTTCCGTGCACACGACCAAGGGCAAGGAACAGATGCGTTTTGAAAGTTATTTGATTAACGCTATTGATGGGAACAATCCGAATTGTGAAGTGGGGCAAGATCGTTTTTTCATAACCGACGCAGCTTCGTCTAAGGGATAACGGCTCCGTCATTGATTTGAGATAAGCATCGGAACTTCTTCAATTGCTCCGTTAAACGTTGAGAGTTCATTCTTTTCCCTTCCATTTTGATCCATTCATTTTTATATATTGCTTGTGAACCCCTGACATCAAAGGAATGAAGAAAAGCTTTCTCCTCTTCTATCATGGATGTAGGCCACTGTGCCAAACCACGTTAATTTCCTGTGTCTCCTTTTCCCCCGTGCGACTGTACTTTCCTCTTCAACCTACGATTTCTAACAGTCGGTTCAGGATCTTCAACTCGAGGCTCTTGAAATCTATGAAACTTATATCTGAAAATTGTCACATGATATTCTTCATTTGCAGTAACGATCCTGTTCAAAAGTGCATTTTTCGTTTTACAAGCCCTACTCATATACATGGACATCTAATCCTGGGCTAAACAGGTGACCATGCAGGGCAGAACCAACCAAACATGAGGCGTATAAGATGGCTCCTTTTGACAAAGAAGAAGACGAATTCAGAAGAGAAAAAAACAGAAGCACGAACGGAACGAGAGAGCGTGGCAATACTGTACCTGGCTAACATCAGACAGGTGTATTCCATGATTCCATACCAACGCCAGCCACGCCGAAGTCTAGTAGTGACTTTTGGTTTCAGGTTTGTCACTCTTGGCCCATTTGTGAAAGCTTTATGCCTGTTGCCGATCGCACTACATGATTCTGCTCTGCACTCCAATTGCAAATTGCCTTCCTCTGCAAAAGAACTGAGATGGGAGTTAACCATCGTAACTCGATGCAACAATGGGTCGCGACCTTCCAACTTTGGCATTTCATTTGATTCTGCGGACAGATGTTGCACATACCTACAGCAGGATTACAACCGTGATAAAAAAGACAATCACAAAGATATGTATCGGCGAGATCTGGCGTTTGTTTCTTTTCTTACGATTTTTCCAATCTCATTTATGTAATTATAAATTTAGATTTCGTGATATTTATTGTGACCCACTCAATGAGATGTATACTTCATCCGAAATGGCTGCTGTTAGCACCACATGGGAGGCTCTGGTTTGAGCTTGTCACTGGTGCAGAGATGGGGTTACCTTGTGATATGGGGCAGCCTAGTAGTTTAAAAAGGCTTTTAGGATAGGCTGCAGTGCTTATGCTGATTTGGAACAGTGCAGTGTGAAAAAAAATAAATAAATGCAGCACCATAGAGGAGCATCTTGAGAAGTTCTTTCAGGTGATTACACTGACCAACTTTAAAAACTGTACTTGTACTGCTCCACGTCTATATTTTTCAAACTTTTACATCAGAAGACCCAAAAAGAAAAAAGATAACGATCACTCAGAAGAGAATTGCAGAGATTTACAGACGTTTAGCAAAAAACTGAAGTTCAGTCGCCCTCTACATAACCAGGGCAGGGGAAAGGGGAGCTGAACTTGCATCCTCTATTGCTTTCAGGCATTTTACAACATGCAACATGGTCGGGCGCTTCACAGGGTTTTCTGATAAGCAGGAAACGGCAATCTCCAGCATCTGCAGCATTTTTTGCTTCCACGTACCGTCTGTTATGGCTGGATCAATAACCTCAGTAGCATGACCTTTCTTGATGTTCTGAAACACCCAGCCGGCCAGATTCCCTCCATCAACCTCTTTAAAATCTGGTCCTGTTGGCTCTTTTCCCGTCACCAGTTCGAGCAGAATCACCCCAAAACTGTAGACGTCTCCTCTGGTAGTAGACCTCCAACTCTGTCCATATTCTGGTGGGATGTAGCCGAAAGTTCCAGCTATATCAGTGCTAACATGAGTTTCACAGGCACTGATCAATCTTGCCAGGCCAAAATCTGCGACCTTGGGCTCGAAGTCGCCGTCGAGAAGGATGTTGCTTGCCTTGATGTCACGGTGAATTATGTGTGGAATGAACCCATGGTGTAAGAATGCCAAACCCTTTGCAGCACCCAGTGCAATTTTCAGGCGCTTCGGCCAATCTAGAGCTTCTAGAGCACCGGTTCTGTTTCTCAGCCATAGATCAAGGCTCCCATTTACCATGTATTCGTAGACTAAGAGCTTTTCTTCACCAAAAGAGCAATAGCCAAGCAAGGGAACGAGGTTCCTATGCTTGACCTTCCCCAGTGTCTCCATCTCTGCAAGGAATTCACGGTGGCCTTGCGTTTTCGCCTGGTTGAGCTTCTTGACGGCAACTATCTTTCCATCTGGTAGAACTGCCTTGTACACAGTCCCGAATCCTCCATCTCCGACGATGTTGGTCTTACAGAAATTGTTGGTAGCCTGGAGAATGTCGACCAATGTAAGCCGGAGAAGCGGTTGCTCAAACATGGCAATGTTTATGCTCAACGGTTCTTTTGATCTGCTACTGAAAAAAGAGAGGTTCTGATCACTCGCATGGTGCAGCTTGCTCTCATCTTCCACCTCCGCAGTGACACCCTTGTCACCATTATATTTCAACCTCATCGTAACGTAGAGAAAACTCAACACAACCAGAATGCTGCCTACGATGATCCCTACTACCCCCCAAGCATTCAAAATCCTTGGCTGGCCAATCTTCCTTCCAGCACAGGCCAAACCCAGAAGACCTCCACAGAGATCTTTGTTGCCTGAAAGGGATGCCTTGCTGAAGTTCTGGCAGATACCATCTCTAGGGACAGGTCCCTCCAATCGGTTATCAGAAAGATTTAGGTAAGCCAAACTGAAGAGACCACAGAGAGAATAAGGGATCTGACCACTAAGACTGTTCTGTGAAACGTCGAGGTACAATAGCTGCGACAGGTTCCCGATCTCAGGAGGTAGGTCTCCGAGGAACTTGTTTCGACGAAGATCCAAATAAGTCAGGAAGGAAAGATTCCCGAGAGACCGGGGAATTTCTCCACTGAAAGAATTTAAACTCAGATTTACAGTTTCAACCTTCCACACCATGGTGTTGGAGAACAGATCGTCAATGGGGCCGGACAGCTGGTTCTGCTGAACATATAGTCCAACCATATTACCCAAACCTGAAAGTGAAGAAGGAAGCATACCAGTCAAGCTGTTGTTGCTCAAATCAAGGTGAGTTAAATCTTTTAGTTCTCCAAGCTTCTCTGGGATGATACCAGAGAGTCTGTTCCCACTCAAATTCAGCTTCACCAAGTTGATTGCATTCCCTAAACTCTCAGGAATCCCGCCATTGAGCTCATTATTAGCTAAATATAGCCCTTGAAGATTGACTGCATCCCCCAACGCAGACGGGATGAAGCCGGTGAGGTGATTGTCCGACAGGTCCAGAGTAGTCAAATTGGTGAGCTTAGACAGAGAGCTCGGAACTTCACCGGAAAGTCTGTTGTTGTTCAGGAGAAGGTCCACCACCACATTGCACTTGCCTAATTCTTCAGGGATCCGGCCGGACAACCTGTTCCATGAAAGATCGAAAACACCATGGTGCTGAACAAAGCTCGAGTCAGGCATATCAAATTGCTGAAAAAATTTCAAGCCCTCGCCTGGGATCAAACCAGTAAGCTGGTTATGGGACAAAACCAGGCACTGCAACTGCGTAAGGTTGCTTAATTCCACCGGAATAGTCCCGTTGAGAGAATTGTTGCCGACGTCCAAGGTTGTTAACGAAGAACAGTTGCTGAGCTCGGCCGGAATTCTCCCCTCCAGCATATTGGAATTCAGGGACAGAACAGATAGCGACTGAAGGCGGCCAATCTCTTTTGGTATCACACCCTTCAAACGATTGCCACTGAGAGCGAGCCTCTGCAGTGAGACTGCATTTCCAATTAGGCCCGAGAGATGGCCTTCAAGACGATTGTTCACAGCTGAGAACTCGATCAAGCTAGGCGAGTTCCACAGACTATCCGGCATCGCCCCAGTGAGATTGTTCATGTCGAGATCGATAACAGCCAGAGGAAGATCACCAAAGTATTCAGGAATTTTTCCTGTGATCTGGTTGTTCACCAAGTCCAACTGAGTTAGATTCCGGCATTCAGCAAACCTCTGCCCGAGATCACCTGAAAGACCATTGCTCTCGAGGTCGACCTCGTTGAGCATCTGCGCATTACAGATTTCCGGTGGGATAGACCCAGTCAGAGCATTGCGGCTCAAGCTAAGCTGGGTAAGAGAGGAGCAGTTTCCAATCTCAGGAGGAATTTCTCCCTCGAACTTATTAGCAGAAAGTAAAAGAGCGTCTACCGTCGTCCATTTTCCCAACCAAGAAGGCAAAACGCCACTCAGTTGGTTTCTCTCGACCGAGAAGGTCACCATTGGCAATTCTGCAAGCTCCCCGGGCAATCCACCAGTCAAAGAATTGAAAGACAGCAACAGAGTTTTCAAATTTAAGCAGCTTCCTATCTCACTAGGAATCGAGCCGTTGAGTTCCGAAGAAACTAAATTTAAGATAGTGAGATTCTTCAATCTCCCTATCGATTTAGGGATGGAGCATTTCAGAGGGTTGTTCGAAAGATCGAGCTTTTGCAGGGACACCATATCGGCAATCTGCTCCGGCAAGGGGCCTCTGAGCGAGCAAGACGTCGCAGAGAAGAGCTTCAGATTGACCAGTTTCCCAATTTCCGCCGGAAGGTAGCCGGAGAACTTGTTGGCGTCGAGAGAAAGGCTCGTCAGATTCGACAGTAGGCCGATTTCCGGAGGTATGCTGCCGGAAAAGGAGTTGTTTGCCACGTCCAGGACAGTTAATGCCTTGAGACCCTTCAGAAGCAACGGGGAGAGCTCACGGGAGATGAGGTTGTTCGAGACATCGAGATAGACAAGGGCAGAGAGGTTTCCAAGGTCTGGCGGCAGGGCACCGGTGAACGCATTGCTGCCAAGGTCGAGATACGTGAGGCTCCGGAGGTTTCCCATTTCCAGCGGGACTTTTCCGGCGAACAAATTGTTGTTGAGCACCAGAGACTCCAAAGAGGTGACCATGCCAACCTCCGAAGGGAGCTCGCCAGAAAATTGGTTCAGGCTGAGGTCGAGCGTGGTCAGATGCTTCAGAGACCATATCTCTAGAGGAACCTTCCCTCGAAATTCATTGCACGTGAGGTTCAGGTTCTGTAGTCGCTGAAGAGAGGAAATGTTTGGAGAGAGTGTTCCACCTAGAGACAGTAACGGAAGCGACAGAGATACGACTCTTCCTTCCTCTGAGCAGAGCACCCCACTCCACTGGCAATGAGGAATGGAAGACGACCACCCAGAGAGGAACGGAGGGTGGGCGTCTAGCATGCTCTTGAAGGACAGAAGGGCACCTTTCTCTTGGTTCTTCTCCTCCTCCTCAAAGGCGGATGATCCTACAGAGAGAAAGAGAGAGAGCAAAAGGATGAGGAGCTTCAAGGAGGAAGAGTTCCTCCCCATTTCGTTCTTCATGGCTTCTGGTGAGGCAACCAAAAATTAAGAGAGAGGAAAGTTGGTTCCTCAAGTTCGTGCTAGAGAGAGAGAAAGAGAGAGAGGACAGAGTCACAGAAGAAGCTGCAGGACTTGGAGTTCTGGCTCTTTTGAAGAGAGAGAGGCGGGGTTTTAAATAAGCAGAACCAGATACTGACAACGTAGGAGAATGTCCAAAGACTGGGCCGGTACGTTTCACAAACTACCTGGCTCGGTATGGTTGGACTCGGATTGCATTAGAAATCACGCAAACCATTAACCCATTCAATCATCTGAAAAATCATCTGCTTTCCTTGGTTTAGGAAGCAGTAAACTATTTTATGATCTTCGAAGTTTGAATGAAGTTAAAAGACTTTAAGATACATTTTTCACTGCAAAGTTGAGAAGAAAAGAAGCAAAATTTGCAGAAGGCAGTGATGGACTATGAGAGAGTAAGGCGGAGAGGCTTTGGGGAAGAAAGGGGGAAAGCCTGCTGGTTTGGCGTGAGATCTTGCAGGTTGGATATGTGAGAGTGTTAAAAATGGAAAGATGAAAAAGAAAGGGGCGACCTTGATAGTCGAGATGGTCATCATCATGCGTCCTCCTTTGCTTAGAGAGAGAGAGAGAGAGAGAGTGAAAGGAAGAGCAATAAATGGTTGTGATTCCTAGAACAGTACGTACGGCACGAGAGTGTCATAAGAATCAGATGTACAACAGACCAAGTTTTAAGCTACAAATTTATTCGTTTTGAATTTACAAAAAAACTGAGTTATTTTACGTGTATATTAAATATAAAATGATAAATAAATTATATATATATATTTATATATAAAAGATGAAATCCTGTTGTGCAGCCCTTTTTCTAATCTAAACCATTCGACTCACGATACAATAAATCGACTAGTGTGCTGTGAAAGGTTGAATGTTTCTTCATTTAAACTTATGCAAAGATATCTAAAGATTATCTATATATATATAATTTATTTTTAAGAAACTGAAATACCCATCAAATGATTCTCATTGTCTAGTACGTTAGAGATTGCTAACTTCTTGTTCCTGTAAAATCGATACCCCAAATGATTTTCATTGTCTAATACATTAGAGAATGGTAACTTACCATGCATGAACAAATATTTTTAATATATATCTTTAGTGGCACATTTAGCAAGTACCGTATTACAATTAAGAATCCATCAATATTTTATATTTTAGATATCATTTCGCATTAAAACTAACGAGTTCGAGTTGAATCATTTGCTTAACTAGTCGAACTTGAGTTCATGAATCGGCTCATTCAAATAATTGAGTTGAATTTGAGCTTAACGCATAACTGTCGAGTTGAGCTTGAGTCGAATAAGTTCGAGGTTTCTTTAGTCTAACCAAACTCTAGCTTGACTCAACAGGCATCGGCCAATTTTGGCCCATTCGACACACTAGGCTTATATCCTGTTCGTCTCCATATATATATATATATATATATATATATATATATATATATATAGAGAGAGAGAGAGAGAGAGAGAGAGAGAGAGAGAGAGAGGGGAGAATAATTTTGAACCTAAATTAATACTCTAGAATCAGACCGAGAACAGAAGAAAAGAGAGAGAGGGGAAGGGGGAAGAGTAGATATAGTTGGTAGCGGAGACGCTTTGTCGCATTTCTGGTCACGTTTTTGCTCACGTCCCTGTGACCATGCATGCAACACACATACTCTGTTTCTCTCTCTCTCTCTCTCTCTCTCTCTCGTGCATTACCACACGGCAATAATGACAAGTAACAATCTCTCTCTCTCTCGTTTTTACAGCAAAAGCCACACGCATCTCTGCGTTCGCTCTTGTTTTTGGCTGCAGAGAACGCGGAGACACACGCAACATTTATGGCGGACGTAGGCTTTACTTAGATACGTGTTTCTATGCTTATGGAAGAAGTAATTCCTTCTCTATCCATCTATCTACTCATCACTTGTCTTCTTCTTCTTCCTTTCTATTTCTTCTGCAACTGTATCAGATCGGCGTCTACCGGCGACGCTCCGACGTCACGGCCTCTCGCGTGCACACAATATAATTCTAACTCACCGCTGCAATCCCCTTCGTTTTCTCCGTCTGGATTGCAGCTTCTGTTTCATCACACGGTTTCATTTCCCGAAAAGGTTCGACAACCATTGCCCATTTGGATTTGATCGGTTTTTTTACCAACAATCGTTTCGCAATGCAC
The DNA here is from genome assembly GCF_008831285.2 of Nymphaea colorata. Classification (NCBI taxonomy): domain Eukaryota; kingdom Viridiplantae; phylum Streptophyta; class Magnoliopsida; order Nymphaeales; family Nymphaeaceae; genus Nymphaea; species Nymphaea colorata. The sequence continues at coordinate 30,667,979 of NC_045139.1, read as the reverse complement.
TCACTAATCTCTAACTAGCTAGCTATTAAGCCATCTCTGTAAATCCTGGATACGTAAAATGAGATTTTATGGGAAAAAATCAACAAAAAAGGTAAACATCTTTTGGACATGCAAAATGAATCTTAAAAGCAAAGCAATCACGTTGTTTAGTTGAAATCTTATGAAATCCTTCATACCCTTTTAAGAAATAATATTTGATAGTTATATAGCATAAAGTAGTTTGTAGAAAAGTAAGTAAAATGCATTAAAATTTGTAAAATCACTCAATGTGAGACTCTTTACCCTTAAATTTTTATGTTAAATATCACACTAAACAAAATGCTAACATCCTATGATGTTCATAGACGTTAAAATCATGTTTCAGTTCAAATTATTTTTGTAAAAAAATTGATATTTAGTCACTTTTTCACGCAGATTTCAAAATTGAAAAATATTTACTTCTACGAAGGAAAGGAAAAGGCTGACATATCACGCAATTTGAGGCAGCATGCAAAGTTTTTCCATTTACTGTTACTCGTAAAAGGTAGTCCTTTTAAAACAACTTAGAAAAAAACATGGGCCCTTTCAATATTAGTATCGAAAGCATTGGGCATCCAGACAGAAACCATTTTTCTTTTTTCGTTTCTCGGTTTTTGTCTTTCGTGTTTGTTACACGCTGACGTTAAGAGACGTTTGCAGCAGATCAGAAAAATGGCGATCACGCGCCACAAAATCCGTAAGGCTCATGCTGTTAAAAATTAATTTTTTGAAATTCATTTCATTTAAAAATAATAATTTTTGACTTGGCAATTTATTTCAAAGTAACTCGATAGTTTTCATATTTATGAAAAGTAAGTCCCGAAAGTAAAATCTTCCTAATAATTAAGCATGTAACAGTCGAACTTAATGAATTGTTAAACAATGAAAATAATATGAATACTGAACGGCGGTTTTAAAATATTTTTTTTTTGGTCTACCAATTTAATTTTCAACACGAGCGTGCAGTGCCAACATTAAATTTCCACACTGAAAGAAAAAAAGCCATGATTTCTTCTTATTGGAAGACTCGAGCTTTTATTCTTTTAAAAGAAGTGTTACTTTTTCTGAACTTTTATTGCGGGAAATTTTCGATCGACAGATTTTCTGGCAATAAGCTCATGTCAGCTTCCCACCTTTCCTTACGCCTTCGAAAATGTGTGTGTGTTTTTTTAGTTTTCGAAAATCATTATATATATATTTTTTACTTCAAAAATATTATAATTATGATCTGGTATACATTTCATTTAATGGTTTTTTATTTATTCTTTTGCGGCTTTCTTTTGTCACAATTTCATATATGAGCCTCAGTAGCTAATCATTTTCCTTTTAATGCAGTTCTCACTTTTGCCGAACTCTAAAAAGAGCCAGAAATCAGTACACGTTAGAGCTCGTAGTTTATAATTTGTTCCTTTTAAAGTTTCTTCATCTTCATTCATTCTTTTAACTCTAAAGAGTCAAAACCTAGAAGGGCCATAATAAAGCGAGGCTTTCAGTTCAGGCATATCATTTTTCAGAAAAGAGGGTCAGTTTCAAAATTATGATTAAACAATGGTCTCTTAAATGAAATTTTTTATTTTTTATTCCATAACTCCAACAAGAATACATGTTACACTTAATTTACTCGAAAGAAGAAACGAGTGATGATTTCTTCTCGTTTTTCACTTCATTTATTTATTTATTTCACCATATTGGCGGCTTTCCCAAGGACACAACCTCTCAGTTGTCATATCAAAAGCAAAAGGTGTCCGTGTAAAAGCAGGAAAGAAAGAAAAAGAAGCATAAAATTGTAAGAAGAGAAGGACCAAATCTTTTGGACGGCCGTGCAAGTGAACTCTCCTCTCTTCTTACCTTCTTTTTCACTTTGTCCTCTGATTTCATCATGCGATGCGAACGGCGAGAGTGTTGAAATCAATCTCCAGAACCATTTGATACAGATATCTTTGTAGTTAATAATATCCTTAACAAAGATTCATAGATCTTAAGAAAATAATATAAATCATGATGATTTGATCGCTCTTTCCCTTAATCATGTTGACTGTGGAAAGGAAACAAAAGACAGAGAATATCATATCATTATTACGAGTTCAAAAACTATATTTTGCTTGAATAATTAAGCTGAAGAAATGTAGCAGGCATGGGGAAGAAGAAATGAGTGAGGGAGTGGAACTCAGGAGGAATACGGGCTGATTTCGGGGTCTCGTCAATCAACTCTGTGCTAACTCTTTCTTCATGAGCAGGCGTGCCCAGTGCCAGTGCCATGTGCCCAGCCGGCCGGCTTTCTTCAAGAACAAAAAAAAAAGAAGAGAGAACATGTGGCGGGGCAAGCAGCCTTTCTTGGGATCTTAAACCAACCATGTTGTTATATCACATATCTGATGTGATATATATATTATGTAATTTCTTTAGGATTTTAGTCATATATCAGGTTCGGATTGTCAATCGGCTGTAAAAACCAAAATGTACTCAAATTTAGGTTTGTTATCATATGTAAGTAAATGGATCTAAACAAAATTGATAATTAGATATGTCCAACATTTTTACATAGGAGATTATGTACAAAAATGGGCCTACTAATAATTTTTTTTGTCTTTTAGTGATCCTGATGGTTCGAATCAAACAGATTTGATTTGGTAGTCAATGGCAACTTATAATTATTTTAATTCAAAATGGCAGTTTTTTATTTATTTGAAAAAAAAAACTTTCAGTTATATCTAAAGAAAAAAGAGACATGCGGGTCATGGGCATCCAAGCTACCAAGGTTCATCATTTACTTTATGAATGCCACTTTTGTATTCAAGATAATTTACATCTATAAAAGACGATTTTTCTAAAAATGTGTGGGTGAGATTTTATAAGATTTTAAAATCAACGGTTTTCTCTCCTCTTTAGTAGAACTCATCTTGTGAATCTAAACAACACAGTGTTTACGTTGATCTGTGTGAATGGAGATCGATCCGTCCACAAGTTAGCTCGATTGGTTCTGCAACTCTACGTTGAGTCATTGATCCAAGTAAAACATCAAGGTATCTCGTGAAATGTGCTTTGGCTAGATAGTTTCATATCTACGTGTCTGCTTTTCATTATCTGTATTATGATAGAAAAGGACCACAGTACATTTATGGAATTACGGTAGCTGCATGGCAATTTATTCTACTTACTGAAATGGAAAAGAATCCACACTTGGCTCCGTTTACTTCAAACAGCTTTTCGAGCATCAGATACAGAATGATGTAAAGAAATTAAGTGCTTCATGTCTTGTTGTGAAAGAGATGTAGTGAAAGCTTCTAATGAAGAGTTGTGCTTGCTGGGGAGATTTGAAGCATGAAGATGTGTCCAAAATTATCAGATAAACAGCAACGCAAATTATGACAAAAGATGAGTTTGCCATTAAGGTTCGTGGACAGAGCTTGGGGGACTGAAGTTCGCCCCTGTCGATTTTATGTCAGACATTTAGACCTCTACCAAGAAAGTAACGTCACAGCAAGAAGTAGAATATGGGAAAGGATTAATGCTGTGTACAGGTGAAGCTCTTTAATTTTGATGGCAGATGCTGTTCAGTTTAATAAAGCTCCTTGGGAGAGGGAAAGTAAACTAAGTTCAGATTCATAAAACGAAACAAGAAGTTGTATCTTTTAAGATAATGGACATTAGTCTATGGATCTTATTTGACAGTATACAGAGAAAAATTGATGGCTTCTACCAGGAAAAGGAGATGGGTGAACAGGCGCATTTTTGTGATTAAAGGCAAACAGTTGGCCCACATAACAGATGCACCTAAAGATTTATTGCCAGGTAGCAGGCAGGGCAGTTGCTTTCTCTCATTAGTTTGAGTATGAGGGGACAAACGCCACGGACTTGGGCTTGGCTTTTGGATGGACTCCAAAAATATGAAATTCATGGGTTTCCATGGTGCCATCCTGTCAAAACATTTACTCTCCACCACCCAGACAGCAAAATATTAATAAATGCCTAACATAGGAAATTGGGCAATTGAATGGGAAGATGTGTGAAAGAAGAAATTTCTTGCTGCTCGGAGAAAAATCTCTGGATCATGCAAAAATTGACAAAAAATTGAAAGCTCTGTGAGTTTCTGCAGACTCAGCTTGGAAGAAGAGCAGCTGCTCTTCATGCACACCTTTCTTAGTTCTCACTATTATGGCTCCTTGCTCCACAGAATCCATTTCTTCGTCAATGCTGCGTCAGCCAGTGAGCTGCACTGAGTGTTAAGACTAAAATCTGAGCAAAAGCTTCCACTGGTTGGAAGATGAGCTTGTTCAACTCTTCTTTCTGTACACTGCTGTTTTCCCTTTAGGTGATTCTCAGAAATCTGCACAAGTTATTCTGAAGATGATCAGCATTGCTATACTGGGTTTTATATGGTTAATTTTGTGCATATGAGGTGACTCTGCTACTGAATTAGGTTCCTAGTCTGCAGGGTTATATTGCCATCCCGACCTGCATTCATGAACTACCCAAATGTGCAAGGATAAATTTTAGATGCTTATTGATGCAGGTTGTCCAATTAATGCAATACCTCACCAGCATTTAAGAAACAACCACATACAAGTGGAACTTTGACATCCAAATGCTTAGCTATATAGTTACCCAGTAAGACTGAACCATTATATTAATTTGATCCCACTGAATTCTGCTTCTTATTGACATACCTTTGCTCAAATTCTGATGTCATCTCATGGCTATGTTACTTGACTTGAAGATGTCCAATCTTTTTAAGAGTCCTCAGGTATGCATATTTACATTCTGACCCCCCCAAAAAAAAGAAGAGAAAAAGCATTCTTTGAAGCTTAAGGGACTTTAGTTGCAATGAAGTCTTTCAATTTTACTAGTCCTTTAACTTGATATTTCTGTGTAGATCATTCTTTAATGTGGCTGTCAACTTAGTACAGTGATCTCTGGATGCACTATCTGGCCTTGTGGTCTCATGAATGGAGCCCCATATAGAAATAATGAGAGATGACAACTACTGAGGTAATCAAGAACTTGGTATCTTATCCTGCTAGCCGGCATTAAGTCCCGGGCTATCACCAATACAAGGACAACTGTGTGCATTATTTCTCTCTATGGCTTCCTTTGTTCTAATCTTTATCTCGGTGTTTTTGCTATACTTGAGGAGGAAGGGCTAAGGATAGCTAGAGTTGGTTATGTTGCGATCTGTGAAACAATTTATACTCAGACTCGAGAAATTAGTGCTACAGGTAGAAAGCGCCCTAAGGGCTATGAAAAAGAAGATGATGTGTTATGGGAGAGCGACCATGAAAAAGGAAATCATGTGTTATGGCAGGTGATTTGCTTCCTCGTAGGCATGGAGGTAGTGAGCCAAGGGTGCTCACCTACGGGCTTGGCTGGAACCGGCTTCCATCCAGATTGCTTGGGCAATGGATGAACTCAGTGGCCTGTCTCCATCTTTGACACAAAAAAAGACATTTTGTTGTAGCAACCAGCACATTCAAAATTTTCAACATTTTCTAGCGTCTTTTGAGTCCAAAATCCACATAAAAAAAAAAAAAAATCAATCTTGATATCTCATCAGCAAATGTTGAAAACTGTGAATCAAACATCAAGTGCCAAGAAACAAATTTGATGCCCAATAATAATTCCAACATCAGGTAAATATCAGCTGTATATCTATATTGATCTTCAACCCACCTTTGAGTTGATAAATTAAGATTTTGTAAATGCAGGAGATTCATACCTGAGACACAATTTTTTTTAGTACGAATTGTGGGGTTCAAATCCCGTACCAAACATTCTGTCTGCTTCATCCAAGACACGGTGTGCAATCCTCATCAAAGACATAACAGGTGATCGATTCTAGCATATCAGTCATCTTTTATGATGTATCCACAGCAGTTGCAGCACTTGTTTGCAAAATCACAGAGTAAAGTCAAGATCACCTATAACCATTTAACCAAATCTATGACATACTTGTGGTCCCTTTCCTACACCACCCTATATACAAGTATGTTTCTTATTGATAATGCTTCAAATTTAGCAGCCTCCTGCTGTATCTACACAAAAAGTTCGTGTTCAGCAGCTGGTACTAGAAAGTTGGATGATCATTGAGGAGTTGAGGCAGTGGAAGCTGTTCAACTAGGTAGACATATTTGCAATACATACTTGAAACTCAATCGACAAAGACTTGTAACATTTTATGCTGATAAGTGAGTGTAGAAGAGGCTGAGAGTTAGAATGAAAAATGGCAGGCACAAGATAGGCTGGGACTTCTAGGAAACGTGTAAAATCATGCTATATTTGATCAAACAAACACCCTTGAACTTGAATAGCTTTTGAATCCACGACGACAGCCTGAAGGATTTCTTGCATGACATAATCTGATATGAAAGGCAAACACGTGTTACATTTTCAGGAGAGCAGAGTCCAATTTTTTGCTGAGAAATGATCACGTAAAAAAGCTTTTGATACCGAGAAATCTATGCAGAAGACGCCTCTCTTGCAAGCAACCAAAACCATCAAACTATGCAAATTAACTTCAGTTTACTTGGTACTCGTAAGCTCTGAATTTGTGATTGTCTCAAAAAACACTAGAAAGATTGCATTGTTTAGCTTCTCAAATTACAAGGTGCTAGATGTGGTACCTAAAGGTAGAAAATCCAGTGTGTAAAATAACAATTTTGTCTATGGTCTACATGTTAATAACTTTTAGCATGGTCACATGTACTGGATATTTATTATAAAATCTCTATAAAAAAAGTTACTCTCTGTGCCCTTTTCCATGATATACAATAGGTCCAGTAATCAGATATATTTGCCTCAAGCAAACCAAAATGAAGGGACATGTTTCATGAATTTCTACATTTTGATATCTAAATTCAAGACGAGGACCACGAACAAGTATACTTCTTTTATATCTTAAGATACCTTACAGTCAACATTTCATTGCTCCAGGAGATTCTTCTCCGACGAGGTGGTCCAAATATATGCAACCAAACCAGAGGTTCATAATCAAGCAAGTGGTCAATACAACTTCCAAAGTGGAAAGGCACATCGAATAACTTTGGAAGGCATCTTTTGCTTCTAGAATAAATGTCCATGAAAGCAACCAACTAATATCGGAACTAAATAACTCCAGCAATCCCAAACATGTTTTGTATCTTTCATTCAACTTTGCTAGAATATTTACGAAATATGGGCTAGACTTCTGGCCCGTGGTACCATTTATGCAACGGCATATCAAGTATCTCAAGTAAAATCGCGTAGAGCATTTCTTCCAGTCTCCTTCAGGAGACTAACCTTCATTAGGAACTCCTGTCAAACTGTGATCAACTGAAACTGCAGTTGGCCCAAGCCCCTGTTTCTTCAAATTAGGCCAATATCATTGAAGAGTCTAACTCCTCATATCCTACTGTTCTTTCAAACCTTGGAACTTTCATGACTTATACCAATCGATCACTTCTGAATCTCTGATACGGCTGCCTCAACCGGTTGCCTGCAAATGGGTAACCTTACTCTTTTCCTTTATAGGCTCACAAGTCATCAAAGGTGAAGCAAGCAAGGCAGCTCTTTGCGATTTAACACTGTTAACATGCAAAAATTCTGAAAGAAGTCATGGAAGGAGCTCAACCTGTTGAGCCTGATGCTCATCTAAACTTCAGCATACGTTCTACGAACTTGCACCTCACACTGTTCAATGTATATGAACAAGTGCTATGCATCACTTAAAAATGTGGTTTGGGAAGAGCCTGTGGAGGTCAAAGGAGGTGCAGATGGCGGTGAAGACGACAGAGGAAGGGAAGAAACCCAGTGGAGGGGCAATAAGATTCCTCCGCACCCGATTTTGAACTGCCATATTTGCAAATGAATGACCAAAAATAGACGATTGAAGGACTAATGTAGAGGCTTTCTTTCTCAATGAAAATTCTATTTCGCTCAAGAACAGAAATAGTAAACCATTGCTTAAACAAGTGTTCCCTGCGATTTCTGATCTCTCAGACATTGTGAACTGTGAATTCTTGTTATCTGTGTGAATGAAGTTAAAACCTTCCATTCGACACAGGACAGACCTTATTTACAAGGTCAGAGCACAAAAAATTAAGATATTTTCTGTAAAATAAGTACCTGTAGAGTTCAAATCGTTATTCTATTGAGCAAGCTCTTTGACATGGTCCATTATAAACTGACACCTAAATCAGTTAATGTAACATTCTTAGGTTTTTTTTTTTTTTTAACTGCAAACAACAATTAAATTTTGCTGATATCAGGTCAAAAATGAAATGCAAGAGCCCTGTGCTGGGTGGCACTCTGTATCAGTTAGAAAAATGATACAACTCCAAACTTATACATTTGACCACCAAAAAACTAGTTATATCTTAATTCGAACGTTTCCTGGTAATTTTTGTTGTTCTATGAGTGGAAGGATGAAAACGACAAGAGTACTTGAACAGTGAAAATGCGGTATTCGTTTGAGTAAATGCTCCAAAGCGCTGCTAGCCTAAATACTGAGCACAGATGCAAAGCACAGGTGTGAAGGCATTTATAATATATAGTTTTTCTTTTAACATATTTACAATGTACCATAAGAGGAGATAATAAGGGATTAGGTTTAAGCTTCGGCTCTTTGTCTGGTGGTGGGTCTTCCCTGCTCACCCGGAGAGGAGTATCCCACTACCAACATGAAAACGGAAGTACCCCTCCTCCCAATGTTGTAAAATGAGATTTCAAATCAAATCCATCTTCTCATATAGGATTGTGGATTCAGTCAACCAATACATACAGTTATTTGCAATCGCTTTAACCAGATTCAAACCTTTTTTTTCTCAATTCAAAATCATGAATGAGCTTAGACAACCCAAATTTATAAGTTCTGGAAAGAAACTGAAAGTTGATGCACGAATTGGGTACATGAATTGGGCATTATGTCACTCTTGATTTTCGATCAATCTAAAGATGTGCATTTAAAATCTTCTTAAAAATCTGATTCATATGTTAAACTTGACATCTCAAATTAAGCTTGAAGTCGACTTGATAATCGCACTGTTGCCAGGTTACATTCATTGGCTTCAATACTTAAACAAACTGAATAAAGGATTGTTGGATTTACACCTCTGTCTACATGCACCCGTATACCTGATAAAAGCATGTACAAATAAGACACACGTAGCCAGTGAAAACATATAGTTATGGATATTACTTTTATGTTCTATATATCTGCTCTTATGTGTTCTATATATCTGCTCACACATAGTGAAGGCAGTGTTCTAATGAGCAGAATGCAACACCCCATGCAGATCTCGTAGCGCTTCAAAAAACAATCAACGGCCCGCACAGCAGAAAAATTAATTAATAAGAACAGAACATATACATGAAGAACTTATCTACGGAGGGGACAATAGCAATTGTAAGTTGACGAATCCATATGCGAGTTCAGACTGTGAAAAGTGAAAGACAACAGCTAGCGGCTATGATTCTCATCCTGCCAACAGGTAATCAACTAGAGAAAGTTCATGGACAGGCATAATATACATACATAGGTGTGTGTGGAAGGAATCTGACAAATATGGAGAGCTGTTGTGTGCATGTATGTGTGTAGAAATAGTAGGAAGCGAGTGCATGCACATGGTGTGTACGGGACAAATATACACTTCAAAAAAAAAAGTGGGGTTGGAGTATTTTAGAAATTTTTTATAAAAAATATGTACATTTTAGATTTTTAATGTTTTCATAACCCTTTATTCAACCTTCTAAAAATCTCAATTTCCCATTTTGTTGGAGGCATTTTGGACATTACATATGGTGTGCATGGACAGGAGTGTGCACGTAATGTGCATGTAACCACCTTCGCTGAAACTATATCAGTGCAAAACAAAAAGGTAATGCAAGAAGAACTATACCCGATATCATGCCTTCATTGTGATGAAAGAAAAGGTTGAACTTAGAGTGCGTTATGCAGCAAGTTTCAGGTTTAATTTGTGGGGGCTATATATTTTTGTACTGTAAGAAGGTAGATCCGGATCTACCTGCATGTAGACATCTCGCCACCTGATACCAAAGGCCGGCCACCTGAAAGAAAGAGGGCTTTGTTCTAGCCAGGCGATATAATTAGTCCTCCGGCTCACCCGAAAAGCTGTCAACAGCAAGGAGTAAATTGCGACAATTCACACTTAAGTGATTGGGCCTCAAGACAGATGATCATTGAGACTACGCCTGCTTTCACCGGAAAAATGCGGAGACCAAGACTAACACTAAAGCTACAGATGGAGCAAGTGTAAAGTGGGGACGATCATGACTATGGAAGCTAACAGGAAGTTTACCAAGTTCATGACCAACCATTGTGCCAATCTTCTTCCTGCTGAATTTGGACTTGAATTTTGACTTGGAGCGGTGAGCGGAAGAGGGCATCTTCCTTCTTTGTCACGTAGTGAGTCAACTGGTCTCTCTAACTGCTCTCCACATCCCCAAGTAACGTAAGTTCCAAGCGAACTCCAAAGTCCACACATTGAAAACTTTCTGTGAAAAAAATTTCTTTGAAGAAAACTCGCGAACTCCAAAGTCCACACAAACCCACACTTTGAGAACTTTCTGTGAAAAATTTTCTTTGAAGAAAACTCGAATACCTCTCAGAGGCCACGAAAAATACTTGAATTGAATCTTTTGACGGCATTGATGGGAAGAAATTTCCCTACTCTTGCATGCTTATACTATAAAGCAGAGCAAGGAAACCATCGATCTCTCCACACAAACTCCTTTCTTCTTCAGTAGAGACTAGAGAGAACAAGAGAGAGAGAGAGAGTATGGCGTCCTCCAACGCAGCAACGATCTCCAAGATTGCCTCCGTCGCCGCTTCCGCCATGCTCGTCCGCAGCATCGTCAACGACTTCCTCCCTCCCCACTTCCACCACTTCCTCCTCTCCCGCTTCTGCAACATCTTCTCCCGCTTCTCCTCCCGCCTCTCCATGGTGGTCGAGGAGTATAATGAGTTCGCGGTGAACAGGCTCTACGAGGCCGCGGAAGTCTATCTCTCCACCAGGATCTCTCCCTCCAACACCCGACTGAAAGTCGGCAAGCAGGACAGGGAGAAAGGGTTCCTGGTTACTATGGACAGGGGCGAAGAGATTGTCGACGTCTTCGATGGGTTCAAGATAACGTGGAGATTCGTCCGCACAGAGACAGAGAAGAGGGTTCCCAACAGCCATGGCGGCTCTTCCATGAAGGAAAATCGCTACTTCGAGCTCTCCTTCGACAAGATTCACAGGGACAAGGTGTTGAGCTCGTACTTCCCTCACATACTGGACAGAGCCAAGGCCATAAAGGACGAGAACACCCCAGTTAAGATCTTCACTCTGAGCGAGAGATATAGGTTTGGCGACCCCAATGGACTCTGGAGCTCGGTGGTGCTTGACCACCCTTCGACTTTCGAGACGTTGGCAATGGAGGAATCCCAAAAGGCAGCCATCATGAAGGATCTGAAGAAATTTATGGAGAGAAAGCAGCTGTACAGAAAGGTCGGCAAGGCCTGGAAGCGGGGGTACCTGCTTTACGGGCCTCCAGGCACCGGCAAATCGAGCTTGATCGGCGCCATGGCCAATTTCCTCAACTTTGACATCTATGACCTTGAGCTCACCGACGTCCGCCGCAATTCTGACCTCAGAAACCTGCTCATGGCGACGTCCAACAGATCTATGCTCGTAATTGAAGACATTGATTGCACGAAGGAGTTGAAGAACCGGGAGGGATCAGGTGATCAGGCTGTTGTTCCTTCGAGATGGGGTGAGTTTGGTGACAAGGAGGTGACGCTCTCAGGGTTCTTGAATTTTATCGATGGACTGTGGTCTAGCTGTGGGGACGAGAGAGTAATCGTCTTCACTACCAACCACAAGGAGAAGCTCGATCCTGCTCTGCTGAGGCCAGGACGTATGGATATGCACATCCACATGGGCTACTGCAGCTTCTCTGGTTTCAGAATTATGGCTTCCAACTACTTGGGCATCCATGACCACCCATTGTTTGTACATGTAAAGGATATTATGCAGAAGTTGCAGATCACACCAGCCGAAATTGGAGAGGTATTCATGAGAAGTGAACTTGACAATCCCACGGTTGCCCTTCAGGGTGTAATCGATGCTCTGCAGGGCAAAGAGAAGGAGAAAGAAGAAGAAAAGGAGAAGGAGAAGGAGAAGAAGGAAGATGATGAGCCAGTGGAGGTCAAAGAAAGTGCAGGTGACAGTAAAGAAGAAGATGAGAAAACAGGGGAAGAGAAGAAACTCAGTGGAGGAGCAATAAGATTCCTTCGCACCGCATTTTAAACTGCCATTTCTGTGAATAAATGATCGAAAGGTAGATGACTACATTACATGATTAATCGAGAGGCATCAAGTCTCAATGAGAAACTTGTATTCCCCCAGCGAATAGAAATACTAAACCATGGCTTAGTCAAGTTCTTCTCTGCGATTGCTGATCTCTCAACGTTGTGAATTGTGATTTCTTGTTAGTAGAAACTGTTTCTTTCCTTTTTTTTCTTTTTTGCATGATTCTTCCCTTTTCTTCTTTTTTAATATCTAAAAGAGCAGTTCCAAGTTTCTACTGTATCCATTTGACATAGTAGTGGGTAGGGATGTGAACCGTTTAGTTGGATTCACCATTTACTAGATTCGACTTAAATCGAGCCTTCCTTAATGGGGGCGTTTGATTGCCCTTGATTTTAAATCATCAAGATTTGAGAATTGTGGGCTTAAGATCAGACCTTGAACCATGTTTTTAAGATCAAACTCTCACTCTTCGATCTTAAATTAAACCTTTTCTCAGTGCAACATATAAAATAAAGATTTTAACTATGGATCTTACCTTTAAGGTAATTCGTTCGATGAAGCATGAATTTTATCGTGGATCTTTTGTCACTTCAGCAAAAGCATGTCATGTGAGATCCACAGTCTCCTAATTGAGTTAGAACTCAGACTCAAATTCAGGTTCAAATTCTTTGAACTGAGTTTAGATCCATTTTTACATATAATTAGGTCATATCCCTATTCGATCTCAGATTCCAACACCTGTATCCCTCTGCCTTTGTGTCTCATTGGCAAAGGAAATGAGAACTTCAACGTTTTTGTCACACCAATCCCTGATCAGAACAAGAAGTCTAACTCTCTCACTTCCTCAATATGAACTCCAAGGATTTCAGGCCTTCCACAAATCTAAAATTCCCACATCTCAAGTTCAACATCTGATTGAACTTCACAAATCTAAAATTCCCATATCACAAATTCATCATTTGATTGAACTTCAAAAAGCTAAAATTCCCATATCTCAATTTCAACATTTGACTGAACTCTGAATCACCAGGCCGATCTGGGGTTTAAATAAGAGATCTGAAGCAAGTGCCCTCTTTTCATTTTTTTTTTCGTTGGTTGTTTGATCCAAGAATAACACTTCTAAATACATCATACACTTCGAAACAAAAAATCATTTTTAGAACATATGTTCCAGAAACACAATAGTTTTCTTCTTTTAGCACCCACAAAAAATTCAATTAATTCATTGGGATCCTTCTATTTTGTAAAAGAGTGCTAATATTTACTTGATTACATGTACATGTTGGATATAACCAGATTCAAATCCCAATCGAAATCTAAATTTGATTAAAAACAAACGGAAAAACAATGAGAAAAAGGTGATCATGTTTTTATCATTTAGTATCAATTCACACATTTTTCTCATTGGTTTTCTCTTAACCGTCCACCATGTTTGATCAAATGGCAATGGTTATATATATATATAATATCTCTAAACTTGACATTGTATGGTCTTGTGTGTTTTCTATATGCATGTAATTGTTTCATATTCTATTATCTCAGTTGGCCGTGTTAGTTGATCCTTTCCACTTCAGTCTCCATCTTAACCATGTGAACATAGTTAAAGAAAGCTGTTAATTAACCATGATTTATGATGAAAAACATGTCGCTTAAGAAAACGTAAAAGAGTTTTATCACCCTTACCTTTTATTAAGGCTAAAGATTATTGAGAATCTCCAGTCCAAAGATATATATGATCGGACCCACCCTTCTGCTAAACTCCAAATCTGAGGTTTTTGCTACTGTGTATATATATATATATATATATATATATATATATATATATATATATATATATATATATATATATATATATATATATATATATATATATATATATATGTGTGTGTGTGTGTGTGTGTGTGTGTGTTTGTTTGTTTAAATAGTGGTTCCTGCAAGCGCAAATTTCATTCTCAGGATGGATTCAGCTGAACCATTGAATAGGCTGATTCACTGCTCTCAGGCATGCATCTCATTCCAAAACCAAATTTTATAGAACCGATCTTCCCTGAATTTTAAATTGCATAAATAGAGTAAGTTAATTTCAAGAAAAACGAAACATTCATGGACAGAACAACTGATTCCTTGGTCCTTCGTCATGAATTACAGAAAAACTAGTATAACAAGCTTCTAACTCTATCAAAAGTGTTGTTGATCTCTCTCTCTCTCTCTCTCTCTCTCCTTTCTCCATCTATGACCTTGAGCTCACCGACGTCCGCCACAGCTCTGACTTCTGAAACCTGCTCATGGCAACGTCGAACAGATCTACACTCGTAATTGAAGACATTGATTGCACGAAGGGGTTGAAGGACCGGGAGGGATCAGGTGGTCAGGCTGCTGTTCCTACGAGACGGGGTGAGTTTGATGACAAGGAGGAGATCACATTCTCAGAATTCTTGAATTTCATGGACGAGTTGTGGTCTAGCTATGGGGATGAGAGGATAATCGTCTTCACTACTAACCACAAGGAGAAGCTTGATCCTGCTCCGTTGAGGGCAGGACGCATGGATATGCACATTCACATGGGCTACTGCAGCTTCTCTGAGTTCAGAACCTTGGGGTCCAACTACTTGGGCATCCAAGACCACCCATTGTTTGAACATATAAGGCATGATCCTCTGCAGAAGTTGCAGATCACACCAGCAGAAACTGGGGAGGTATTCATGAGAAGTGAAGTCGACGATCCCACTGTTGCCCTTCACATGGGCTACTGCTGAGCAAAAAACTTTTCTCCTTCGCCAAGTAAAATGGGAGCTACAATATTTTTTGTTTCCACTGTCTTTTCCGGCTTATTCTTATCAGAACATTTTGACCCTTCTTTTTGTCTTTGCATGCTTCTTCCCTCTTCTCTTTTTTGTCATCCGTTTGTCTTCGTCCCTCTTTTATCTTTCCCCACACCTGTCTGCTTCCCGAGGTCGTGTTTGGAGGTCGTGGCTCATTTCAACTTGGTGGCGCATTTGGGAGGAGCGTAACAACAGGGTCTTCAAGGACACATTCTTTTCATCAGATTATGTGACTTGTCTTGTGCAGGGGGATGTCCAATTTGCCATTCGGCTAAGGCGTCGTGGTCCGTCTGCGGTTGGGTGGCGGTGCCGCTCCTTCTTTCATCTCTATTCACACCTTTCTTTTCACCATTGTATTGTATATTTTCGTTTTTTTGCTTTTGTTTTTGCAGTTTGCTTTTGTATCTAAGGGACTTCTTGTCCCTCAATTTTGTTATATATTTTCCATTTTATCGGTCCATTTCTCCTTTTTGAGGTTCCAATAAGAACGGGGCCAAGCTTCGAGTGTATCCATGTGACATGGTAGAGGGTAGGGATGCAAGACCTTTAGTTGGATTCGCTCTTTATGAATTTGAGTCTTAAATCATCAAATCCTCACTCTTCGATTTTAAATCAGACTTTTTTTTTTTCAATACAAAATGTAAAATAAGGTTTTTAAATATGGATCCTAAGATCTTTAGTTCCATGAATCATGAATTTTACCTTGGATTTTTTGTCCTATCAACAAATGCATGTCACATTAAATCCATGAATTTCAAATTCGAACTACCCCTAATTAAATTAGAACTCAGACTCAAATTCAAGTTCAAATTCTCTTAACTGAGATTAAATCCATTTTTACATACAAGTAGTCGAGTTTTTAGTATTGAATCTCAAATTCCGATTCTCCTATCCAGACGCATGTATAGATTGTGTAACTAGTCTAATTAGAACTGGAAAAAGAGGGAGAGTCCAGTGGAGGAGTTGCAGACTCTAATTAGTTTGCCAACTATTATGTATTACAAATAATGACAAAGTAAAACTTTGGTCATACGGTATAAAATTCTAAATGCATGTACACTCAATCAGGACGCAAGATATACATTCAACATGGGATGCACATATCCTAATTGGACACAACGGATTTATGAACCAACATTAGTCTAATCAAACTAACTCATGCATCATGGATCTGAAGTTAGAAAAACAGACCACGGTACATGCCTTGGATTTTAACGTATCCATAAAATAATGGGTCCAGAAACATAGTTAAATGAAAATAAACATGCTTTTTAAAACATGCATGGGACATAGATATGATATCCTGATGTAAACCAAGCACAATCAAAGCATGATACATGGATCCTACCTTGTATATCACACACATTCAGATGTGGATCATGCAACATGTACATGTATATGTTGCAGTGTGTGGACCCGGCCATGGACGGAGTCATTCAAGCTACTAGAGCCGAGGCTGCGAGCTACAGAAGCTGGTTTTGATACCAAGCTAATGTCTTGCTGGGTTTCCTTCATGCATTTCAAAACTTGAACAAAACTCAATAATGGATTGTTTAGACTGATTGTAACATCCCAAAAATTTAGTCTCGAATTGAAGATTGAAAGAGATCTTCACATGAAAAGAGCTGTTAAAGTAGTTAGTTGTCATGATTCCTAGTTTTTTAGAGCTAGAACCGAAACTGTTAGGGGAGAGGTTTATATCCGCCAGACTAGGAGCATAAGCATGGGAGTGAGTAAGGTCGTTGTAGTGGTATCAGAATATGGTTCAACACTCAGACCCGGAATCCCATGCACATATATGTGTGTCTTGAGGAGGTGGATTGTAATACCTCAACAGTTTAGTTTTTCTTATTGAAAATTGAGCAAGATCTTCACGGGCTTACAAGGAGAGTTGTTAAAGTAGTTGGTTGTCCTGATTCTTTTCTTTTTTTCAAGTTGAAACCAAAACTAATAGGAGGTGAATTTGATTCTACCAAATTAGGTACCTAAGCCTGAGAATGGGTTGGGTAGTTATACTTATACCTCTTTTTGTAGTGAGGGAGAAGAGGTTGATCCTTGATTTTCTGCAGAAACTGGACCAAGGTGAAGGCGGTTTCTGATCAGAGAATGTGAGAAATAATTTTTTTGCTTGCTGCTGCCATGGACGCAGGCAAGAGGTGAACCAGAAAAATTATGATTTTGTTGTGTTTTTGCTCCGTCTGTTCAATATACATGTCGAGGGAAAACATTTGAATTGTCTTTATCAAAAAAGTTTGAAAGCGCAAGGCATTGCATTCGTAAGCAGTGCCTTAAAAATGGGGTTTCAAATCTGATCCAGTTTCCCTAATGCCTCCGAATCAACTCAACTTATTTGTCACATGCAATCGAGTCGAGATTAAGTCAAGTTGAGCAAAGCAATTCAACTTGTTTGTGAGCTCGACTCATTTAGCAAAAGAACCGGCTTGATTTGAAGCCGTTACTCGACTTGTTCATGTTTAAGCCTCCGTAATAGAGAGAAAAACACACGAGGTTGGGCCCAATGGAAATAAATGAAAAAAAAGGCAATTAGAATTAAAAACAATCTTTTTTCAATCGGACGTCATTAATGTACGAGCCTTGACAATCCCAGTTAAGCTTCGGATAACAGATGCATTAATTGGATTTCATGAGACCCACAATTTTCAATCCATCCCAAGTTGTGAACTTGAAATCTTCATCAAATTTGTTTCATGCAGTCCAGAGTCATTCTGATTCATCGTGTGGCTGATATTAGAAGAAGAAAAAAAAAAAGTGATGAGTGTTTTTGTTATCTACTATTAGCATTCACTCACTCACTATATATATATATATATATATATATATATATATATATATATATATATATATATATATATATATATATATATATATATATATATATATATATCTGAACTTGAAGTTGTGGCACATTGTGTGGCCGACAGAAGCTATAATTAGTGAATTTAATTTTATTTATACACATGTAACATCCCTCTCTCTCTCTCTCACGTGTGTGGTTTTTCTTTTTGTTTCTTTGTTTTTTTTTTTTCTACCAGAAGAGCAGGATGTACAAGTAAAGGCTTGGGAAAAGACACATGTTTCCATCTGCGGAAGTTATCCCGGAAGCAGGTCAAGTTATCTGCTTCCAGTGCAAGATTAACCTGAGATAACATGAAAACAGCAAACTGCTGGACACTCTCATCCAGTCTCAACCATCTTAATGTCGGAATTAACTTGTGACATTTTGCCACGAGATCAATAATCATGAAATCCCTTCTAATCGATTCACCAACACCTGGATGTCTCACTTTAACAGCAACTTTCACATTTTTAATATGCTGGTCAGGATAACTGGAATCTCAGAGAAGCTCGATGCACTTGAGCAACACTTCCAGATGCAACAGGAACTTCCTCAAAGTCATCAAAAATCTCTGACAACTTACATCCAAATGCCTTTTCAATAGCTTTTTTGGTGTAGGAAAAGTTATGAGTTGGCGCACTGCTGTGAAGTTTCGCCAGCTCGGTGCAGAGGTCCCTAGGGAAGAGGTCCGAACGTGTAGCAGCCCACTGACCCCATTTTATGAATGCTGGACCTGCGTTCTCTAGAGTAAGATGAAGAACATGAAGCCATGTTTTCCTGAACTGAGGACCAAAACTATCTGCAAATGGTGCCATAGCTGTCACAGGAGTAAACAAGATAGCCAAATAGACAGCCCTCAGAAGCAAGATAAGACCTTCCAAAACTGAAAAATAGAGTGAAGTTAAATAGAAAGACCCCTGCTGTGCCCTCATGTGGGAAGTATTTTTTGTTTGGAGATGTTCTGTATCAGCTGAGGTCTTCTGCATCCATGCAACCTCTCCAATAATGAAAGCAATCAAACTGGGAGCAACATGTGGTCTAGAAAAAGACAGAGTAACAGCACGAGCAATCCAATTGATTGTTGAAAATGTTGGTCCCTCATACGAGCATAATAAGGAAATCCTTTTCCAAGTAACTTGAGTATGATGTGACATAGATCCAGTTGCGGATGAAATGGCCATGCTGCAATTTTGACGCTTAAAAAATGTAATTGGAAGAGCCTTGGAATGTAATCCCAAATCATTTCTTCCTACAAAAAATTTACTCGATGAGTACCCCCTGCATAAGATTGTGGATAATCCAATTGTTGCTAACATGTGGAGCCTGTGTTGCCTTGATTGTCTGTAAGAACAAGCCCTTCCTCTTAACAATTTGAGATAACAAAAACCTGCAGCAAAACACACAGGCCTTCAACTTTCTGCCATGAACAAGTTAGAAATGTTCTATTTGCACCCGTTGAAAACAGAAAGTGAAACCATCAGTTGATGTTTCTATAAAAGATAAAAGTACTGTAATCAACAGAGCAGGATGTATGGACTCAAAATGTATGATTCCCAAGACGTTCCCAATATTTCTGCTTCTAAAAATAGTTGTAAGTCTAACTCCCATGGTAGATCCAAATTAACATCATATGCTTGGTACACACACAGCCTGCATTTGATGTATATTTATGATGGATGTTCTTTTATCAAAAGCTACATATTTTCCAATTTCCAATTTCTTAAAGATATTGTACCCTCTGATACATTGTATCACACCATACAGCCCAAGATGTGATAATGCAAATATCAGTGGCAAGTGTTGGCTTTCTTTGCGCATGTAAAACAATTGTTAATTGGACTTTGAAACTTTTATAGGAGGTTCAAGAACGAGCATCTAAAGTAAAAATGCTAATAAATCAAAATTATTAACCGTACACCTTCAAATTTGTCAACTGTCTTAATATCCATTGTCACCTTCACACCTTCACACCTTCACATCCACTTATCTGCGATATTAAGACAGTTGACAAATTTGAAGGTGTACGGTTAATAATTTTGATTTATTAGCATTTTTACTTTAGATGCTCGTTCTTGAACCTCCTATAAAAGTTTCAAAGTCCAATTAACAATTGTTTTACATGCGCAAAGAAAGCCAACACTTGCCACTGATATTTGCATTATCACATCTTGGGCTGTATGGTGTGATACAATGTATCAGAGGGTACAATATCTTTAAGAAATTGGAAATTGGAAAATATGTAGCTTTTGATAAAAGAACATCCATCATAAATATACATCAAATGCAGGCTGTGTGTGTACCAAGCATATGATGTTAATTTGGATCTACCATGGGAGTTAGACTTACAACTATTTTTAGAAGCAGAAATATTGGGAACGTCTTGGGAATCATACATTTTGAGTCCATACATCCTGCTCTGTTGATTACAGTACTTTTATCTTTTATAGAAACATCAACTGATGGTTTCACTTTCTGTTTTCAACGGGTGCAAATAGAACATTTCTAACTTGTTCATGGCAGAAAGTTGAAGGCCTGTGTGTTTTGCTGCAGGTTTTTGTTATCTCAAATTGTTAAGAGGAAGGGCTTGTTCTTACAGACAATCAAGGCAACACAGGCTCCACATGTTAGCAACAATTGGATTATCCACAATCTTATGCAGGGGGTACTCATCGAGTAAATTTTTTGTAGGAAGAAATGATTTGGGATTACATTCCAAGGCTCTTCCAATTACATTTTTTAAGCGTCAAAATTGCAGCATGGCCATTTCATCCGCAACTGGATCTATGTCACATCATACTCAAGTTACTTGGAAAAGGATTTCCTTATTATGCTCGTATGAGGGACCAACATTTTCAACAATCAATTGGATTGCTCGTGCTGTTACTCTGTCTTTTTCTAGACCACATGTTGCTCCCAGTTTGATTGCTTTCATTATTGGAGAGGTTGCATGGATGCAGAAGACCTCAGCTGATACAGAACATCTCCAAACAAAAAATACTTCCCACATGAGGGCACAGCAGGGGTCTTTCTATTTAACTTCACTCTATTTTTCAGTTTTGGAAGGTCTTATCTTGCTTCTGAGGGCTGTCTATTTGGCTATCTTGTTTACTCCTGTGACAGCTATGGCACCATTTGCAGATAGTTTTGGTCCTCAGTTCAGGAAAACATGGCTTCATGTTCTTCATCTTACTCTAGAGAACGCAGGTCCAGCATTCATAAAATGGGGTCAGTGGGCTGCTACACGTTCGGACCTCTTCCCTAGGGACCTCTGCACCGAGCTGGCGAAACTTCACAGCAGTGCGCCAACTCATAACTTTTCCTACACCAAAAAAGCTATTGAAAAGGCATTTGGATGTAAGTTGTCAGAGATTTTTGATGACTTTGAGGAAGTTCCTGTTGCATCTGGAAGTGTTGCTCAAGTGCATCGAGCTTCTCTGAGATTCCAGTTATCCTGACCAGCATATTAAAAATGTGAAAGTTGCTGTTAAAGTGAGACATCCAGGTGTTGGTGAATCGATTAGAAGGGATTTCATGATTATTGATCTCGTGGCAAAATGTCACAAGTTAATTCCGACATTAAGATGGTTGAGACTGGATGAGAGTGTCCAGCAGTTTGCTGTTTTCATGTTATCTCAGGTTAATCTTGCACTGGAAGCAGATAACTTGACCTGCTTCCGGGATAACTTCCGCAGATGGAAACATGTGTCTTTTCCCAAGCCTTTACTTGTACATCCTGCTCTTCTGGTAGAAACTTATGAACAAAGGGAAAGTGTCGCACACTATGTTTATGAACTTGAAGGCAACACTCGAATTAAAAGTGCTTTACCACATATTGGTACTCATGCCCTCCTAAAGATGCTTTTGGTGAGTTACTCTGCTGCCCTTTACCCAAAACACTTTCACTTTTACCTCTACTTCCTTTTCAGACACCTTTTTTTTTCTTCAAGTTTTTGCTGAAAAATATTCGTAGGTGAAGGTTGTGCTAGCTGTTAGATCTTGGCAGATGTATAGCTTATTTTACTTAATTATTGTTGTTAAATTTGTTCTTTCTTCAAAATTTTTATTACATTTTCTTTCTAGAAGAGAAATATCTGAAGGTGGACTAATGTTCCAAAATCTTGGTACATGTGAATTGATCAGGAGATATTGATGAGTATAATAACATAGTGACTCAAAACATGGAAAAGCCTTTTCCGTGTTTTCTTTCAGGGTTTTATCTTCTCACTCAATTTTTTCTTGAAGTGGCGGAGCAAATTTTTGCATTAATAATTTGATACATTTGATTACCTATATATAAGCGCCCCTAAAAGCATTAAAGTTATTGAATTAGAACCCCCGCCAGCGAAAATTTTTGGTTTTGCTAGTGAAATTAAATAATCATAAATATCAATGCAAGAGATAACGAACCAGTTCAACGCGTGAATAGAAGTATAAACAGTTGCGGTCTGTACTTGTTTAAGGAGATAATTAGTCGAGGTGTCCGCAGGAAGAAAACGAGTTGAAGAAATTTGGAAAGGACCAGATGTGATTCTTTTATAAGTGGATGTGATTCTTTTATAAGTGGATATATATATAGATAGATAGATAGTATACGACACGCAAATGCTACAAAATAATGTATTGCACGTGAGAAGAATACAAAACAAAGGTATCAATAGTAGTCGACCAATTTTGTTCAAGTATACTTATAGCCTTTAATAAACATCTTTCTTCTGCATAATACCTACCGAAATTAAATAGGTGGCACACCTTCTATATATCACATATGCATTCACTGCCCGAGCAGTTATGATACAACCATTGTTACCTTTAGTAATGATATTACTGCATGTCAGTAATGATTCTTTTTCACCCATGTTCTCATGCCAAATATTGTTTTACCAGTTTCCTTCTTAACTCTTGAGGATGAATTTTATCAATGGTCCTACTCTTCGAAAAGGTACAAATCAATGTCGGTTTCCATCTCATATTAGGAAGCCAAAACAAATATGCTATATCAGATGACGTGACTTGTGTTGTATCAAACACATTTTCAAAACAACTATATTTATTGTCATTATATTATTATTTACATTGGTTATATTATTCTCCTGCCCCATCTCAACTGCTTTCTCTGTCCCAAGGCAAACTCCAAAGATTCCTCCAATCCCGTAACATCCCTCTCTCTCTCTTTCTCACGTGTGTGGTTTTTCTTTTTGTTTCTTTGCTCTCTCTCTCTTTCTTCCAGATTTTTTTTTTTACATATATAACTTAATGTATAATTTGATTTCAAATTTTTAAAGGCATAATTTGAAGAGCGGTTTGAAACCGTCAGCCCTTACAGAAATTTCTATTTTCCTCTATAAACCAACAACGTTGGTTAAGTGTAAGGCTCACTTGCGTTGAAAACCTTCTATGAAAAAATTTCCTTACTCTTGCATGCCTATAAAGCAGAGCAAGGAAACCATCCATCTCTCCACACAAATTTCTTCTTCAGTAGAGAGAGCAAGAGAGAGAGAGTATGGCGTTCTCCAACGCAGGGACAATCTCGAAGATTAACTCCGTCGCCCCTTCCGCTATGCTCGCAGGCAGAATCTTCAACGACTTCCTCCCTCCACTTACTCCTCTCTCGCTTCTGCAACCTCTTCTCCCGCCGCTCCCTGGTGGTCGAGGAGTATAATGAGTTCGCGGTGAACAGGCTCGCACCAGGCTCTACGAGGCCGCGGAAGTCTATCTCTCCACCAGGGTCTCTCCCTCCAACACCCGACTGAAAGTCGGCAAGCAGGACAGGGAAAAAGGGTTCCTGGTTACTATGGATAAGGGCGAAGAGATTGTCGACGTCTTCGACGGATTCAAGGTAACGTGGAGATTCGTCTGCACAGAGACAGAGAAGAGGGTTCTCAACAGCCATGGCGGCTCTTCCATGAGGGAAACTCGCTACTTCGAGCTCTCCTTCGACAAGATTCACAGGGACAAGGTGTTGAGCTCGTACTTCCCTCACATATTTGACAGAGGGACAAGGTGTTGAGATTCCTCCATTGCCAACGTCTGGAAAGTTGAAGGGTGGTCAAGCACCACCGAGCTCCAGAGTCCATTGCGGTCGCCAAACCGATACCTCTCGCTCAGAGTGAAGATCTTAACTGGGGTGTTCTCGTCCTTTATGGCCTGGGCTCTGTCCAGTACGTGAGCGAAGTACGAGCTCAACACCTTGTCCCTGTGAATCTTGTCGAAGGAGAGCTCGAAGTAGCGAGTTTCCCTCAAGGAAGAGCCGCCATGGCTGTTGGGAACCCTCTTTTCTGTCTTTGCGCAGACGAATCTCCACGTTACCTTGAATCCGTCGAAGACGTCGACAATCTCTTCGCCCTTATCCATAGTAACCAGGAACCCTTTTTCCCTGTCCTGCTTGCCGACTTTCAGTCGGGTGTTGGAGGGAGAGATCCTGGTGGAGAGATAGACTTCCGCGGCCTCGTAGAGCCTGTTCACCGCGAACTCATTATACTCCTCGACCACCACGGAGCGGTGGGAGGGGAAGAAGTTGCAGAAGCGGGAGAGGAGTAAGTGGCGGAAGTGGGGAGGGAGGAAGTCGTTGACGATTCTGCCTGCGAGCATCGCGGAAGCGGCGACGGAGGCAATCTTCGAGATTGTCCCTGCGTTGGAGAACGCCATTCTCTGTCTCTCTTGCTCTCTCTACTGAAGAAGAAATTTGTGTGGAGAGATGGATGGTTTCCTTGCTCTGCTTTATAGGCATGCAAGAGTAGGGAAATTTTTTCATAGAAGGTTTTCAAAACTGTGAAGTGGAGCTGTTTTTTTATTTTGAAGAATGTTGCTGTAAAGGGATCACCGATACAAATTGAAAAATATAAGAGATTGGATGGAATCTTCAATTAAATTTATAATATATCAGCTTGCCTTAGAATTATTTTCTCCAAAACCTCTTAAACCCATTGTTAAATTTAAAGCATAAGTTAATAACCCCATGGTCTCTTCCCAAGCGTGGAGTTTGTGTGCAGAGGATGGCTTTCTTATAGAGTAAGAAGGGACTGGGGAAATTTTTAACTTTAAAGAAAATGTAAATTCAAGAAATTTTCACAGGAAGTCTTCAAAGCTGTGGCGTTTGGAGGAATCTTTGGAGTTTGCCTTGGGACAGAGAAAGCAGTTGAGATGACGAACCAGTAACCTTTTTAAAAGGTGTTTCAACTCAAGTGAGCCTTACACTTAACCAACGTTGTTGGTTTATAGAGGAAAATAGAAATTTCTATAAGGGCTGACGGTTTCAAACCGCTCTTCAAATTATGCCTTTAAAAAATTGAAATGAAATTATACTTTCTAAATATTCGATACCATTTAGCTAGAAATCACGGGAACAAGTTTATTCACTCAAACGAACAACACAGATTCGTTAATTATGGTTTGATTACTGGGTTTACACTTTTATGTTCTTCCATAGGAAGGAGCATTATCTAGAGAAAAAAGTTACTTCCCTTAAAAAAAAAGAAGAAATAGATCAAACAAACAACTAAAGTTACTCTAAATCCCAAACCTTAGTAAAGGAAGACTGTCTTCAATAACGATGTTGAACTTGCTAGAAAGGAAAACGGAGCAAGGATTTAGTAGAAAAAATTAGTTGAATTGGGTTGATGATTTTTATATCCAGTTCTAACCAGTACAATCGAAGGAAAAAGAGATCATGAAAAACGCAACCTCAATTTATCATCAAAAGCGAACGGAAAATTCAGCTTCAATTTCAACAAATTATTATTTTTGTCAGCAGTACTCTATTATCACAATTATGATTTGGCAGTTTGCTTGATAGTTTAGAAGACAGAACGAGGTGCTCGTCTAGTAGACCGACAATGGACACATTCCTTAGCACCTACGAAAATGGCGTTTGCATTCGGAAGGATACGTTGATCCATGGACATGCTTGGGATCAAGCCCCAAAATGGACTTACATCCAAGCTGGGAGTAATCCCGAGTGTGACTTGAGATTCCGACACCTTAGCATAAAAGGGCGTCATTTTGAGTTGGCCATACATAGGGACACCCAAGAAATGTGGATCGTCAAAACCACTTACACGGGTAGACTTCTTGTGGCCGGACACGAAATGGAATATAAAGTATGGGCGCCAATCTACCATGGAGATGTTATAAAAGTTGGTTTCTCGAGTCTTCGCTTCGTGCTAGAAGAAAGACTCTCACCTGTGGCCGAAAAGCAAAGAGAATCTTATTATGAGCCTAACGATGAAGAAGAGCATTATGGACCGATTGACCAAAGCACAAGACCTCTTACATGGGACGAAGTGCTCGAAAAGATTAATGTGATGCTCGACAGGATGGATCACAGAGAGTCGATCAGAAAAAAGAAAGCAACAAATGATAATAGACGGACTGAACTTGCGACTGAATCCAATACTGAAACAGAATCAGATTCGTCTAGTGAGGATGATAAATCCTCTCCTTCTTGTAAGATGCCTATGAACATGATGCCAAAAGAGTACAAGCCAGAAAGCGAAGATGAAGCTTCGTCTGAATCCGAAGATGATAGTAGCACCGATTCTTCAAGCAATGAAGAAATAGAAGTGCCAAGTCGAGGGTGTGCCCACATAAACGCCCTCAAGCCTTCAGAACGTGCGAGGATTAAGATTTCAGAAAAAGGGATACTTGGAGCCCCTCCTAGCGTTATCCCTAATAGCAGCACGAGTATCACATCAAAAGATACTAAAGGCATACTTGGCCCCAGCCAAGGCAATCAGTGCTATACGGCCTTTGGGATGGGATCAGCCTAGAGCAACAATTGAGAACCAAAGGCCCGATCAACAGAATGAGTCGGTAAGACGGAGAGACACGAAGCACTCCACTGGCATCTATAGAGGGTTACTTCCCTTACCCGAACCTTCCAAGACGCCAGAACAAGAGAAATTAAGGGAAAGTAACAGTGCGTGTTCAAACTCGAATGAAGGGTGTTCATCTAGCCTAACACGAGCAGAAAGTAGGGCGACACCCCTTGAAGGACAAACGCCTGAGGCAAGTCCTAAAGAAAGGCTAAGGCAGAGCAACGAAGAAATCTTCACCCTAGCTTCACCTTTCAGATGGGCAGATGAGCCATGGAATCGTGAAACCCGTGAGCAAACAGAGATAGAAACAATGGGGCAGCCAGCCACGGGCAGCAAAGGGTTATTACCATCTCCTAGTATCCTTACGAGTAAGAACCAACCTAAGGAGGGTCGTATGGATCACGACTTCTTAGAGTCTCCCAACAAGAAAACACAGAAGAAACTCCAACACTAGGCGACTCAAGAATTGGCAAGTCAAAACGCCAAAGTAGATAGAGCCCAAGACAAGAGACTCCCTCTTGTTACGCGCCAAGCAGGAAAAGAGGTAGTTGCCGCCTCTAACAAAAACAAAAAGGGCTCTAATAAACCCGGGTATAAGCAAAGAACCAAACCACTTAACATCCGGGAGCAGTTCCAAGAAGAGCTCCTAGCAGAAAAAGACGGAATCCTCCCTGAGTCTGAAGAAGAACATTGAAGCTTTATTGAGGGACGTCATGACCTTAAGGTGACAGAAATAGGAGCAGCCGGTGATCAGTACACCGTGACCACCTTCGCCTCTTCCCAGCGTCCCTCTTCCCAGCGTCAGATACATTCTAGGAAGGGTGGTCGGCAACATAACTTACCTACTCTAGGTAACTACATTGAAAAACTCTACCCAGAGCGTTGGAGAGCATACCAGTTTCCAGACTCTCCAAACTGTAGTCGGGAGTTAAGGGATCATCAAGACATGCAAGGCTTATTACTAGGCCCCAACTACAGTGAGCGCGCAGCAGAAGCGCAGTGGCCTGTCCCAGTGAGCAGTAACACTTGGCAATCGCATAATCACGGGCAGACCACCACACTGAAAACGAGCATAAGCGGGAGCAAACAGCTGCAAGGGCAGCAAAGACTTCAAATCGGGCAGCTGCCTAGAGACTACGGCCCCAGACAGTTACATCGAAGAACAACGAGTAA
The DNA here is from genome assembly GCF_008831285.2 of Nymphaea colorata. Classification (NCBI taxonomy): domain Eukaryota; kingdom Viridiplantae; phylum Streptophyta; class Magnoliopsida; order Nymphaeales; family Nymphaeaceae; genus Nymphaea; species Nymphaea colorata. Next base: position 30,640,012 of record NC_045139.1, on the reverse strand, counting down.
GACAACTCGGGTCTTTACTCAAGTTTTTAAGAAAGGGCCGAGAGGATGCTTCCTCAACCAGAGGAACTCACTTGCAGTACTACCCCGAGACTATGGACCAAAGGAAAAATGTACGTGGGTAGCACGTGAAACTCAGACCCATCCGGAAAAAGGTAAAGCAAGAGCTTGGGGACAAGCTCATTTTAAGGAGGGTGGATTTGATACGAGCAAAAAATCCAGCCGGTTTGTAAGGGTTGAACCGAGGACCAAGCAGGGTCCGCCCCCCACCTCCAGACCACCCTGTCCGCGAGAACTTCCGGATTCTGTGACAACCACTCCTTGAATGGGAGAAACTCTGAGTCAGGGCTGCTACCGGAAAACAACACCAGAGAGGGCCCGGAGTCGTGGGTACCCATCCACAGCTCTGCATACGGCTTGTCTTCAATTGGGCAGCCGGAGTTTCGCGAGAAGATCCTCGCTGCCGCGCTCTCTTTCCCCACTCGTACTTCTGCACGGCGCATTTCAAGAACACCGGCTTCAATGGCTTCATCTCCGCCCGTCCTCCTCCTCCGCCAGATATAAAGATAAGGTACAGATATATAGAAGGACGGACTGAGATTTGAAGAGAGCAAGGAAAGAGAGCTTTGTCAACGGGCCTGACGGCCAGTGGCGGAGCCAGAAATTTTTGGCTATGGGGCACTAGTACATAATTTGTGAAAAAATTTTCTGTTATTTTAAAAATAAAGCAAATATTGGCGTGGGCAACACAGGGGTGAAGCTGGGTTGAGACTCCATTTCATATGGAGTTTTCTTGAGCTGGCGTGGGCAGGCGCCCACACCTGCCCCACGCTGGCTCCGCCACTGCTGACGGCTGGTATGGTATTACCAGAAATTTTGTTCTTACACTGTTAAAAAGTTTGACCACGGGTTTGGCAGGTCAAAATATCTCCTATTTTTTAACTCTTGGAAAATGTAAAGAGTTTGATTTCTTATTTTCCAAAAACTGCAGAATAACATCTAAAAATCAAGATGCAGTTTTTTTTTTCATGAGCATAAAATTTTAAACCATACACATGTCAATTAGACATTGTCATTAATTCTTAAATCAATTAAAATTCCTCCTTCGTTGATTTTAAAAAAGTTAGCAACTGTAAATTGCAAACTAACAAGTCCGAACACAAGAAAACGATCCAAAGAACATTGGTAATTTGGTTCAGCGCGGATCCGGATAATAGGATGTTCCAAGAATCAGTGCAACATGGTGAGTTTACTCGAATGGATTAAGCAGTGGTGGATCTAAAAAATTTGTTGTGTAAAGTTTTACTCACGGATATGCAAATACATACACTTGTTTATGTGTGTTTGAAAAGTTGAGAGGCATGTTCCTCCCTGGTTATGTGATTACTTGTGGCCAGCTTTTCAAGCAGTTGACCCCACTCTACTTTAATTTAATTCATTAGCAAGTTTATAAAGTGATAAAGCTAAATGATATATATTTTATATTTTCTCATATTTAAAACATGTTTTTTTTTTATAAATTTTAATACAACGTTCTATTTCCATAATCAAAACATTGATTTTTTTTAACATCTCGTCAATAAGACGGCTCTTTACAAAAATTTTCTTGAGGGGAAACATGTGAACTTTGAAAAATTGAGCGGTGATCTGATATTTAAATAGAACCTGTGTGCTCGTTTTTTCTTGGGCCTTCATCTTTTCAAGTGCAAACTTTGAAACCAAGCATCAATATTAAAAAATTTCATGGCTGTTCAACATTCTGTGGCAAATCTTATTTCAAACTCTTGGGAACAGGAACTTTGACTTGACATTAGGAGCAGTGGGGGCACATGTGGAAACAAACGAGATCTCGGATCCACATTATTCTTCGTTATTATATTATTAATCTTTTTACAATTAGTCTGGACTTGAGATCCATGTTGGGGTTAAAGCTGAAACCTACGGTTCGTTAAAAGTGTGGGTTTCAGCTATCACTAATTCTCTCACAGACCTGAGATCCATGAGAAATCAAACACAACTTTAGGTGAAATCCACATTAGCTTAAATTTATAGCTTAGAGTCAAACATGGATTTCTTAACTGAGGATTTTGAATCTGTGTAATATGTCTTATGAAACCACGGATTTCTAGTCTAAGGGAAAAGGAAACTGACCATATATCCATAGTTTAAAAATCAGCGGTAGCCTTTGTTTTGTTCTGATCAGACTATCAAACATAGCCTTAAAAGGATGTTTTTTTGTCAACCGTACATTTGAGATTTGTGGTGAGTCTTATTTGCTGAGGGTCTCTATCTGTGGATCTATGTCTGATCTCCTATTGGAGTTCATACCCTAGGAAGCAGAGGCCCCAACAGAACTACTTCCAGATTTGGGTGGACCTAAGATTTGAGTACGTATTTTTTATAATTTGATATGTTCGTTTCTTGCTTAGTTTAAAGTTATGTGACACATAAATATTTTAGATTTTATGTATTAACCATTTAGAGCGTGTTTGGTAAGGGTTTCCAGATAAAACATCTTTTTACTTACAAAACCAAACCATGCTGTCAGAAAGGCGTGAATGGTTTGTCTCCATCAAGGTCAAGCACAAAACCCAGATGTTGAAAACTGATTAGAGAACCAAATGTTCTGAAAACGAACTTTTTTAGAGGTGTTTTCTCAGAATGTCGACAATGCTATTTGGCGATATGTGAGCAAAACACTGCTGCTGCGTGGCCGTTTCCTGGAACGATTCTGGTCCTGAATCGATGGAAATATCGGAAATTAACGATTTTTTCTAAATATCGGAAACACTATTTCCAGCCTATCAGCAAAAAGCTCTGGTTTGCTAGTGGAACATCTCTGCCATCAGCCATGGCCCTCCCCATCTCAACTCAACACCACCGCCTCCTTCTTCCCTTTCCAAGTCTGCATCAAGACCTCCCTTCCTACTGTCCGACTATCAGATACCCACTAAAACGGAGGTTACCCAATGCCTCCTTGAATGCACCGCCGGAGTCCCGGCTGAATTTCGATCTGAAGGAAGGGCAGCATCGCCACTTCCACAAACTACCTTCTGGCTTGAACATGGAGGTCATATTCCAGACCGGATTTAGGGAAAAAACAAGTGAAACAGTGCCTCCTAAGCCTCCCTTGGTGTTTGTCCATGGCAGCTTCCACGCCGCTTGGTGCTGGTCCGTTCACTGGCTGCCCTTCTTCTCTAGCTTCGGATAAGATTGCTACGCTCTTAGCCTACTTGGGCAGGCAACCTCTTTCTGTAATTTCGTTTGGTTGTTTTGTGGGAATTCACCGTTCTTGATGCTGGATTTGAGTGAAGCTGCTTTGTCTTGCTTTTATATCTGATGTGGCTGTTGTACTGCATTTTGGTGAAATTTGTAGTATTCCAAGTTATTAGTCTTTTGGAAAAATGGGGTGGAAATTCTGAAACACTAACTGTTTCCTGTTTGGTTGTTATGATGGTGGTGTTGAGAATGCTGCAGTTCTTTAGTCTTGACTATGTATAGTTTCTTTATCAGTGTGAGAAAAAGCAAGACCTGCTTACAAATGTATTCATTCCCCGGACTAGGACTATTTAGGAATAACCTTCCGGATTATGTAGGAATGTCTATCTTTTCCAGCATTTTAGTTACATTTGCCTTCATTTTCTTCTTCGCCTTTCTTTTGTGATGTTTGTTTGGTTGTTTCATGTTGATTCCTCATTGTAAATTGCCTCTTTGGTTGTTGGTAGAATGGTTTCTATCAACAGTTTGTTCTTCAATTTGAAGCGAAGCTTTGCCTGCCTGGTTGCTTGCCTAATTGTGATTTATTGATTCTATCTTCAGGGCGAGAGCGATGTGCCCGTAGGACAGATTCCTGGTTCTCTGCAGGTAGTTTATCTTCCTCTTCCTTACTCCCAGATGCATTCTATCATTTGGCTAGCTTTTTTTCGGGACTTTTTTCTACTTTCTCTTACTTTTAGGTGTAGTCTCCAATGTGGCTAATCTTGTGAATGGTATGCAGTAGACACATACGAGGGATGTTGCTAACTTCATCCAGGAAGTACTTCCTTTACCACCAGTGTTGCTTGGCCACTCATTCGGAGGACTTGTCGTCCAGTCCTATATCTCTAATATAATATCTGGACACGCCAATTCTAAGTCAGGTATGAGCTACAAATAATTTTGTTTACTTTATTGCTCCGACGGAAATAGGCTTTCTACAATCTGCCGATGTCTCTCTTAGAGACTTTCTCTCTCTCTCTCTCTCCCCGCCCCCACCCCTCTCGATTTTAGAGATACGTTGGACTTACATACTTTATATGTGAGTTGTAGGAGAGGATATGCATCGTCAGCTAGCAGGAGCTGTTCTTATATGTTCTGTACCACCCACTGGCAACAGGTAAGGACTCGTCTGAACAAATATTGTCCACCCTTTCATGTGTGTCATTGTTCATTTCTAATGGATATTGCCTTTTTATGTAAATTGGTCAGTGGGTTGATAACACGGTACATCTTCTCGAAACCTGTTGCTGCTTTCAAGGTACCATGGGAAGTTGCTTGTACCAAGTTGTTGATTTACCTTCTTGCCTTCTGGAACGTGCCAGACTGATGGTTTTGTACACCTGCTAAATTGTTTCAAACGCAATAAATCACATACACCCACAACAACATGAAAAAAAGTTGTAATATGTTTTTGAATGGTAGCTCTTATTGTCCTCAGCAGAAGCGAATCACTGTGAATGGTCCTTATGATAAGACCATGGAGTTGTTCCTTGTATTAGTAGGTCGGCTTGTGTTTAGTTTTACTTGAATATCCTTATTGAGCACTCTTGTTAATCAAAAGTTTTATGTGCTAGGCTCTAGGGGAATGGTCAGACGTAGGAGAAGTCAGGTGTTGACCATGGACTTTCTCAGCAGAAATTCATATAAATTGCTACTAGCAAAGAAAAAATATGTGCATTTGGAATGAGAAGGGTGAGAGGATGCACAACTTCATTTGGCCTCTACAGCACTAGATTTGTTACAAATATGGAAATATGTAAAGATCCCTAGTACAAAGTTGTCAAGCAAGATGACTGGGTAATATCTCACCTAATTGATGGTATGGTTGCCTAAGAACCCCTCATCAGTTATCTTCCTTATCTGTAGTTTAACTTGGTGAATGGTCAGTTTATCATTCTCACTTTTGACAACTTATCATTCTCACTTTTGACGACATTGGATATTGTAAAATTGCAATTCAGCAGTTTTGGTTAGTCAAGAGTTTTAACTATAATAATAAAAAAAAATAGCTAGCAAACATTTTTTTTGGAAAAATTTCTTCAGCTTCTATGCTTAGAAAACCGAGAGCATCAAGGCACAGATCTGTTCATTAAACTGTTGCCCTTTCCTGAAAGAAAAATGTTGGAAAAAAGTTGTTTATTGTTCTTATCTACTATGACTGTTAAGTGCTAGGCCTCCGGTGATGGCAATTTTTATAGTTGCATCTAAAATATTTCTATTTTCTTCTAGTGCTGTTAGTAATGCTTTTAAGATATCTTCTATTGAAATGCACCCTGGATGCTTTTAATACTAAAGATGGTATGTTTACACAATGCCAAGCCATGCAGTATTTTCTTCAGAAAATTGAGCAATCAACTCAATGAGATGAGGCTTCTGATGCTAGCCAGCATTTTAGTGAGAACTAGATCTTGTATGTTGGTAGTTGCTAATATGAACCTTGGAACATATGAAGTCTAATATTGATAATCAAGTTTTGATGCTTACCTTTTGATGTCTTGAACTTCCCCTTTCATTTAGTCTTTTGATGATTGAGACGTACAGTTTGAGCATTTCCAGCTTAACTCAATTTGCTGAATTTAACAGGTTACATTGAGCTTAGCTGCAAAAGCTTTTGCAACCTCTCTGAGCCTTTGCAAGGAAACATTTTTTTTCTCCAAACATGGATGACCATCAAGTGAAGCAGTATGTCATGTTTCCCTTTTTAAGGTGGCTGAAAATGTACTGTACTTTTTGGCAAAAATTCTTTATCACTGGATGAATATGTGGTGTCTACGTAATCTGTTTCCATCTTTTCTAGGTTCTTCCAGATTCACCATATGCTGGATACATATGATTAATTTGTAAAAGAATGCAAGTATATTGTAGGATGCCAGTTGTAATTTTATGTGCAAAATATGTCAGATGGTCAAGGGGAAAATTCAAAAGTGTTTGGAAATATACAGCTTAAGCCTCTCAGGGTCATTACCGTGGAGGCATCAGGCATGCACCTCACTTGAGGTGTAAACCTAATTTTACAGGAAGGTAATGGCTACCACATTTGCACATCCCATTGGATGGTGAGGCAGCAGATGGTTTCTCTTGTCTTGACGTGAGAGTATATTCATATCACACTATTGTCTCAATGCAAGCTCCTTTCTGAATCATCGCACTCTTTACTTGCCTAAAATACGGAAGCTTTACTTATTTTTGTGCTTCATATTAGATCTCATATGCTGTTAGTTGCTAGATGGTTCCTTTATGAGCCACAAGCAGTGGCTGATGACTAGATGATTTCAAAGACAACTGCCTGTCCACACCACGCACAAGTTTGAGTTGTTCATGGACTACATCTAGGTCATGCTTTATATGTTTGGTTGGACAAAATTGGACGTGGATGGTGTTCAATGCCATTCCTTCTGCAATTATTTTCAGTAGGATGTTATTTGAGTTCGTTGCTCACCCTGTTATGGATACAGTGCCTGGATATATGTAAAATCCTTTAGTGTGGGAGGATTCAAATCCTTTACGAATTTGTTCATGAGCCAATTGGTAAAGCTTTATTTGAAAGCTGAACATAGAGGGAATCAGGTTTGTAACCTCTTCAGTATTCTCCCTTTCGGCGAATTGTTTTTAACTTATGAATGCTGTTCAAGTTCACTTATTGTCCATGGCAATTGCAGATATCAAGAGCTAATGAAGGAAAGTTCAAAGGTTCCACTATTTGATCTCAGGAAACTGAATGCAACCTTGCCAATACCATCAGTACCAAAGGATTCCGTTGATATTCTTGTAATGGGTGGTACTGATGATCTTATTGTGGTGAGTGTCATTTATCTGTCAGCATTTTAATAAATATATATACTGTCATCTGCTCTTGTACCTCATGCAGTTTCCTTAACACTAAAGTTATTGCATGATGATGAAGTTCGTCAGGCCATGGACTACATAAGGTTGCCTGAGAGTTTATTTATCACGATAATCTTCTGTCGCCTGAAATCTTAAAAGCAAGCATCACATATTAAACATCAGAGAGAGCCTGAGAAATGCATGTTCACTTGCTTTTAGGTACATGCCATATGGTTCAAGTTTCTCAAATGTTCTATTTCTCTGTCTGTGCTTCAGCAAGATGGTTTCACTCAAATCCCACAAGCCCTGGTTGTTCTTTCTCCCTATATAACGGCTGACAGCACTTTGTAGTTGCCTCTTAAAGAGAACCATAGGAGGTTTGAGATTTTCTATATTGTGCAAACTGCAAATGGATGGTATAGAGGAATGCCTGTCATGATTTTCTTCGTACCATTATCAGGAGCGCATGTGGGTAAAGTCAATTATGACTAATCTGCAGACCATATCAACAAAGTATTGGAGGGAATATTTAACTTAGATCAAATGGATATTATACAGCTGATAATATGTGATCATTTTATTCCCTTCCCTTTTACCTGTTGGACTGATAGATTTGTATTTCTGCCCCCAGGACACGTTTTATTTGAGAAATCTGTTCGTGGTAGTTGTTAAAGCCTTGTTTGAGAAAGTAATCTGAAATTCTGTAGGATTATCAAGGGATCGAGGGAACAGCTAAGTTTTATGGTGTCTCTCCAGTTCGTGTAGAAGGGGTTGCTCATGATATGATGCTAGATTCTGCATGGGAGAAGGGAGCACATGTGATCTTATCGTGGCTAGGAGAGCTGGACAAAGAGCTTGTTTCATGAGTCTTTTGCATACGAAGTTTGCTTTCCATGGTCCTGTATGTGTGGGTTTCTCCATGGTTTTCACATACACATGCATTCTTGCATGCGCAAGACACACATGTCTCTTCATTAGCAACATGAAAATGGCGTGGGGGGGCAGTTTTTTTTCTTTTCTTTTCTTTTCCAAAGTTACATGAGTTGACTAGCCACCTACTTCCAAGGTCACGTTTGAAGTAAGACCAGAAATTTCAATATCTGATGTCTAATGTAGCGGATCCAGAAATTTCTAGCCACATGACACTAATACATAGAAAGAAAAAGAGTTCTCCATCTCATAGACTTGTCCCTTTGCATATGCCTAAGCAGGTATAAGCTTTTATACATAAAGAATTCCATAAAAAGGGCCGGACAGCAAAATATAGTGGAGTTCAAGACTTGATTCAAGGTCTTCAACTTGATACTCTTCACATTTTTTTCTTCTTCTCTCTTCTCACCACTTTTAGTTGTTTTTCTGTTACATTTGGATGAAAGTATCAATCACAGTTATAATTTTGGTGCAACAATATCAAGGGCCAGAGTTAGCCCATTAAATGTGTATCTCAAAGAACGTTGCTTCAATTCTTTGAAATTGCACCAACCAGTTGTCACCGTCGGCCGTATATTGGTACTGCAAAGTCGATCCGATGTAGGGGCGGAGCTAAGAATTTTTTGTCTGAAAGACACTTAATTTTATAGCTTTTTATATTTAAATGTTTGAGGGACACATTAATATATATAAATAAGCAACACCGCTATATAAACAAACCAATTCTATGAGAGGATCCAATATGTGAATAACCAATACTTGGATTCGAATGTCAGTTCAAATTGGTCACATCATACTATAGGAAACCATCCATGCACCCAGCACAGACCGGAGATATGCTAACAGAGTTGCTTGCTTTTTCTGTCCTGAATTCAAATTTCAACAAACTCTCCAAATCAATTCCAGTCCATGCAACAATCATCTCATGTACATTTCTCTCAACTTTCCATTTTTTGATGCCTTTGAGGGCCCATTCAATTAATGCAAGGGATCACAATATCTCCAGTTTCTGACAATTTTGAGAAGCTCTTGTTGGGTATGCATAATTTTGAAGGAAGCATAATTTTACATGTTGGTACCCAATTAACATTGAACTTACATTTAGTTCCTGATCTTGTGTTTGAAATACTTGGAAGATAAACACCTAGGTTTTATGAAACTAGTAAAACAGGTCCGAGTTCATTTTTCTTCTATCTTTTACGTATGTTTATTTTTATTAATTGTCTTCAGAAGCGATTCAATTTCCTATATGATGCAGTGAATCATGAGAGTCGCCCACGGGACCAACATTTTTTAGATGATTGACTGACGTCATAACTTGGAAATCTTTGAGAATTTTCCATATTTAAAATTTATCAATGAGGTAACAGGATATACAAGGAAGTCTGAAATTAACATAACACCAATCTCAAAATTCTAGCCCCGATCTTCATATATTAATATATGGTTAAGAATTTTATCAAAAACAAATTAATTGACTTCTGATCGCCATCACGTCACACTTTTAACAAATTTGATATAGTTATCCTACTAATATGAATCAGATATAGATCAAGTGCTGATTTCAATAAATAAATAGTGGAAATATAAAACTAAAATCCTGTATAGTGATTAAATGAATGGGATCTAATGTCGAACTTCAAAGTGGATTTAGAACATGTTTTGACCATAAGAACTCATCATCCTCGCCTGCTCGGCGCATCACCTTATTGGGCTAGGTAACTCCGACATTCCATCAATAAACCATCAAACTTGAATTAAAATTAAGCCAACCACCGAATGAAAGATTTAATAAACAAGAACATTTTTCATTCTCCGGCATCTTCCCCGTTCATCCTCCTAAAATCTTTTCCACATTTTCCCCTTTTCTTGCTTTGCTGTTTTTTTTTTCTCCCTTTCCATTTTTTTGCTTTCATGGAAGTGGGTGATAACGCACCAGCTCACTCCAAAAATTCAGGTGCGTCTCCAACGGCTCATAACTCCAGGAAATCAGGCGTGGATTACAACTGCAGGAAATCAGGTGTAACTAAGATGGCAGGAAATCAAATCAGCAATGAACGTCAAGAGACTAAAACGCATCTTGATAAGGCTCCAGCAATAAAACAGAATTCCAGCAAATTAAGAGCAACAACTATGGAAGCAAAGCCAATCGGACGAGCAACGAAAACGCCTCTTCACAATAATGAAAAATTTCAGGAGAATGACAGTTTCTCCTATTCAAAACCAAAGGAGAAATTCAATGAAACTGATTCAAATTCGAATCAGACATAGCAATGTATAAATACTGTATTAAGGAAACCAGATCATCATGAAATTGATGACTGAGTCGTGGAAGTAGGAATTTTTTCCGAACCACGTTAATTCTTTTGTTCATCATCTTCATCCTTCCTATTTCTTTTTCATGGTATCAGAGCTCTTTTTAACGGACCGTATCTGGAGATACCACCATCGGATTTTCGCAAGGTCGGTGCCATTCTCTTCCTAACATTCCTAGTTTTCAAAAGAGCTACTGCACGCAAAGATCCGAGCTTTGAGTCAAAATCGAGAGACCTGCGAAGACAGCCCTGTTTCTTGACAGGCTGAGACAGGGTGCTGTACCTGTGACATAGAGAAACTTCTCTCTATTTAGTTACTCCTGCTGAACATACCAGACATCGGATCTCTCTCTCGCTGGTGCCATCACGTCACTGACATTCTCAGCATTCCAGCAAGCTTGAGAACACGATTTTCTGCCTTCCCTACAGGGAGAAACGAGCCGGCCATTGAAGCACATCTTCACCGGCTAGTGATCTTTCAGCTGCAGGTGATTCCATGCTGAGTTGCTGTAATAGTCCAAGAAGAGGACTGCGAGTGTGTTGATCCTGAACGAGGACATCTCGGTCATAATGGCAGCATCAACAACATCTTCAATAGCTAAGTATCCATACCCTTCCGCGATCAACGTGGCCAATTTTGTTTCCATCAAATTGTCTCACAAGAATTTTTTGCTATGGAAAACTCAAATTCTTGGACTCATAGAAAGTCAAGATTTACTTGGGTTTATTGATGGGTCGATTACCACACCCACCTCTATCATTGAATGCATTGAAAATGGTGAAGCTATGAGACGACCAAATCCTGATTTTTTAGCATGGAAAAAATCAGACTGTCTTCTAAGAGGATGGCTCACTGGGTCTCTCACAAAAGAAGTCCTTGGGCTTGTCGTGGGACTTGAAACCTCTGAACAAGTATGGAAAACCTTGACCAGAGCATTCGCTCGTGAGTCAAAGGACAGAGAAATGATGCTCACAAGAAAACTACAACTCCACCGCAAACAAGATAAACCTGTGACTGAATATGTTACTGGTTTCAAGGCTATATGTGATGAACTTGCAGCGATTGGGAAGCCTCTTGAGGATGACGACAAAGTCTTTTGGCTTGTTAATGGTCTCGGACCAGGATATGAGTCGTTTATGACTTCTATCCTCAAGCCACCGGTTCCCTCATATCTTGATACAGTGTCACTACTTCAAGGGCATGAAACAATGAAGGACTTACATGCGGGAGAGGCTAGATTGAACAACCAAATGGCCTTCTTTACACAACAATCCAGCAATCAAAACAACAGAAAACGATACAACAATAGTTGGCGCAATATCAATAGCAACAATAGTCGGTTCAACTCCAAGGGACGTGGGTTCAATCCAGCAACTAAGACTCAAAATCAACAAGGATCGGCCAATGGAGAGACGAACAAATCCAAGGTATCATGTCAGATTTGTGGCCTAAATAATCATAATGCCTTTAAATGTTATCACAGATTTGATCATGCTTATCAACCACGTGATATGCCACGGGCATTTGCTGCTATGAAAATCGCTGATCCAACTAATCAAGACTGGTTTCCTGACACCGGAGCAAGTTCTCATGTTGCCGATGATCCAGGTAAACTCAAAAGTTGCATTCCATATAAAGGAACAGACAAAATCATGGTAGGAAATGGCCAACATCTTGATATTACACATATTGGAGTTGCCGATATCCATGTGGGAAATCGCACAATTCCTCTCGACAACGTTCTTGTTGTACCCGACATCAAGAAAAATCTGATTTCAGTTAGTCAACTTACTTCTACTATGCCTTATGTGTTTGAATTCTCTTCAAATTTCTTTGCTATTAAGGACAAGGAGACCAAGGAAGTGATTGCAACGGGGTCTAGAGAAGGTGATCTGTATGCTCTCAAGCCAAAACCGAAGAATGTGTTCTTTTCAACACGGTTCCGATCAGCTTCGTTTGAAGTGTGGCATGGACGTCTTGGACACCCATATCATAAAGTGTTAGACTTTATGACTGCAAATAAGTTGATTACGATGACAGAAAATTTGCCTAAATCTTTTACTTGTGCCAGTTGTCAGATGGGGAAGGCGTGTAGACTTCCTTTTCTTCCTGTTGATAATTATTGTGATTCTTTGTTTTCTAAAGTACATTGTGACTTATGGGGACCAGCTCCTATTGCATCTTGTCAGAATCTAAGATATTATGCTTTGTTTGTGGATCAATTCTCTAAATATTCATGGATTTATCCTTTAAAACGGAAATCTGATTTTTTTGCCAAGTTTCTTGAATTTCACAAAATGATTCAAACACAATTTGATGCAAAGCTCAGAGTTTTTCAAAGTGATGAAGGGGGCGAGTTTAACAGTTTGGTTCTTACAGATTATTTAAAGGAGAATGGCATCAAACATCAAAAATCTTGTCCTAAGACGCCAGAGCAAAATGGTATGGTGGAAAGAAAACATAGATCGGTTACAGAATTAGGTCTCACTATGTTATTTCATAGTCATCTTCCAGCTCAATATTGGGTCGAGGCCTTCTCCACTGCAGTTTGGCTTATCAACCGACTTCCATCACATCACAAGTTTTACACATGCAAAGTCCGTATGAGGTGCTTTACAAGAAACGGCCTGATTATTCTTGCCTTCGAGCTTTTGGATCTAGATGCTATCCTTACCTTAGAGGATATACGAATCATAAGTTTCAGCCGAAGTCGTTACCTTGTGTGTTTATTGGATATAGCAACCATCATAAAGGGTATAGATGCCTATATCCTCCCACTGGACGTGTATATATCTCCCGTCATGTTGTGTTTGATGAAACCTATTTTCCCTACAAAAACACCATGCCAACTCCTAAGCCCATAACCTCTAATGCTGACTTTGTATCCTTTTCAGATTCGTCCAATGAGCCTTATCTTGAATCTCAACGTCTAGCCCAAATGCATAATACAGAAGAGCCTTCCCCTTTGCCACCTATACCTGTACCAGCCCTTACGTCACCTCTCCAACTCGAGCCACTCAGTTCACCATTAGTCCCATCGACTACCTCCTCCTCAACTCATTCTATGACTACTCGATCCAAATCCGGCATCATAAAACCTAATCTTAAGTATGCCCTTACAACTTCATCCATTCCACTTGAACCATCTCATTACACCCTTGCCCTTAAACACCCAGGCTGGTATCAAGCTATGAAAGACGAAATGGTTGCTTTACAGGAAAATCATACTTGGGATCTCGTGCCTCGTACACCAAACATGCATGTGATCGGAAGCCGCTGGGTTTTCAAAACTAAACTCAAAGGAGATGGGCAGCTTGAAAAGCTCAAAGCGCGTCTCGTAGCACAAGGATATAACCAGGTTCAAGGTTTGGACTTCTTGGAAACTTTTTCCCCGGTGGTCAAATTTGCTACTATAAGAATCGTTCTTAGTCTTGCCCTTATTTAACTGGCCTCTAAAACAATTAGATGTCAAAAATGCGTTTCTAAATGGGCATCTTCGTGAGCTGGTTTACATTGAGCAGCCTCCTGGATTTAAAGATCCGTCCAAGCCAGCTCATGTATGCAAATTAAATCGAGCTCTTTATGGATTGAAACAAGCTCCTCGAGCGTGGTATGATAGATTTGCACAGTTTTTATTCTCTATGGACTTCATTGCCAGTGTCACCGACCCGTCTCTCTTTGTGCGTAGACAAGAAAAATCGGTCACTATTCTATTACTATATGTTGATGATATCATTCTTACAGGAAATTCCCATTCATTTATAGTGTCATTCCTTGTCACCGTCAGACAACAATTTGCTATGAATGATTTAGGTGATCTGAATTATTTCTTGGGACTTCAAGTTGAACGGACTTTCAATGGCTTGTTTATGCATCAGTCTAAATATGCTCAAGACATTATCTCTAGAGCGCAAATGCAACAATGTAAAACAGTGAGCACGCCTATTACTGTCGGTTCCAAATCTTCTGAGGAAATTGATCCACCTTGTTCCAATGCTACAGCATATCGAAGTCTTGCAGGGGCACTTCAGTACTTGACACTTACACGGCCAGATCTCTCCTATGCAGTCAATTTTGCATGTCAATTCATGCATGCCCCAACGATGAAACACTTTCAAATCTTGAAACGCATTATACGTTATGTTCGAGACACATCTCAATATGGTATCCAGTTCTATAAATCCCAAGATTTGACTCTCCGAGTGTACTCTGATGCAGACTGGGCGGGCTGCCCAGATACACGCCGATCGACTTCCGGATACTGCACATTCCTTGGTCCAAATTGTATATCCTGGAGCTCTAAGAAACAACCGACCGTTGCTCGCTCGTCCTGTGAAGCTGAATACCGGGCTCTCGCCGGAGCTGCTGCTGAAATTAAATGGCTTACCTTTATTTTACAAGATCTCGGTGTCTATCTCTCCGAAGCTCCTGTTCTTTTGAGTGACAACATTTCAGCACTACATACCACTATCAAGCCAGTTTTCCATTCACATATGAAACATTTGGAACTTGATTATCATTTTGTTCGTGAACAAGTCGCATTGGGAAATATGAATACTCAATTCGTCACAACCGAAGGTCAGCTTGCAGATCTTTTTACCAAACCTTTATCTCAGCAACGCCTCACCTTTCTCACTCAACATCTTGGCTTACGTATGCAACCTTCCCTTCGGTTGAGGGGGGATGATAACGCACCAGCTCACTCCAAAAATTCAGGTGCGTCTCCAACGGCTCATAACTCCAGGAAATCAGGCGTGGATTACAACTGCAGGAAATCAGGTGTAACTAAGATGGCAGGAAATCAAATCAGCAATGAACGTCAAGAGACTAAAACGCATCTTGATAAGGCTCCATCAATAAAACAGAATTCCAGCAAATTAAGAGCAACAACTATGGAAGCAAAGCCAATCGGACGAGCAACGAAAACGCCTCTTCACAATAATGAAAAATTTCAGGAGAATGACAGTTTCTCCTATTCAAAACCAAAGGAGAAATTCAAGGAAACTGATTCAAATTCGAATCAGACATAGCAATGTATAAATACTGTATTAAGGAAACCAGATCATCATGAAATTGATGACTGAGTCGTGGAAGTAGGAATTTTTTCCGAACCACGTTAATTCTTTTGTTCATCATCTTCATCCTTCCTATTTCTTTTTCAGTGGGTAGGGATGCAAACGGTTTAGAGTCTCTGGCAACTCAAGCTGGACTTGCTCTTGACCAGTTCGACTTAAATCTGGTTTTCCTTGATCAAATTGGAACTCAGAATCGAATTCAGGTTCAAACATTGGAACTGAGTCTAGTGTCTCATGAGAAAACCGATTTTATACATGTAATAATTTGGAAACGAGGCTTCATTCTCTATGGCACGGACCGAATGTCTGCTTTGAAAGCACCAGAGCAACTTAAATTCCAACCAAAAACGTCCGTCTCAATTGAGAAGTGAAAATTTGGAAGACAACATGAAAGCGGTTTTTTGCATTCAAGAACTGGAACCTGTGTCGGAGTCCGGTTTAGATAGGAAAATTGTGTGCTTTCGAGCTTATCTTTTTCATCATGACTCGCTTTTTTTTAGTCACTTTTTTTTTTTGTATAGCCAACAGTCATGACACCTTCACATACACGCTACCACATTGTCCATTCAAGTTACGAAGTGTTTTTCATTTCCACCGAAAGGAAGCAAAGAAAAAAACATATCTGCCATTAAAAACATACCTTCGTTTATTTTGTACACGAAAGATCAGAAACACAGAACCCATAACGTAAGTTTACCATGTAAAATTTACCAAGACCAGCATAAATTTTCTTTTTGCTTTTAGCTTCTAGCCCTTCTTATCTTCCACTGATTAATTCACATTCTTTCTTCAATACAAGCATGAGAAAGGTGGGGAAAAAAAGAAAGAGGAGGAGGTTAATTTCCCCCCAGGATTCTGGTGCTCACCTTAACCTTTTCATGGCTGCATAATGAGGTGGAAATAGACGAAACTTTATGATTCCAAGGACTCGCAGCCATACATAAGACAGTCAAGTAACCAGTCCAGCTACTTTGAGTCGAGTACCCTTGCAGTCGCTCTGTAGAGGACGGCCATGTGCCGCCAAGCCGGTTGGTCCCACCGGACCTCCACACACTTGAAGACGAAAGAGCAGGCTCCCTACTCGGCTCCTTTGTCTCGGGTCAATGGAACGAGACCCCTTGTCCAGGAAAATCTGGAAGACATTTTCGGTTTGTAGTTTCCTCCTCGCATTTATATCGGAAAAAGAAATCTGGGGCACCACCCAACTCCGGGTTAGGAATCAGTACAACCTCGTGATGTATGGACAGCAGACCAATGCCAAAGCAAAAATAATCAAGAAAATCAACGGAGAAGATTTAATACATAATAATAGAAAAATAGATTTTCCATAGCTTTTTGGACATTTCTATACAATTTGGGATATTCTGACCTCGTTTTGGGGAAAAGTGTACAGGCAAGGGACCGCAGGCATGGAGCTGAGCAAGGAGCGAGACCAGAGAACTCTCCTTTCCCGCCTTCCCCTTCGGGGTTCAGTCACACGCCCTGTGGTTGGATCGACAACGGTATGCGTGCCATGAAGATTCCAACTCCAACACGGGATCCAACGGCTCAGACTTCACCTCCGCCCCCGCCTCCCTTCGATCCGATTCCTCCCTCGTCCGCTTCTTCGTCCGGATGGGAACGCCGAACAGTCTCGGGCTTGCCGGCGAAGCGCCGCCTCCGTCTTCCTCCTCCGCCGCGTCGTCCGGTGTGCCTTCTTCCTCCTCCGCCTTCACCCGACGCCTCCCGGAGTTTGCGTTGGGCCACGCATCGAGGAACATGGGGGCAGCCTCCGGGAAGATCTCCAGCGGCCTCCCTCCTGCCGTCCCGGCCAATCCGTTCTCCATCCGGCTGGCGTACTTCGTCATCAGCGCGAAGATGCCGTTGCAGAGGCCCTTCATCTGGTTGAGCTCCTGCCTGAGGTGGAAGTTCTCTTTCCTCAGCTTCTCGTTTTCCTCCAGGAGCTCCGCGGCGGTTGCGCCGCTTCCGTGGCACGCTATCGTTACCGCCATTTCGGCCCCTGGAGAGGTCGATACAAGCAGCGGCTCCTCCGCGGAGTTGGACGGAGAAACCGGCCGGTTCCCCAGGATATTCGCACCCTGGGCGTTCTTCCGCCGGTGGATCTCGCACAGCAGCTTCTTCTCGCCCTTCCTGAAGCAATCATTAGCAAACTCCCACCTGTCGGGAACGATCTTCCGAAAACCCTGAAATTTCCCCAGAATATAAGAAAAGTCAGGCGAAAAGCCGGAAAACCCCCTAAAGCGGCGACGTATAGTCACAAAAAAAAAACAAATACTGGTCTATACGCAATACACACGTATGTATTCAGCTGCCGGACGAAGCTAGAGAAGTTGTTATGCTTGAAGTATTTCGGGAGAAGATCTCGAGCGAACTCCGCCGGACGCCATACGATGAACGTCGATCCGTCGTCGTTCCACGATATCACGTCGTCTACCGAGGGATCGTCCACGAGCTGGTAGGTCTTCGTCAAGAAGGGCGTCGGGAGCGACCTGTGCGCGTCTCCGCTGGACGCCGGGGCCGTCGTCGAGTCACCGTTCTGCTCCCCTGGAGGAGCCATTCCTGCCTCACGATATATCCAGCTAATTCCCGCCGGATATGCTAATTCCGGCCACACTGCGCCCATCCACAGAACTAATTACGACCAGAACAAGAAAAACAAGCCTGAGGCTATCAAAAACACGATTTTTCAAACCCAAGGGAGCATCAACACGAATACAGATACCGAAAGTGCGGACCCGATCGCAATCGCTTACCTCAAGCAAAAATTAGCCGTTTCCTTCGCCGGAAACCCGTCCAGAGCGTCGCCGGAGCCAGCCTTGCAACCGGAAACAATCGAGCGATGTCCGCAGAGAACCGAGAAGCTTCCTCAGAAGGTGCCTTTTCTAGAAGGTTCTCGTCAGAAGCAAGCGATGGCGGGCAGAGAAGAAGCGGAAAAGGAGGGGGGAAAGAAAGGCAAGAGAAAAGGCTTCGAGAGATCGAGAAGGGAGAGAGAGAAGGTCTCGTATGGAATGGAATTTTATCGTCACCTTTCGAGAAACTTCCTCCGAAACGGTTCGTCGTGGCGCTTCCACGTGTCGGTTCAGGCGTGAAGCCTTGGCGATAAGGTTTCGAGACGCAACTCCTTTGTCGCTTTCGTCTCTCCTCTGAGAGTCAGCGACTCGGCAAAACCCGGCCGAGACGATCCCTTTTTTTCCAAATTCATCCTTCGCTTACTCGAAATAACATATATATGCCTTCCTTTTTATTATTATTATTATTAACAGATCTACTCTATGCTTTCCTACTTTTATTTCAAATTAGTTTTTACTCTGTCCTTCTCAATAGAGAAAGGTAAAATAATTTGCAGTTATTGAAAATATAGGCTTACATATCTCTAAAGGAATAGGTAGCGACATCAATCTTCTATATTGCAAAATGGAGTTATTGACGTGCAAGCTGAAGCATAATGGAAACGGCATCCGAAGCACCGAAAGCAGAAACCAAATCTCACTGAATATATATAAGGTTATAGTAACACAAGCAAGCTTTTCATGTGATATAAGAGCATCAAGAATAGTTAAATAAATACAAGGAATCTACCTGGCCAATTAAAATAGAGTTTGTTTCTGGGTTAGAATGACATTTCAAATATGTTATAAAATAATATAAGCACCGTGTGACATGAGCACTAATGTGCATTAACATACGTCATGCAGTCGACATAATCCGGTGACTTATCCATTTTAGGTGTTTATGGGTAGCTAGCTTTGATGAATAGTCTTTCTAGGGACAAACTTTTTAAATGTTAACTATGCAGTCAATATCCAGCACATGACATCTTTTGACTTTTCATAGAAATTGAATTTTTCCAGCCTGATTTAAACGTATAGATCCTCCTCTTGCCTTATCGAATCCGTTAAATTTATATGGTTTTGGATTAACAATTGGATCGTACCAACCAATTTATATCCCTAGAAATATGTCATTCTAATCCCAACATATTTGCAATTCATAAAAAATAAACGATCCCATTTTTTAGGAGCTTTAGTTGGAAAAGGAATAGTTTCGTTATATATAAAAAAAGAAAAGAGAAATGTGCCAATTTATGTTTTTAAAAAACTCAAAATGGTGATTTTCCCGTTCCAATAAAATAGAAATAAGAAAAGAAGTCCCATTCTGGCCGCTCGAGAAATTAAACCCCTTTGGCGGCAATTCACTGAAAAAGAGTGTGCCAATCGGAAATTTTAAGTGATGAATAAGGGGGTCCAGGGCAGCCGCACCGTATTTCCAGACCGCCAAGCGAACCAGGGACGAGTGTAACGGAAATTTAACGCAGTTATAAAGGACGTTTGCACTTTTAATACGACGCAAATTAATGGACTCTACACAACGGCCAACAATCAACGAAAATGTGGTAAAAAATAAGAACGTGAAAATTACTTCAAAACGAAATAAATCAAGCCAATAATAAAAGCTAGCAGGTCAGAATTCAATTTAGAACTTTTAAATTGTAAATTCCAGAAAATCGAATACACGAACTCCGTTTATATTAAAATATACCAATGACAGTTCCTCTTAACTCTCTCTCTCTCTCTCTCTCTCTCTCTCTATATATATATATATATATATATATATATATATATATATATGTGAGAACTATGTTTTAAAATTTTAATAAAAGTTTTAAGTCATTAGCATTCACCCTACATTTGGTTCCTTATTTATGTTAAGATCTGGACCCCGTTGCTGCTAAAACTATTTATCTTAATTATATTTAAATTTTCGATGAATTTATTAAATTAAATTCTCAACGGAAAGCAGTTAGTCTCACTGCTTTGCATTTGAAGGCATCATAACGGCGTGGAATGAATCAAAGGTGGGACGGCCGGAAGTCGGATCGGAAGATCAAACCGAGTCGATACGGCGATTCGGTGTCAGAATTATTAAGAGGGGAAGGGGTGACGTAGACGGGTCAGCGTGGGAGGTTTCTGGATGGGTAGCTTCTAGAACCGTAAACAAGGATTAATGTCGCACACCTTGTTTCTCGACCTTTCCATATATATATATATATATATATATATATATATATATATATATATATAGAGAGAGAGAGAGAGAGAGAGAGAGAGAGATTGTTTAAGAGAGAGAAGGATTGCAGTTTTCTCTCAATCTCTTTTTCCTCTACATGTATATATATATATATAATTATTTATATATGTATACATAAAATATCAAATTTGTTTTATAATAAAAAGTTACAAATCTAGCAATGGTTTATAGATAATAATTTATATATATATATATATATATTACTTTGATCTGACGATTGGTTTTCCAGCTAATGACCTGCCTCTGATGTTGACGGATGACTATAAAACGTCAGATTTTATTTTTTATATACTTTTTGTTTGAAAGTTCACAGGCCTCAAATAGAAATCTTCCACGATTGTCAAGCTACCATCTCAAAATATTGGTGCTTATTTAAATAATTTTACTATTTAACCAAATTAACTAAACTTATTATTCGCATCAAGTAGGGCCTCCCTCGTGATTCGCCAAACTAGAGATTATTTGGGAACAATAACAATATGTTCCTCTTTTATTTATATGTCTAAAAAAAATAATGAAACATTACATATTGTTATTGTTTGGTAAATCTGTCTTAAAAAAATAAAGTAGATTTACAATTTACCCCATTTCAATTGGACAGTAATAGACTGTAACAGATTTCTTGGATCTGAGTCCATCGAAGATCAGATCCGAACAGATTTATTGGATCTGAGTCTATCGAATATCAGATCCAAACTTACATTGCATGTCCTGGAAAGCTTTTGTTTGCTTCCAGTTGTTCCGGAAGGTGACAGCTAAGGCTATCCCGGGAGGGTGGGACCCGGGTACCGGGTCTAAAAGCAAGAGCTAATATGGGTCCAGTACGGGTCCACTTACACTAATTTTAGCACTGGCCCGGTGGCCCCACCATTGAATGGATATACAAATTGCTGGTCCGAGCCCGAGATCCAGTAATATTATGGGGAGGAAAATTCATAAACAAATAATGCATAATTCTCATAGATATATTAGTTGTGGCATATATCTGAAATGTCATGCTTTTTACTTATGTATCGATTTTTTGTTAGTTTCTTTGTTTATTATAAAATTTAATATACACCAAATTTGAACAAATTTTGGCAAATTAAATAATATCTTGTTTTATTTTCAAAATTCACTTTAACATGTTATAAACAATTTTCCTTTTTGTTTTTTTTTTCGAAATGAGGTTTTAGCTCATGGTAGGCTCCTTGAAACGAATGTAAGGATTGAATTGGAACCAGATGTACTCTGTACTGTAACTGATTTATCAAATATTCAAATATTTATATTTGAATTAGGATTCAATTGCACATAAAGAATAAAAAGTCTCTACCATACTTTCCAATTTCAATGTCGATTCTTAATTCTCCAACTTTCAAAATGTACGGAAATGTTAGATATAGAACTATTTGATATGCAGTAAATAAATTATTTGAGAGAACAACAAAAAGAACTTATAATTTTAAGCTTACTAATTGAAACTAAACATGATTAAACAAGAAGTTTGACAATTTATGAAGCAAGGATCACAATTTCAGCAAATTTTTTTCTGAAAATTTAAATGTATTGAAAGTCATTATACCAGATTAAGAAAGATTAAAATCCCAAGCCCATGTTGAAGCCATCTTATAACTAAAAAAAAAAAGCTTTAAAAGTTTACCCAAAAAAGGAGATTTCCCAATAAAAAATAAACCATTGACCAGATGATCTTTTTCATATTATATGAACAGAAAAATTGGCCTCAACTAAACTCTCAGTTCACAGCACAGTAAACCACCATGGAACCTGCTTACTTAACCTAACCACCACCTTTGTGACTATCATCACCGTCCATCTTCCAGATGGGCGGCTAAGATCGGCTGTCTACATGTCTCAAGGATTGATGTTCCGACTTCCTTTTTCAGTTCCCATCAGCTCTCCTGTACAAGGGCTGCACAGCTTCTGTTTGTTCCGACCCTCATTCCCTTGAGGCATTTCACTCAAAAAAAATCTCGGCTTGCTATGTTTCCATCTCCGAATCAGACCAACACCATCTTCCTCAAATCTGGTGAGCGGCAAACACTCTCTCTGTTGATTTTCCTCATCTGGGTAGTGAAGAATAATCTTGTTAATCATGTCTCCCTACCTGAATCTTGCTGCATATGCTGCACTGTTGCTTCTCACTAGCTTCGTAGTCATTCTCTTCAAGATACATGTTAGGATTTTGGAAGGCATCCATACATATATACATCCTGAGAGTGTTGGCGGTGGTCCTCAAGGAAATGTTAGGGCCGCCATTAGAAGGCCCGAACCTGAAAGAGGCTCAGACCTACGTGGTTATACCAACCTTGCAACGGATGCTGATCCACGGATGCCCACAAATCAAAAACCCACAATCAATGGTTCCAATAAGAGAAAGGATCGAGGGAAGGAGAAGAGTGGATTCGACGAGGCGAACGCTCAGATTTTCCGGCTTCGACTGTCCGAAGATCACCTTCGAACACGAGTCTATTTTGCGGAGTGCAAAGAGGCTGTTCTTTATTCATGCCTTAGCTTCTCCTGCCTTGTTGTTCATCATTTCCTTCCGATTTCGCCCAAGTCTGAGGGTATAAGCCCTGCCCACCTCCTCTTCGAGGGATCTATGGTGCCAACTCTGTTAGGTGTCTTTTCCGTGTGCAAATTATCAATGTTGCTCGCGAAGATCTCCTTTGAACGATCGGCGTCGAAGAGATCCGAGAAACAGGCCAGTGTATTGTGCGGGATGTTGGGATTTGTGATTGTTCTTGTGATTCTGTCCGTGGCAAATCCTGCTATTTTTTATTTGAAATTTGGTCGGATGGGGGATGGTGCTGGTCATGATGTCAATGTGGATGACACAGAGAACTTTTTAGAGATTGGGTTTTCAAAGATCTTGCTGGCAGTTTACGCCGGTTGCATATCGGGGTTTCTTTACATTCCTGCATGTAGAGCTGCACGATCATTCTGGCTTGGTACTGATCAACTCCATTGGGATCTGTCTGTTATTTCCTGCGGTAAAATAGCTAGAGTGTTTCTGTACATTAATCTCCTGATGTCGGTTTTTACTGCTTCGCTCTGGACTAAACCTATGGTCGTCGTCCTTGCCAATGGTGAGCAGGGAATGCTGGTGCCTGTTGAGAAATCAGGCTCTTTGAATTCTCTAGAGGATGGCCCTATAACTGGATATACTGATATTCTATCCATAAAGAATCAAGATGGTAATTCAAAAGATCCAATTTTGATTGAAAGTGGTTCAAAGTTAAGGCACTCAAAAATGGAGAAAAAGTACGATGATGAAAGGTGGGTTCGTCAGATGGGAATGCATCGAACTACTTTTGATAAATTTAGGTTATGGTGTTTGCTGGTTTCATCAGTCATACAGTTGCTTTTGTTGCGGCGCAATGTGCAGATGTATTTGAATGAGGCGGTCCTCTCATGGTATCAGAGATTACACACAAGCAAGGTGCCAGACTTGGATTTCAGCAGGGCTAAGCTGTTTTTGCACAATCACTATATATACCAAGTTCTCCTGCAGTTCTTGATACCTCCAACATTGGTACTAATGTTTCTTGGTTTATCCCAACTTACTGATGGTTTTCTAGCTGCCTTTCCTTTCATTCACAGCTTAATGCATGACACGTCCTTTTTCAAGGAAGCAAATTTATTCATGGCATGGTGGAGTCTTTTTGTCTGGACGTTTTTGACCTTCTGGAGCATTGGACTTCATCGTTTTGGCATTGTATATGTTTCCTGATTGATTATTGTATTGATCACAAATATTAATTCAAGGAATATTTCAAACTGCAGCAAGGTTTTCTTTCCTGGGCAGATGGAATCTGGCTGAGATGAAGTCTATTGAAAATGATGTGATTTTTATACAGATTTCATGTGATGGAGAGTTCATTTTACCAGTCATAACCAACATGCTGTTTGGATTATCGATTGGCATTGTTTAGATGGTTGACTCGTTGAAGTTCTGTGGCTTATCTGATGTTTTGATCAACAGAAAGTCTAGCTTCAGAGGACTGCTTCCGTCTTCATAAGACTGTAGTTTAGTGTATTTAAAAAGTATCTGCTATGCTGGGCCTAAAGCCATTTTCATGTACTGATGAAGAAAAAATAAGATACAATGCGTTTGAGCTGATGAAAGTCCGCTATACATGGCCTAAGCAGGCTGTCTGAATTGGTGAAGAAAAGTTATCTAATGTAATTTGAATGACGACTGGGAAGTTCATATTCTGCCAAGTGCCATCATCCTGAATTCACATAATCAGGTGCATATCACCAGGAAATATTTAGGTTCTCCCGTCTGTTGATTTGTTACAGAGCTCTTTTGATCCTTCTCCCAGTGGTTTCCCTTCTTTGATATCTTGCGAGACACACCCACTAAGGCCTACTCCTTTGTTGCTTCTAGGCTTTTTCTGTAAAGCCAGATACTGTGGTGATTATGCTTGAGGCTAGCATAATTGGAGATTTTGCCATCTTTTCTCATAGGTTGTGCTGGGCGAGTAATGCACAGCATGTCATCACAGTGTTGTTCCTTCTTTTTATTTATATGAAATCTGCTTAAGTTCTGATTATAGGCGAGTTCTCTAGAAGTATCTATCTGCTTTGGTAAATGAAAGCACAGGTAAACCTGCAACCAAGATTACACTTGGAAGCAGCAAGCCCTTTGTTTGTTTGGATTCTTAGTTGATTGTAAGAACATCACACCTGAAAAGATAAATTGCTTGACTCAGGAATTCTTTTTTAATCTACCTACAATGCAAGTACTCTCCATCGTTGCAGGAATAAAAGCATATTCCTGTTCATTTCTTAATGAGTGGTCCTCGCAGTAACTAAAGTGCACTCTGTTTGTTTCAGTTGAGTCTGCAATAATGCCTTTTACACATAGGAAGCCAGCTTTCTTTGTTTACTTATGTCGAAGGCTTCTTGGATTTGGTTGAGTTTCCTTTGTCTAAAGTTTTTAGTTGAATTCTACTGGTTCATTTGCTCAGGCATATTGCCATATGAATATAAATAGTGTAGCCCCTGTATTATCAAGATTCAATCTGCTTAACTCCAAATAGCTCAGAGGTTATGAGAGGTGTTGGGGAATGAATGAGAACCGAAATCAGTTTGAGAAAGCCTCCACAATGTTGGAGGACAATTATTAGGCTGAGAATCATGGTCTAATTGCCCTGTTGGATAAGGTGCCTGTTCAATGGTTCATGAATATGAGAATTCCATCTGGAACGATAGTTGCAGCTTCCGGTTGTTTTACCCATTGCAGGTGCTGCTCATTATGTCACACTAAAATAATTTGGCTTCAAGCAAATTTGACATAAGTGGCTTGAAACAGCAAATTAATTATGCAATAATAATTTGACACAACTTTGATACACAAAAGTCAAACTCTGGACTTTGTCAATTAATTAGGCATAAATTTTGGTCAATATTGAGAACTTTGGTTGTCTTTTTTACTATTATCGGATCCTTCGATTTATTTTCAAGAGTCAAATACAAACCAAGCATAACCTGAATATGGTTTGCACCAATATTTAGACTTATCCATAATTATGTTGGATAAGCTGCCAAATCGACATAGAGACGGACAGATGCATGAGAAGGACTGAATGTTAATCTAGTTCATGGTTCTATACACTTCATGTGCAGGGAAGTCTTACCGATATGTTGAATAGCCAAGTGCATGATAATTGAACGCTGCCTTTAAAGCTAGTTTTTCATTAATTGTCCCCTCCATTGGTCAATTGCTCCTTTCATCTCTTGTCAACTGCAATGTTTGTCATGAAAAGCCCGTCACAAAAAAAAAGAAAAAAGAAAAAGGAATGGCTGCTTATAAGAAATCCCAACTTCAATCCCAAAAATTAGAATGGAGCCATCAAGCTCTGAGGTTCAGGGCTGATCTTTCTATTTCAGCTACAAGAAAAAATAAAAAAGAATTTGCTCGAGTGGCTGTGATGCGACTACTAAAAGGATGCCGGCCTGGTCTTCCTTTCAGATAAAATGCACGGAAAGGACAACAAAGTCTCAATACTCATCCAATGAGTTTATTTCAGTCCAGATATTTGATCCAGCTTATCTCAAGTATAAAATAGTGATCCTGAACTTGTTGTCCCATAGCGTTTCAGAAGTATGTAGACCACATGCTCAAAGATTGTATTGACCATACTTTGTGTTGTTCTCATGAAGTT
This sequence comes from Nymphaea colorata, assembly GCF_008831285.2. Classification (NCBI taxonomy): domain Eukaryota; kingdom Viridiplantae; phylum Streptophyta; class Magnoliopsida; order Nymphaeales; family Nymphaeaceae; genus Nymphaea; species Nymphaea colorata. The sequence continues at coordinate 30,613,350 of NC_045139.1, read as the reverse complement.
CTAGATCTGTGGTAGAATAAAATCCTAAACATGTTCTGCAAAATATTCAGATGTAAATCATTTGTTCTAAAATCTAAATCCAGGCCGGAGACGTTTGTGTTTTTGGTTGAGGCTCATCCGGTTGGATGCGCACAGAAATCTGATTCATCGACACCTGTAATCAGAAGATGCATCTGATCACTTCCTCCTAGCAGCAGAGTGCAGTATTTGTTGTTACCCTTCTGTTTGCCTTTTCCAGTGCAAAGAAGTCGTATGTTCAGCAACTGAAATGACCAAAGAAGCTCTTGCGTTCAGCGTCTGCTTCGGGACCTAGGTGGCTGCAATCCCATCGTTTGCAGTCCAGAGAAGTAATATTATTGCTGAGAATCGAATTGACGATGCGCTGTTTACATGCCAGCCGGCTCGATCACCTATGCAGAACTCAGTGGGGCTTTGAAAGGTGTATTATACATAGTTTTTGAGAAAAAAAATGCAAAACTAATAAACTTCAAAGTCAGACTAATACAAAAGCGAGATGATACAGAGAAAACCTTTGTGCTTCATTTACATCCTATACATGCAGGCACACAAAACTTAATCTAGATGCACACAAAAGGAGTAAAAATTAGAACAAGAAATGAACATCAATTGTCATTGAAGCAAGAATGAGCCAGGTTGGACCTGCGATACCTGGCCCGTTGCCAAGGATCATCTTACAATTTAAAAATCTCCTTTTCTTTTTCCTAACAGGAAAAAACTGCACTCTGAACATGATTGCGTTCGTGTAATCAAATTCATATACAGGTCATTGCATTCATGTACATATTTATCATGTCAAAGGAGGGTACATAGTTGGAAGGTGCATATCTATCATACAATGCCATTGCCCCAAACTTTTTCCTTGCTTCCTTAGCCTTGCAGTTACTGGCTGAAGAGATTTTCTTGAGTCGTTGGCATTACAGAACACAGGTCTACTTCCTCTCAAGAGTTTGCGCAAGCCTGGCATTACGCAAGAGAACTCGATCTCGATGCGAAGTCCCACCCGCGATGTAGCATATTACATATTGGAGTGTGGAGCCTAATCCATACTTGATAACATTCCTTAATCTCATGTTTATAAGGGTCTCGCGTTGCTTATACTTTGTATTCTTATGTGATAATAAAAACTACTATGTGTGGCGGAGGTGGATGTTAGGAGAACGTTGTCTCCAAACCAACATAAATCTGTGTTTTTCTCTTTACTCTTTTTCTGATTTTTATTTTCTTGGTGCATTAAGAGAGTGTGAGAGAGCATTGTTCCTAATATTACACACCATTGAAACAGTTTTTTCATCATCTTCAGGTCGTCTGTAGAAGTGAAAGCCATTAGGACGATCTCTCTCCTTCAATTTTAAAACAACCTTTTTCTTTTTTCCTACTTCCAATTGTGTGTTGTTTGCATAATTCTTATTTTTTTTAAAAAAAATACAAGTTTGTATACATAAAATGATAAAAACCTTTCTCCGGCTGTCCAGTGTCCAGATGGTCTGGCGTCTCACGCAAGAATGGGGCTGCATCTATGCTGGACCATTGTGCTACAGTTTGGATCATCTGGACGAGCGGAGGAAAGAAATCTTGAGTCTACAGTTTGAACCGGCACAAAGCTGATTGAATCAAAACCTTGAATCCATGGAGCTGATTAAGAAATTCCTTTAACACGAGACAAAGAAATCTCACGCCGTCCAACTTTCAATTTCTTAACAGTTCTTCTCGCACACATGGAATTTAGAGTTATCAGTCCGTCCATCTCAATTAAAATTAGTTTCCAACTGCTGATTTAAATGCACCAACTTGATCAAAACAGTACAGACATGAAAAGGTTTGAATCCAGAAGACGAAAGAACGACAGGAGTGAACCACGCAACGGAAGGGAGGTTGGGTTTACGGACATCTGAAAGCGGCCAAAATGCCACCATCACCACCGCCACCACATGAATGGTCCCCTTACTGCTCCCCCGTCTATAAATGACGTCGCGGAGTTCACCATTTTTCTCAGTTCTACCAAAAGTGTGGACATTTTAAACAAGTTCGAGCAGTTGCGGAGCTTTGAGGAGTTGAGGAATCGATAGAGCAAGGGGTTGAGATTTGCTCTTTTCCTGTGGAATAGGATGGGAGAGCATCGGCCGATCATTCCTGATTTGCCGGACGACGTTGCACTGGAGTGCCTGATTCGGGTGCCTCATGCCTGCCTGGCGGACATGGGAGCGGTGAGCAGGCGGTGGAGGGAGCTTGTCGACAGCCCCGATTTCTATGGGGAGAGGAAGCTCAGGGGCACCGCTGACGCCTTCGCGTGCTTGGTTCAGCAGCGCGCGGTGCCGGCGGCGGGGGCCCCGGCAGAGGAGGCGGGGGCGAACCGGAAGAGCTCTGGCGGCGGCAGGGGTCCGCCGGTTTACGGCATCACTCTGTTCGACCCGCGGAGAGGGAGTTGGGAGAAGCTGCAGCACCCGGACGATCACCAGGGCGGCCTCCCTCTCTTCTGCCAGTTCGTGTCCGTGGCCAGCAAGCTCGTGATCCTCGGCGGTTGGGACTGCGTCACCTGGGAGGCCACCCGCCGCGTTTACATCTATGACTTCAAGACTAGGCGGTGGACGAAGGGGAAGGACATGCCTGGCCCCGCTCGTTCCTTCTTCGCGGCAGCGGCGGCGGAGAGCACGACTAGCGGCGGAAGAGGGGGCATGGGGGGATTAGTGTTCGTGGCGGGGGGCCACGACGAGAGCAAGAACGCATTGAGAACAGGGGCGGTGTACGACGTCGGAAGGGACGAGTGGGAAGATCTCGGGGAGGCGATGGAGGAGGAGAGAGACGAGTGCGAGGGGCTGATGGTGGGGAAGGAGTTCTGGGTGGTGAGCGGCTACGGCACCGAAGGACAGGGCAGGTTCAGGGACAGTGCCGAGGCCTTCGACACGGAGACCCGAAGGTGGAGGCGCGTTGACGGCGCGTGGGCCGGCGGGACATGCCCGAGATCCTCGTGCCTGGGAGTCGCCGGCGGGGATGGTGGCAACGCTAAAGTGGTGTGCGTCGACGCCGAGGGGGGCAACGGAGCGGTGAAAATGGGGAGGTGCGTGGTGGGCATGGGAATAAGCAGGGCGTTGGTGACAGGGTCCGCGTACGAGGGGGCGCCGGCCGTCTGCTACTTGGTGGACGTGGGGAAGCAAGGGGGAGCCTGGAAACAGGTGGAGATGCCGGCTGAGTTTTCCGGTTTCGTTCAGACCGGCTGTTTCATGGAGATCTGAAGAAGGCCTTTTCCCTTCTTTTTAATGTGAATTTTCTCAATTTTCCTTTTCTTTTCCATGGAGCAGTTCAGAATTCAGCAGATGATGATGTTTTTTTCTTCCTACTAGTAAGGTGATGTATGTACATATATGGCGATGCCACAAGTTATCGCTTTGGTTCTGCAACTCCAATCCTTTTCTTTTGCTTTCTTCCGTAACTCTGTTTCTGCTGCTCCCTACAGAGCTCCAAATGATAAGAGCACGGCTCTTAGGAAGTCCATCAGAATAAGGCTCTGTGAGCATCAAAATTAGTCTCAATAACTTAATAGACACTAGAATTTGAATGGAATCGGCCACAATGTTAATTAGTTGAACTGCCCATTTGGCAATGAGTTTCGAAGCGGCTGATTCAAGCTGATTTTTGTTACATTTGGTCGGGTTAATGGAGCAAATTCAGTTCAACTAAACGCATAGATGCTGGAATTCAAACTATTATTTGATGCACTCAAGATCAAATTCACATCCAGAAAACGCATTGATGCTAGAATTCAGACTGTAATTCAAGAAAGCGTATAGATGCTGGAATTCAGACTGTAATTTGATGGTATGGAAACCAAAGTTAGAGACGCACTGTTTTATATGTTATTTCTTTGAACTGCAAACTGTGATAATGTGACATTCCATCGACTGTGAACTGCAAACCGTGACAATGTGACATTCCATTTGACAGGTAAAAATGAAAGGAAGAGCGTGGAGTTTCTACTACAAAAAGTAAGCTTCAGAATTACTCAACAGGCATGATCGAATTGTTGCTAGTTTAATTGAAACAATGTTTTCAATTGACAACGCACCAGCTCAACCTTGGCTTATTTGTTTGACCTTTAAGCGTTAAATTTTTCCCCTGCGGGCAACAGGCCAAGGCGAAAGCCGCCGATCCTACTTTGTACAAAATGTTACCAAAATCAGTTGGCCTGTTCGAATCAATCTGCCGCAAAGTTTTTTTGTTTTTTTTTATAAAAATGTTTAGAATTTTTATGTATTTTCTCATCTATTTTTTGAAACAATATTCTTCCCAAACAGATTCATAATTGATGAAACTGAACCATTGAATTGGCTGGTTCATCAAACAACTGAAGTGGCATAACCAAATATGGGCTTGTGTGGGCAGTTGCCCACAGTCAGATCATCACTAAAAGTTGCAATCTGAAATTTCAAGCTCCGCTATTGGTAACTGATATTTTCAGTACTGGTCTGCTCATCCCAAGTGTCGGCACAGCATATCAAATGAAAATGCATGCAACCTCCGGAAAATCTTCTTGGGACACTCTTGCACCACAAGAGAGGCAACCGAAAGACCACATAAAACTCGAAGTTGTTTGCTTCTATACTGCCAAGAACGGCCAAGCTGTACGCTTGTTTGTCGGATCCGGCGACCGGAAAATATCAGCTTTAAAGCATTGAGGGGGCAGGGGCATTTTCTTCTTGTCTTTTCTCGCTGGTTGTCTTCAGTGTGCAAGCGATTGAGGATGGCTTGTGTTCACTCGTTTGGTCACGCACAAAGGACACATTGACCAATAATTCTGATTCTGCAAGCAAACTGTTCCGTTGCAGAGAGAAAACGACGTCAGGCAAACTGATAATGGAGAAATTGAAAGCCAAGGTCTTCGCCTTTGGCGGTCTTCCTACGTGAGCTTACGGTTGCTGGTTTCTTGAGTTGATGGTTATCGATATATACTATAACTGGTTTAATGATTTATATTAGTTTTGGTATTTTTAAATGACCATGCATATGTAATTTGCTTGCTTAAGACGTATCATCAACAATAGAATCATGTTTTTGAGGCAAGTAAGATTATTATTAATTTTGAAAATCTTATAATATCTTATTTAAGAAAAAAAGGTTACTTTTGTTTAGGTCTCCTGATGTTGCAATTGAAAAGCACATTTGTAAGGTAAACTGTAAGAGAATGAGGAAAAACTAGTACAAATAAAACCGGTCCCTTTGAAAAATCAACGACTAAGGAGCATCAATGTAAATAAGCAAATAGCCATCACAGTAATATGTAAGTTTTAAAATCGCTAAACTATTAATAAGATAAAAAGGATACATAAACAAGAATTTCATGAGCCTTAAATTCTAAAAAGTTTCAAATCTTTCGATTCTTAGAATTGAATTGATAAAAAAAAATTCAAGTACCTGGAAAGTCAGACACATTTTTAGATTGCATTTTCTTAGAGAACAGAAGGAGAGGGAAGATTTGCAGATTTCTCCATCTGCATTTGGGCAGAGAAATTCTTCGGCCTTTCATTACATGATATATATATATATATATATATATATATATATATATATATATATATTTCCATCTGCATTTGGGCAGAGAAATTCTTTGGCCTTTCATTACATTATATATATATATATATCCTCCTTTCGTCAGTTTTTTGCGTAAGATTGTGGAACGTTTGATCCGCAGTCCGATCTTTGCAGATAGGACGCTCCACTTACTAAAAAAAATAAAATACAAAAAAAAAAAAAAAAACTAAAGAAGGGGCATCGAATGATGCCCTGTCATTCCAAGGGGGAGAGTGCCGGCGACGACTTGCGGGTTGTCGCCAGCGCTGTGGAGGTGTAGGCGGCTGCCGCCCCCCAACGCTGCCGGGAACTGCCCAGCTTAGGAGCTCTGGCGACGACCCACTGGGCCGCTCCAGACAGCATCAAGGGGCGGTGGCTGCCTTCCCCTTTCAGAAAAAGGGGACGACGTTGCCGACCGCCGGCGAGGCCCCGGTAGGCGTTGCCGGAGACACGAAGCGGTGACAGTGCCTCCCAGATGGAAATTTTTTTTGCTATAGGGAGGCAACGTCGCCTCCTTGCCCGGCTCCTGCGGCGCCTGCCGGAGCTTCGTTGACCCACGGCAACGACGCAACCGGCATCAAATAGGTGTGCCCTTACGCCATCCCAAGAGGAGACTTTATATATATATATAAATTGAACGGTGACATATGAATAGTTAAAAAACAATGAAAAAAAGGTAAATGAAGAAAGGTAAAAAATATTTTCTTGGTATTATTTATTTATTTATTTATTTATTTGAACTATGATGAACGGCCTTGATACATGATTACATGGTTGAGTGTCATTCACTCATTATTATATATATATATATGAAAATTGGTAAAAGTAAACTATTAGGTCAAGAATAAAAATCAAATCATTTATTGTGATGTTTGAAGTGTTTTTCTCTCTTATATTAAGCTGATAATATTTTGAACTTTAATAGTGTTTTTTATAATAAAAAAAACTGAATGGCTTACATGACTTCAATATTTTGATAATAGAATGTCCTTATTTTTCAAGAAATCAACTTGAATCAAAACATATTTATATCAAAGTAATTTTTTTATAAAATTTATTAAGATGTTTATATTTTATTTAATTTTTTTTAGTAAAAAATTAAAAGGTTAGGTTTTTGTCCTTGACCAAATGGTACCAATTTCTATATATGTATAAAGGGACAGCCCTGGTGGGCTGGCCCTGGGAGGATTGAACCACCACCACGGACTGAGTCTAGGTTTAAGTCGTTGAGTTTAACTTGATTCAGCATGTGGAAGGTCTCATGCTCAATTGACCTTTTAGGCAGTGCGGAAAAAATGTGGAAGATGTCAACTCAGGCTAAGTTAAAAAATTTTGGCTGTCCTAAGTTAAGGTTAATACAAAGCTAAACATGTCAATTAAAAGTGACCCCGACTAAGACGAGGCGACACTCTGGTCCAATAGAGGTTGTTTGGCAATGACAACAGTTTGTAACTATGCTATATGCTTCAAAGGTTGAGACACATGAAATATGAGCAACATGCACTTGCTTCAGTTGGATCTCAGCCAAGAAATCAATGCATCTATTTTCAGGTATCAATAATCAGCTAGGATTGGGCATATATTAGTTCGATAGCTAGCTGTTTCTTTGGATTTGAACCTTTTTAATTAAGAGCAAAATCTATACCAATGAATTCATAGCATACTCATGGGAGTCAGTGGCCAAGACAGATGTAGGCTTGTGTGGCAATTGCCCACAAAAATTGCTTGTTTATATATTGATGTCTTCTCGTTTACATATTGATGCCTCTTAAATGTCTAAAGTATGAAATATTAGTGCCCCTCAATCAGAAATTTCTATCTCCAGGACCAATAGTATTAGCTTCATCGTTTGATTCTATTCATTTCAGATTCCATGTAATTGCATGCAGGTATAGGCTGAGACTTTGTTTTGAAACCAAATTTAGATAGATGGGACTAGCTTATAAGATTAATCAGGTCGGATTTAATCGCTTCTGGAACGTACATAACAATGGCAGTGGCAGATTTAAATCCACTATCGGCAGTTTCCCTTACGATAAACCACCACAATGGGACAGCCTCTGAGAATGAAACGAGAGGCTGTCGAGTTATATACAAGTTAAAAGTGTATAACGGGAATAATCAAATTAAAATAAATAGGGCAGCAAAGTTTAGTAAAAAATTACAACTGATCTCAATTTACATGACCTAGATCTACTAGAAGGCTAACTGATAAAAAACTGAGAGAAATAGGCTTTAAAGGATTAGCGTAAGGATAAGCGACTTTAACTTATTGACAGCAAAAAAAAAAAAACAGAGCTCTGTACATTATCAATGACATGCAAAAACGTTCGTTTGCATCTTACAATGAATAGCCCAACTAGTGAAACAGCAAAGCTCAGTAATCCATATCTCAAACATGACCTCAGATTCTTGAATTTCCAAGCATTCAACCCCTCTTTTTCAATTTCTGATTTTGCCTTATGTTCCATGCAAAGTATATTGAAGATAACATGTTATTTTGATAAACACAATCATTTCAATATGCAGTCAACATTTTCTGTAAGTCACTTTGATGCTTGATCTTGATGACGAGATTCTGATTCTAAATTATTATTAGCCTCCATTTTACCTGCATTTGCTAATCCTTCTGCTAAAGCTTGTGCTTCCATCACTCTTTCATGCGCAGCTTTGGACATGGCTCTCATGTTTCTTTCTTCTCCTTCAAGCTGCATGTTCATTATGATTTCTGCTTCTTTGTCAATTGGCTTGAAGTACGCAATAATTGCAGATTCCTGCAATTTCCAAATATGTGGACAATTAAAAAAGATAGAGAAGGCTTCAACAGTAGAATGAGTTTGTAAAAGTTCCCATCATTCATTTCTTTGTACTGCAGGTTCCAGAACTAATAATGAAATATCATTGACAAAGGGATATGTTCGTCCAACATTCACACAAGCACATTCTTTAAGAGCCCATTTGATAGTCGGATACGTGGAGAACAATTCATCTTCGTATTCAGAAAGAATGAAAAATGATATTCTTTCAGGAACCACCTCCACCCACAGAACAGACCATCCATGTGGACTATAAAGGCATCCTCTTGCCACCACCTTTTCCGCCTCTCTCTCTCTCTCTCACACACACACAGACATGCCAGTGGCATAAAACCAGACAAGCTGGACATATTTTCAGTTCGGCAAACAAAAGCCAGACAATAGTATAGCTTGTCCACTTTGACAAAAAACCTGATCTTCCAAGAACATATCATTTTCCTCCCAATTGCTATACAAGTGTATTTCTTCCAAGATCAAATTGTCATTTTCATACAAGAATGAGAGCATAGGTCTGATACTAACTAAAAACCAAAGGTTCTAAACTGACCAATCTTGAGCACAAGTTGGAGAATATTCCACTTTCAAACGATGAAGCTGCAGGAGCGTGCATACATGAACCAGGAATAAAGCCGAGGCCAAGCTCAGCATGTCAAACATCAGATATCTGAGGGGCTAGGCCAATAAATGTTGCCATGATCATGCAAAAAAAATCATGAGAATGGAGGTTCTAGAGTTGCTTGTTTAATTTAACATCAAGACTTAAGAACTGAAGTTAAGCATGTGCTAGTCTACATCCATTATAGAGAAAATTGTACAAATCCAATTGACCCAACTCCAATTTTGAATCAGAAAACCATCACAACGCTCTGTCCCATCAAGAATCCAAAATGTACAATGAACAAACTAGGGTAATTTATAAATTTGAAAAAGCTGTTGCGTGATTGGCTCAACCTTCAACATGAACACTTAGGGAGGCCAGCTAAGCCACATAGATTAACTTGCTGTCCTACATAAATAAATAAAAAAATATAAGATCAAACACCTATCATAATACAGAATGCAGATCCCATGGCTGCTTAGTGCTACTAAAGAACCTGCCTATGAGGGGATGCTGCAATGAAGCACATACAGTGAGAAGCTAAAACCTACATCTCCAATAGAACAGGATTTCGGATATTTTGTATACAACAACATGGCATGAAGAAATCTCTCTCTCTCTCTCTCTCTCTCTCTATATATATATATATATATATATATATATACTCTCCCCTTATCCGACAGTCTCATTGTGCCTAGCATGATGAAGCATGGCAATCAGATTTCTTCACGTCGGACAGCCTGCTGTTTTAAATTAAAAAAAAAATGAAAAAGGGAACCGAAGCGTCTATTGGCTCTCACAAACTGTGTCCCTTGCTGATGGGAGATGCTATTGCCTCCTCATTCCAGCAGCCCGTGCTCCCTCGCCAGTGTGCATGGGAACAGTGGCCCGCTAGTGAGCAGAGGGATGGCGGGCCATCAAATGGGGGCAATCGCCTCTCCCCATCCTGTGTTGAGGGCATCAGGAAAGCAACTCACACCTCCCTGATGCCCAACAATTTTTTTTTTTATTTTTGAAAAAAACTGGAACATCCAATCAAAAAGAGCAGACATTCTAGGGGGAGCACACCAAATTCCTAACATAAGAGGAGAGTTTACGTGTATATATATAAAAATAGAGAGAGAGAGAGAGAGAGAGAGAGGGAGCACGAACCCAGACTCAGGGTCACGGTCATCTCATGGGCAGCCAATCAAACAGCCCTGATGGTATCCTGATTTTTTTTTTCTTTCGACCTCCCCCAGCTCTCCCCCTCCCCAAGCCATCTCCCCTCCCCTCACGAGGGGGGTTGAGGGGCCAACGTCAAGAAGGGGGACAACCATGGGGAGGGAGAAGCTCCCACCATCGAGGGGTGGTGGGGGAAAGTAGATAGCCCTTAGAGCCACCAGATTGTGTGATTGGACGATCCTAATGGGCCATGGACCCCCTTCATATTTTGAAAACTGAAAGCTACAAGTTCAAATTTCCAAAAATTTGATTTCAGCCCTTGTAAAAATTCTCAAAAAATATTTTGGCCCCTCTAAATGTCGATTCCTTGATCATTCGGCCATCCCAAGGCAAAAATTCTAGCTCTGTATTATATATATAGGGGATGGTCCTAAGTCATATGGGTACTTCAGTAAGGTCCACGTACCCGTGTCGCCGTACCCGTACACAAAATGGGTACTTGGATACACTCGGGTACCTTTAAATTCAAATTGCTTAATTTTACTTTGATTTAATTTTTTCCACCTTACTTTTCATTCTATTCTTAGAGTTATTGTTCATTAACATATTAATGTTTTTATTTATATTTTATATCACTTGTTTACTAAAATGTTGCTTTCATTTTGATTTTTTTGTGTTATTTGCATATATACATACATATATCCTGCCGTACCCCCGTACCCAAATTTTTTAAAGTTGTCGTGTCTATAGCCGTGTCTCCATACCCGTACCCAAACCATACCGGCACCCATGTGACTTAGGGGATGACCAACAAAATGGCACATGAAAGACAGAACAACCACAAAAGCTCACTGACAGGACCTTGAAACCACATTTTTCTTTGAATGAGAAATTGTATCCTTTCCATAGAATTACACACCACAATTCTTTAATGTGAAAAGGAAACCAAGTAGAGATTTGATACAAGAACTAAAGTGGCGGGCCTCTGTTAAGTTTCAGAAGTTGTGGTTGAGCTCCTACCCAAGCATAACTCTTGATATGGAGATGAGTCCAGTTGGGGAATAAGGTTATATGTGATAAAGACATGTCTCCAGAGAAACTAATAATATTCACTTGGGAAATTGTAAGAAACTTTACACTGTGGTGAATTGGGAATCATAATGGACAGCTGGTGAAAGCTTCAAGCAGACTGAAGTTGCAGCCATATCACTTTAGTAAAAGTAGAAGCTCACCAGATGAGGAAGGATGCTTTGTTAATTTGTTCTTGGAACAGATGTTTATACAAACAGGCAACAATGCACAGAATGAGAAGACTTATCCATGAATATCAGACTTTGGTTGACTGCCTTTTCGGAGATTAAATCTCAGTTGGAATAAATAAAATTCCAACCAGATCATATCTAATAGAAAGGAATGGATCTACGATCTTAGTGCTCAGTTGAAAAGAATGAAACCTATGAAGAAGCTATTGCAGACACCATTGAGTTGATGCCAACTATCAAGATTAGTGCAACCTATCTCTTTGATGAGGTTTGAAATATCTAAACCCAAGCAAGGGCTGTAGACTAACCTAGCCTGAGAGTGCTGATATGGTGTAGAACATCTATGAAAATCTTTCTCTTGCAGCATCTCTTTCTACACAGCTCATTTTTTTGCAACAGACGTTTGAGTCACCCCAGCATGAGCATGTTGGCATCTAGGTAGGGCAAAGAGAAAGTTGTTACCTCGCTTTCGCGTTTTTTCTCAGGACTTGCCTCTCTCCCTCTCTCTTTGTTCCCTTGTTTCTTCTTCTTCTTTCCTTTTTTCCTCTTTCCTTTGTTATCCCCATTACTGTTGTAAAGGCAGCATACCCATACTAGCCGGGTAAGACACCGGTACTGATACTGGTATTGTACCGGGTACTTCTTGGGTACTGGTCAAACAGTACCGGATACCATCAACATATCCGGGACTGTATACGTCCGATTAGGACTTGGTCAAAGTTGACTGAGCCCTTGCCTGTCCAAAATTTAGGGCTTTAGTTTTTTTTTTTACATCATTTATACTCAGTAAACACATATAGAGCTGTGTTTTCATATTTTGTTCAATAGTTTCTTCTTTAGAATCTATAAATTGTGAATCATGAATGTGTTATTTTTGTTTGTTTAAATTCTTATTTTTTGTTATATATATATGTGTGTGTGTGTGTGTGTGTAAGATTGTACCTCTGTACCCAAGTTTTTTGAAAATACTCCGAACCTGTACCCGTACCTATGTGACATAGCAGCTAAAGTATTTATTTACTATATAAAGGTAGTATTTATATACTATATAAAATATGTAAATGAAAAGTAAAACTTTCTTCCATAACTGAGTTCTTAGCAGTAAAAGATAAGAGGACCTACAGAAAATGCAGATGGACACGCTCTTCAAAAATAAAGAGAAGACATTCACCATTTACTTGTGCCTTGAAGGGCTAGACATTAATCCCAGCAACCTCAAGTCAGCTAAATTGCATTCTTTGTTTGCTAATGGTTAATAGTTTCTAACAAAACCTACTGACCAAGCATATAGTATTGGCAATCAAGATTGTATTAGTACAATAATGTATCAAACATAATTTTTCACCATCATAGCTAGAGTGCACTTTTACTTATTTACTTAAGAGATAAGAAAAAAAGGGGCATATTTCTTTAAGAAAGCTACCGTCTCTTCCAGTTTCTTGTTTACGGCTTGCATCTCCTCCACCATGCGACGGACCTCCGATAAAATGGCTTGCTCTGGTATCTTTCTCAAGGCTTCCTTCCTTTCTTTTGCCTAGCAAACAAAGAAATAAAAAAGTCAATGAAGTCTTGAACAAAAAAATTGCAAAAATACACATAAAACACCATGAATTAAGTTTTTCTAGATATCCATTCTGATATTCACTAGAGACATTAAGTTATTATATAACTTTTTTGATTCTTCAGATGCTAAAGTAATTGAAAATGTAATAAATAGATAACTTGATTAAATCATTTAATTTTGCATCAAATTCTTTGGTCAACCCCATGTTCCCAACTAAATGTCAACAAACAAAAAATTCTCAATATCAGGAATTTTTTTTTACAATTTAAACACTTAATTAAGTTAGGAATTACTGGTTAAGAAATCTATTAAATGCAAGAACTCCTTTTACAAGGACAGTCACAGGTAGAAGATAGGGAACTGTTAAAAAAAAAAATCAGAAATGCAAGAAATTTTTATGACTGATTATTTGCAAAATCACTTTTCTACAGGGAGAATTAAATAAGAGTACACAGGAAAGGGGCCGATTGGATCTATCAATAAATGCAAGCAAAGCTAAAACAAACCATTTACATATTCAAACAAGCTTCTAAGGCTTCGAACAAGGGTTTATAACGTTCAAAGCATAGTGACACTTGATTGTTGATGGTGTTAAGAAATCGTGTTCATATGTATATATTCAACACTATCTATCTATCTATCTATCTATCTATCTATATATATATATATATATATATATATATATATATACACACACACACACATTTGAATTTATATGTTTACATGTATAGCCATATATATATGTACAGTCATATATATTTTGTGGATTTCTCTGTCTGGGTTTAGACGGAGAAATCCTTCAGCCTCATCCTTCAGCCTCATATAATAATCGGGTTGTGTATTCAATCATATGTGCCCCGATGCAATGCATTGGTATATATGCACAGACACACACACACACACACACACACACACATACACACACACACACACACACACACACATATATATATATATATATATATATATATATATATATATATATATATATATATATATTGTGAATTTCTCTATCTGGGTTTAGACGGAGAAATCCTCAAGATTCTCATAATAAATCGGGCCATGTATTTAAACATATGTGCCCGATGCAATGCATTGGTATATGTTAAGACGTGTTTATACTCAGTATTAGGCTTGAGAGGGCACTTGTGTAATAATGTTTCTTTTAATGACTTTCTTGTAACTTATCCCTCTCCTCTAGTCTATATAAAGAGGAGTTAGGGATTCTTTCGATGTTAATCAAAGATTAGTTCTCTTAACTTTATCATGGTATCAGAGCTCCAGCCGTCTCCTCCTCAGCGAGTTGTCGCCGACTGAGCGGCGCCGCCGCCGCCTCATCGGCGTCAGTCGCCGCCGCCGCCCTTTGCCGCCCTGTCCATTGCCGCCTCGCCCTTTGCCGCCCTGTCCATTGCCGCCTGATCCATCCCTGCTGCCCCTCGTCGCCCTACCCATTGTCTGCCTGCGCCGCCTCCGCCTGTGCCTCCTGCGCCCGTCCGCCTGCGCCCGTCTGCCTGCGCCGCCGCCTCCGCCTGTGCCTCCTGCGCCCGTCTGCCTGCGCCCGTCCGCCTGCGCCACCGCCGCCCGTCTGCCTGCGCCCGTCCTCCTGCGTCTTTCCGCTGCATGCTGCTCCGCCGCTGCTCTGCACGCTGCTCCGCCGCTGTTCCGCCGCTGCTCTGCCCGTGGTTCTGCACGCTGATTTTCTTCTCACCGTCGTCTCTGGTATCTCTCTTCGTTCAGCTCTGCTGTTGCCTCTTCTCGCCGATCGGACTTCTGGATTGCTACCTGCGTTAACTACATATTGCTTCATGATCAGCATGTTGTCTTTCGATATGTGATTGTATTCTTTTGCCTGCACTTCCTATTCCGTGGCTCGGTTTCCTCCTTTGTGTTGAAAGATGTCTGAAATTAGTAGTGGCGCTAATACCTCTTCCTTTGTATCGTCGGGAGAGATGAAGAGTTCCCCATTTTCCAGCATTATCACCAAAATGGATGGGGGTAATTACGAGATGTGGGCCATGCAAGTAAAAAGAACTTTGATCGCCCATGAGAAGGAACATCTCATATTGGAGCCCGAGCCCGTACAGAAGGTAGGAAAATATACTACTTGGTTTAAAGATAATTCATTGGTTATGGTATGGATTGTTGGTACTCTCTCACAAGAAATTGCAAATGAAGTCTTGCACAAGGACAGTGCAAAGGATATGTGGGATTCCCTTGCTGCCACTTATTCACAGGCAAGAAATGAAACGCGCATTATGCAGCTTCATCATGATATCCATCAGATGCGCCAAGATGGCAGACCTCTTCACACTTATTATTCTAGTCTCAAGTCCATGTTTGAGAGACTGAATAGCTACTTTCCCGCATGCAAGTGTGAACAACAAAAGGCATACAGAGATATGCTTATGGTAGGGGTCTTTCTTTCTGGTTTAGACTCTGTTTATGAATCCGCAAAGAACCAAATGCTTACTAGTCCCTCGATTCCTCCTATTGATGAGGCTTACAGTAGGCTCAGCAGAATTCCGATCTCTGCATCGACTGTTCCTGATACCACTTCTGCTATGCTTGCTACTCGTGGCAGAGGAGGACCCTTTTTTGCCAGAGGAAGAGGGGGCCGTGGCCGTGGCAATACCCCTTCGCGCCCTGTATGTCAGTTTTGTCACCGCATTGGTCATACTGTGGATAAGTGTTGGCAGAAACATGGTCGTCCAGCTTTTGCAAATCAGACTGTATCTACTGATTCTCCTGAGCAGCCTAAGCCTCAGCACATGGTATCCTCCAGTGAGTTGCATGTAGATGACATTCTCTCTCAGTTGAGGCACTTGATTGGCGACAGCGCCCATCCATCCCCTGGTCCGACCACTTCTACTGTTCCTACCGCTGCGAGTGCTTCTTCATCTGGTATGTATTCTGCTTGTACAGTCTGCTCTCCTCCTGACACTACAGATTGGCTTATTGATTCTGGTGCATCGACACATCTCTGTGGGGATAAGATGCAATTCACCTCTTACGTCCCTACTCCACCGGGTCGTTCGGTTATTCTAGCAGATGGAAAAGATTCACCAGTTGTTGGACATGGAGAGGTCCAACTTACTTCATCATTGCCGCTGCAGCACGTTCTTCATGCACCAGAATTCCCCCATAGCCTACTTTCTATCAGTCAGATTACCAGAGAATTAAATTGTCGTGCTATATTTGACTCTTCCTCTCTTGTGTTTCAGGATATACTGACGGGCAGGGTGATTGGCAGTGGCCGTGAACAGGGAGGTCTCTACAGGCTAGTGCACTCCTTTCCCTTTGCTGGATCTACCTCGTCGGGGTCGTCCTCATCCTCGGCTTATACTTGGCATTTACGTTTTGGACATCTCCCGTTTCAGAAACTGCTGCATGTTCTCCCTCAGCTGTCTCATAAGTCGTCTTTTCAATGTGAGTCTTGTCAGTTAGGCAAACACCATCGGTCATCCTTTCCTCCGCGGTCTAGTAGAAGTAGCCACTCTGTGTTTGAGTTACTTCATTTTGATGTTTGGGGCCCGAGTCGTACTCCTGACCTTCAGGGTCATCGGTATTATCTTGTTGCTGTTGATGATTACAGTCGTGTTAGTTGGGTTTTTCTTATGAAACACAAATCTGAAGCGGGTCATGTAATCAAAAATTTTATCAATGAAATTCTGACTCAGTTTGATACTTGTGTCAAGATTGTGCGCTCTGACAATGCTCTTGAGTTCTGTGCTTCCTCTTTAGAACAATTTTTCAGGGATAAGGGTATCATTCACCAAACTTCTTGTGCCTATACCTCTCAACAAAACGGGGTTGCTGAAAGAAAACACCGCCATATTCTTGATGTCGCCAGAACCATTATCATACACAGCCATGTTCCCCATTCTTATTGGGGAGATGCTGTTCTTACAGCCTGCTATCTTATTAATCGCATGCCGTCATCCGTGTTGGGAGATCTTATTCCTTTCTCTGTTCTTTTTCCTGACAGAGCATTGTTTTCTGTTGCACCTCGTATTTTTGGATGTGTTGCCTTTGTTCAGTTACTTGGTCCTGGGCGAGATAAGTTATCCCCTCGGGCTATCAAAACGATCTTTGTTGGTTATTCCCGCACTCAAAAGGGATATCGTTGTTATGATCCTTCTACTCGTCGATATTATGTGAGTGCTGATGTTACATTTTTTGAGTCCACCTCTTATTTCTCTCCCAATGGAACTCAATTAAGGGTGCCTGAATTTAGTGATGAAGTCCACCTTCCTTTACCTCTCATGAGTTATCCACAACCCGTTGCTTCGCGTTTTGGGGCTATCTACCAACGTCGCACTAAACCTGTTCAACCTGCCCCCTGTGCTCCTGTGCCTTCACCCAGCATGCCCAAGGTACTTCCTGAACACACAAATCCTGCTGACCATTCTTTATGTGATGATGCCACAGGGGACTCTCCAGAGCATGCTACTGGTCCTCATATTAATGAACTTGATATGCCTATTGCTCAAAGGAAAGGCAAACGCAGTTGCACTATGCATCCTCTCTCTGGTCATTTGTCCATGGCTCGACTCACTCCTACTTACCGCCAGTTTGTCAAGGGACTGTCGGCTGTAGCTCTTCCACAGACTCCTATGGACGCTCTTTCTGATCCCAAATGGGCCGCAGCTATGCAAGAAGAGATGGATGCCCTTCAGTCTAGAGGCACCTGGACACTAGTTACTCCTTCTTCTGATGCAGCTATTGTTGGTTGTCGATGGGTATTTACTGTTAAATACAGAGCAGATGGCAGCATTGAGAGATATAAGGCTCGCTTGGTTGCAAAAGGCTATACTCAGACTTATGGGGTTGATTATTATGATACCTTCTCTCCTGTGGCACGACATGCTTCTTTACGGGTTCTTCTCGCTGTTGCCGTCAGCAAGAATTGGTCTCTATCACAGCTTGATGTCAAAAATGCCTTTCTGTATGGTGACCTACATGAAGAAGTGTATATGCAGCAACCACCAGGGTTTGTTGCTGAGGGGGAGTGTCAGAAAGTGTGTAGATTGAGAAAGGCAATTTATGGTCTGAAACAAAGTCCTCGAGCTTGGTTTCAAAAATTATCAGAGAATATTGAGTATGAGGGCTTCAGACGTTCTTCGGCTGATCATTCCCTTTTTGTCAAGAAAACTTCTACAGGTACAGTGATAGTTCTTGTCTATGTTGATGATATCATTGTTACAGGGGATGATATTCAGGGGATTTCCAACATCAAGGGCGTCCTTGGACGACACTTTGTCACCAAGGATCTTGGTGAGCTACGCTATTTCCTAGGTATTGAGTTTGCCAGAAATCAGAAGGGTCTTATCATGTGCCAAAGGAAATACGTTACTGATGTCTTGCAAGAGACAGGTATGCTAGGATGTCGACCTGCCTCTACACCCATGGACATCAATACTCGCTTGTATGATGATGATACTGAAGATGTTGATGCTAGACAATATAGAGGGATTGTTGGGAAGCTCCTATATATCACTGTTACTCGACCTGATATTGCCTATGCTGTCAGCAGAGTGAGTCAATTTATGGATAAGCCCAAGAAAGTCCATTGGGATGCTGCCATGATGATTCTCAGGTATCTGAAAAATTCACCAGGAATGGGACTCTTCTTTCAAAATGGTACATCTCTCACTATATCTGTGTATGTTGATGCTGATTATGCGGGATGTCACCTTGACAGAAAATCCACTACTGGGTTTTGTGTGTTTATTGGATCCAACTTGGTTACATGGAAGAGTAAGAAGCAGACAGTGGTTGCCAGATCAAGTGCAGAATCTGAGTATAGAGCTATGGCTCAGGCTACTGCTGAAGTTATGTGGGTTAGATCTCTGATGTTGGATCTTACTGTGGAAGTGCCTCTTCCTATGCAATTGTTAGGTGATAACAAAGCTGCTCTGTTTATTGCTAATAATCCTGCTTTCCATGAGAGAACCAAGCATGTTGAAGTAGATTGTCACTATACCAGAGACATGATTCAAAAGGGGTTTGTAAGCACCTCCCATATTTCAACTACAGGGCAAACTGCTGATATTTTTACTAAAGCTCTTGCAAGAGGACCATTCCAAAGTTGTTGTTCCAAGTTGAGCTTGTTTGACATATACGCTCCAACTTGAGGGGGAGTGTTAAGACGTGTTTATACTCAGTATTAGGCTTGAGAGGGCACTTGTGTAATAATGTTTCTTTTAATGACTTTCTTGTAACTTATCCCTCTCCTCTAGTCTATATAAAGAGGAGTTAGGGATTCTTTCGATGTTAATCAAAGATTAGTTCTCTTAACTTTATCAGTATATATATATGCATTTCCTATGTATTCCTTTTAGTTTTATTCTTTTTGTATTTACATATTTTTATCCCTTTCTTTGCTGCAGCTGGTAAAAGATAACTTTTGACCAGATTGGAGCTAGACCTATAGCTAGCTCTTGGGCCCTCTTTTTCCTTTCTCTATAATATCATTTTTCTCCCTTGTAATAAATGTTTTTCTTTGTCATTCATTTGAGTGATATTCAATAAATGCCTTGGTATATATATATAATATATATGCATTTCCTATGTATTCCTTTTAGTTTAATTCTTTTTGTATTTACATTATTTTATCTCTTTCTTTGCTGCAGTCTGGCAAAAGATAACTTTTGACCAGATTGGAGCTAGACCTACAGCTAGCTCTTGGGCTCTCTTTCTCCTTTCTCTATAATATCATTCTTCTCCTTTGTAATAAATGTTCTTCTTTGTTATTCGCTTGAGTGATATTCAATAATATCTTTATTCCTCTTGTGTCTTACTGCAGGTTTATTCTTGTGAGGTTTAGTTGGGTTTTTTCATAAAGGATTGTGACTTTACACTTTACAGTCTTTTGTGACTTGATTGTGTGATATTGAAGGAGTTTTACATGGTATCAGAGTCAAGTATCAAGCTCTTAAAGAACTTTCTTGAAGTTCTCCTGGCACTTTCTCGAAATTTGTGCTTGTTGTGGTCCAAAAAAAATTTCTACTCATTCCTCGAAGGTTTCAAGTGTGAAGTTCTTCAAAAGGCCCGTTACAATCAAGAAAGCATTCACACCAACAACTCCAACTTTGTCCCAACATACAAGTTTGATGGAACCAACAATAATACATGGTGAGACACTTGGAAACATATATCAAGTGACAAGAATTATGGGGAACCATAAGCACTCTCAGCTCATTCTTAAGCCTGTGAAAAATGACAACGATGTTGAAACTATAAAATATTGAATAATTAGTCCATAAATGCTTCACCATTTGACACTTGGACCACTGTGTCCGTACCTTAGAAGTATAATGTAGAGAGGTAAGACAAGGTCTCCCTTCACTTAACTATTCCTGTAATTGCTGAAGCAACAATTTGTTCTTACCCATAATTTGTACTGTGTTCTAATTTAGCTATTGTCCATTTCAATGGATCTTAGTCGTCTCTGACTCTCTTGGTTAGATTTAAAAGGAGCGGGGACCAAATTTCACTGAAGCAACAATTTGTTCTTACTTTGTTCTTACCCATAATTTGTACTGTGTTCTAATTTAACTATTGTCCATTTCATTGGATCTTAGTCGTCTCTTGGTTAGATTTAAAAGGAGCAGGGACAAAATTTCACTGATTGCTAATATCAGAAGGTTAAGAGGGAAAGGAACAAAGAAAGAAAGATGGTTGGCCTCATTTTGCACAATAAAAAACCATTTGACAATTTTTCGACACTTATTTTTTTATATACTCATTGGGAGGAAGCTCTCTCTTTCTCTCTCTCTCTCTCTCTCTCTCTCTCTCTCTCTCTCTCTCTATATATATATATATATATATATATATATATATATATATATATATATATATATATATATATATATATATATAGAAAGTGTCTCTCCTTACACTAGCTTTCTGGTGTATGGGGTACATTCAATATTGAGCGTTCAATCTTTTTGATTGGACGCCCTTGTTGATTTCAAAAAGAAAAAAAAAACAACAACAACAATCGGCATCGGGCCTTTGCCGAATCGAAGCTAAAAAGATCAAACGCCCTTACTGATAAAAAAAAAAAAAACAACAACAACAATCGGCATCGGCCCTTTGCCCAATCGAAGCTGATTATATATGTCGTTTATGTGTGTCTAATTTCATGCGTGATTTTAATAATGACAAAAAATGTCCATGATTAATACAAAAATTTGTGTAGGGACAAAGAAGGAAACCGCAAAAAAAAGATTTGGGGATTCGATAAATGTAAAATTTGTCAGTCCGTTTACACATATCGTTCTGACTAATATACCCCTTTAAGCAGTAAAAAAACATTTTTGTTTTTTTGTTCTTTTTGCCTAGCATATAGCGTTATCTCATTATCTCATAAATATTTTATTATGTCATAATATTATCTCATACTTATGTTTAACATTATCTCATACATCCATCCATTATTTGATTTTCTCATAAATATTTTAGTATCTTATAAACATTATCTCATACTTATGTTTAGCGTTATCTCATACATTTGTCTGTTATCTTATGATCTCATATATCTTTTGCTATTTCATATTTATGTTTGGCGTTATCTCATACATCTATCGGTTCGTTAACTCATTATCTTATAAATCTTTTGTTATCACATAAACATTATCTCATACTTATTTGTCATTTCATACTTATTTGTTATTTCATACTTATTTGTTATCTCATGCCTAAGTCACATGGGTACTTCAGTAAGGTCCACATACCTGTGTCGCCGTACTCGTACCCAAAATGGGTACTTGGACACATTCGGGTACCTTTAGATTCAAACTGCTTAATTTTACTTTGATTTAATTTTTTCCACCTTACTTTTCATTCTATTCTTAGAGTTATTGTTCATTAACATACTAACGTTTTTAGTTATATCACTTGTTTACTAAAATGTTGCTTTCATTTTGATTTTTTTGTGTTATTTTGCATATATACATACGTATATCCTGCCGTACCCCTGTACCCACATTTTTTAAAGTTGTCATGCCCATACCCGTATCTCCATACCCATACACATGTGACTTAGTCTCATGCATTTGCTTATGCAATGTTTGGACATGAAAGTAAATGTACATATTGATAGTATGGTTCACATCCAACGTACGCTCGTTACATGCACGGGACAACATACAAAACTCTCTCATTCCCTGCAGGTCGACAGGAGGGGAGGGCGTCGCCTCCCCTCCATGGCACAGGTGTTGTCGGCGGCCATGCCTCGCTGGGCATCACTGGTGCTGTGGAGGGGAGACGACGGCCTCCCCAATAAAAGAAATTTTCCCCGTAGGGAAATTTTTTTTGAAAGAGGGAGGCCATGACCGCTCCTTCCTGAAAAACGAAGGCGGCGGTAACCCCCCTGCTGCAAAAAAAAAATTGCATTCAATGCAATTTTTTGGCCACCGGCAAGGCTCCGGTGAGCGTTGTCGGAGCCGCACAGCGAGAGAAGTCCTCCCCACTGCAAGGTTCCACTGTGTCGGGTAACGATGCCGTCGTACCCCTTACACAAAACCACTGGCGTAAGGAGAATGTTTGTCTATATATATATATATATATATATATATATATATATATATATATATATATATCATAGTCACAGAAAACGCGTTTTTTTCGAAAAAACGCGATACATTAACTAGCCATTTAAAACTTAAAAAAGACACATTTTTTTAAAAAAAAAAACGTTAAAAACGAATGTGTTTTTTCAGTTTTTTTAATGTCAAATAGTTTTTTTTTCATTTTCTATTTTTTGTTTGTTGCAAATCTACGTATCTTTTGATGTTTGTGTTATTAGTTTCTCACTTATTTTACTTTTCCCTCATTTTTAGTTTTTTAAAATTTACCGTATTTTTCTCGTTTTTTTCAAGTTCGCCGTATTATACCCGAGAAAAACTTCGCCGTTTAAAACTCTGAGACGTTATTTGTGACTATGATATATATACAGTAATAAAATAAATAAGTAATAAACATTAGAAAAATGAATGTGTAGACAGAAGTAAGTAGCAGAATTTTTCGCATTCAAGAACGGACGTAGAAAGCTTTCTGGTCAAGACTAACAGCATTGCATTTTTAGTTGAGTGGGGTCTTGAATTTAAACAAAGAGCTTCCCTCTTGTCTTTTTCCTCCCCTTTCTATATATAAAACTCTTACTAAGATTAGTAGACTAGAGAGGAAACAGTAATAAAGATCAAGAGAAGTATTGATAGTGTGATGGTTTCGACCAATTCAGTCAAGACAGAGATAAGGTCACAAAAAGACTTGATAAACAGCATAAGAGAGAGATCAGCTTAATATATTCTCACACAAACACAACTTGACACTAAGGCACAAGGAGAACTAAAAATGAATGGAATATCATTGAAGAAGAGACAAGGCTGAACAGAGAATGCATACAAAGGAGAAGATTATCTACAGAGAGGAGAAGCTAGCCCAAGAAGCTAGCCATTGGACTTAAGAGTTAAGACTAGGCAGCGGGCCGGGCCGCCTGCGGGTACCCGATACCCGGCCCGACTCGCGCTCGGGACCAGCTCGATTGGGCCCGATAAACCAGGGTGGGCCCAATATTTTTTTAATATCTATTTTATTAATTTATATATATATATAATATTTTATTACAATTAGTTACATTTATATATTATTTTATATTAAAAATATATATTTTTAATTTAATCAGGCCAGTTTCAGGTCTCGGGCCGGCTAGGTCCCAGCTTCTTATCGGATCGAGCCAGGCTGGCATGGGCCCAAGTTTCTGGCGTGGGGCCGGCCCAATGACCAGGATTGATTGGACTAGCTCCAATGGCGACCAGACTGCAGCTTCAAAAAAATAAAATCCAAAAAATATAAATATAGAAAAATAAAAGAAAATCCTATATACATATAAATATATATGTTATTGCATATATATAGATTATAATACATGAAACCATACAAAATTGTATATAGTCACATGCATTTTATATTTTATATATATATAATGCATGATTTTCTAGCGCTAGCGACTTACCTCTCCATGAAAATGAATGAGCATTCACAATCAGCTGTAAAAACATTTTAGTATAATCAGAAATTGCATGGCACCTTGAAGATTACCCAATCTAAACAGACATAATGAATTTAAGTTGGATCAGAAATATGAAATTAGGTCATTTAAGTGACTTAAACATTGTTTGATGCCTAACCTTTTTTTCCCGTTCCTATCTGATAATCACTCTCTTAAGGGGCTATTCATCTGGTTATCTTCTGAATTCTCTTCTTTAACTAAAAACATTTTTTTACTAAAAATAAAGAAACAAAAAAACAAGCACTATGCCAGTCACACTTCAAACCATGAATTTAAACAGCCTTATGAGGTGCATTACTCTAATATAAAAATGTTTGCAGACACCGAGTATGAAATATAGAAGGGAAAAAGTGAAGAAACAACTTGGAGGACAAAAGAGTCAAAAGACTCAAGCTAAACCCACCAGCAGCAGCAGAATATGTCCATGACATCACATGAAATTCTCTTAAGCAGACAAAGACAAACTAACTTAGTATCTCTAGATTAGAATGCAACAAATAAAAGTCATAGAGCATCATTTCATTTGTCAAATTTTCATTTCTGAGGCAGGTTATAATCTTAGACTTGTGATTGTTAGATGCTATAAGTTCTACGCAAACACAGATACCATTCTCAGGTTCTTATTGGTCGGGATTGTCTCAGGTACCAATCAGAAAGTTAGGTTTCCTTTGAAAAATCTTAGAAATTCAGAAAGTTTAAAACAGAAATTACAAGTTTTCTACTAATTTCATGCAAAATATGAATATAAACAATTAAAATGATTATTAAATTGTTAAAGAAAACAAAAAGTTTTGAAATATATTTTATAAAGTTTGAAAAATCTTGCGACAATATCTCGATATTACTGCAATACTTTCATGATAACTTTCTTTTCGAAATATTTTCAAAATATTATATATTTTCAGGTTTTCTTTCAATTGCTTTTGGTAGATTCATTGTGATACTTTGAAAATATCACCTACATGTGAGATAGTGATTCTACTATTCTACACCATCCCACAATATTTGTCCCTAGTCATTTTGGTGCCATGAACCTAAGTAGTCAAAAGCTCCAGCCAGCAACTAAGGAAACCCTATGAAAGCACAAGTGAGTGTCGAGTGAGGGCATTGTCACAAATATCAGTCTTGGGAAGGTTTTTCATGGAAAACTTTTCCCTTTTTATTTTTCTTAAGAAATATCGGGAGTTCAAAAAGAATATGTAAAGAATAACAAAAAATCCAGAAATTATGAGTTTTCTACTAATTTCCTTACAAAAGTATTCACAATCCATAGTTTTTAAAATTTTTAAACAAATAGAAAATGGAAAATATAACTTTAATTACATTAAGAGCATTTCTGAAAAGGGAAAGTATCACACATTGGTGCTCTTACTTTCAATATTATGAAAAAGATCATGAACATTATTCTGATAAAAATCTGTTTGGCAATAAAAGCTCAATATTTTCAAAATATCACTGATATTTGTGATTATTGATGAGACTAATTGGTCAAGTTGAGACCCAAAAATAAGTTTAAAAGCATCAGATCAAGAATTAGAAGATTAACTTAAAGAACTGAAAACAGCTGAAACAAAACCAATATAGTTAAAAATGAAGGTCAGACTTTTCAAAGGATAAGAATAAAGGAAGCAAAAAAAACTGAGTGCTCATTGGTGGTTTTACGGACTAGCGTTGCACCTGGTACACAGCCTGAGCAAACTAGATGGTACATAGGATTCCAGCTGTGGTTGCTAGTCTTTTGAGGCCACCATCTTCAACAATTAAAAAAAAAGAAAAAAGAAAAAAAGAAAAACCATTGCCTAGAACAAAACCCACTCATTCTTTCAAAAATAATCAAACACCACAAAGACAAAAAAAGTGCTGCATCTTGCTCAATGCCAAGACCAATGGAACAAAATGCCACCCTTAAAAGTTCAGAAAAAAAATTCTACAGGAACCAGGAAACCTTTCAGGTGTCAAAAGAGGACAAAGTATGCAATCAATAAAACGGTCTCATAGAAACAATACATATTTTATATATCAGTCTCATAAAACGCGTATTATTCGAAAAAACACATATAATACCCGAGAAATAAGTCGGCCGTATAAAACGGCAATTAGAAGCGTCTTTTAAAAAAAAACTAGAAAATAAAAAAGTGAAAAAAACGCATATAATACACGTTTTTTTTGCATTTTTTGTATTTTTTATTATTTTTTATTTAAAAAAAATTGCCGAGATTTTTTCAAGATATTCCCGAGAATACAACTTTGTGGTATTATACCCAAGAAATTGCTCACCGTATAATACCCGTACACGATATATGTGACAAATTATATATATATATATATATATATATATATATATATAGAGAGAGAGAGAGAGAGAGAGAAATGTAAGCTTACATATTGGAGGCGTTTCTCAAGTTGCAATCTGTAAGACCTAATTTTCCTTTCCTCGTACCCCGAAATGACTCGAATAACAAAGATTGCCTTCCGCCCAAACTCTCTTAGCTTTTCCATGCTATGCTTTGACAAAACAGATCGTGCTCCAGGTAATGCCAATTAGGATTCTCCCCAGATTGGTCTTCTCTCTTCAAGCAGATTTAGAAGAAAGCCACCTGTTTGCCAGAAAAGAATGTCCATTAGGCCAGGAAATGAGGCTGTGGAGCTTCTAACAATCGCATGTGCATGATATGGGCTTCCCACATGATATTGAAAATCATTTGGAAAAAGGACATGAGGATATTAATCCTTCCAGTATTACATGGTTTACAACATAAAACCATTTTATATTTTTTAAAAAGACTATTGCAAATTATTGAAAGTGATTGTACATGTCAGTGTTTGCATGCACAAGTCCGGACATGTTTGCACATCTTGGGTATCAATAAAAAATGCCTACTTGATGTAACCTTTGGCGTTAACATTTACATATGAAGTAAATTGTTTCCCTGTAAATTCACAAAAATTGGCCTTATATTGCCACAAATTGATAAAAATTAGCTCATTCTAGATTATTTTTAAAAAATCTAAAACAAAAAATTAAAAACATCAAATTAAAATTTAAAAGAAAAAAGTTCTAAAGAAAATAATGCATATATATATGTGCGTGTGTGTGTACAGCCATACCCCGGTACCCAAGTTTTTTAAAAATGGTCGGTACCCGCACCTGTACCTATGTGACATAGGTTAAATGATATTGTAATACAATTTGTTATTCCTGTTATATGTATTGTAATACATGTTATATGTATATACTGTTATGTGCAGTCCGTTATACATGTCATATAGTATTGCATCGACCTATTATATGTATACTATTAGCCTGTTATATAATATGTAGTACTGTGATACTAATTATATGTATACGTTAGTATGGTTATGCACTCATACGTATTACTATTGTGTACTTGTATGTATACTATAATGTATTGTTAGTGTTTTTTATTATATTATGTCTTTCTTTAAGTACAGATAAATTAAAGACTTCTTGCAGATTTACATTCCTTCTTCTAGAAATTAGAATTTTTTTTTGTTTCTTGTATTAGTTTTACATTTAATGAGGAATGTTAAGCTTCTTCTATCGATTTTGGATATTCAGTGAAGTCAACAATTAATTTTTTATTGTCTGAGTTGATTATGCTTGTTATGTTACTACTCTCCACATTTCAAATATTAGTAATAGTTAATCAAAATAATTTGACGTATTAACATAACTAAAAAAAAAAATTAAAAAAAAGTTGGTCGCCATTTTTGCCTAAGCTCGCCTAGGCCCGCCTAGGCGCTAGGCGTTGCTTGGGCGACTTGACAACATAGCATTGCAGAATTCATATCCCTACTTTTCACACAGCCCACAATCAACAAGTTCCATGGCACAACATCCTTTTGAGGCATCTCAACAATTCCCTAGATTTAATAACAATACTTCAAGACATTGCATGGGCATTCATCAAAAACAAGCTATGCTATTGCTCATCCCACCCCAGACAGTGAGCAAGTAGGTAGGTAGTGACACGAGAGAGAAAGAGAGAGACAGATGCATGTTAGCCGTGAGGGAAAATGAGAGAGCGCCATGGATAAGCTCAACCATGGTGCGGTCTTCTGCATGGCACTGCTGCAGATGCTGGCCAGCCAAAAATAGCCAAAGAAAGAGAGAGACCTGCAAGGGAGGAAAGAGAAAGAGATAATGACTCCGGCAAGACACAGTGTCAACCCCTGCTCTATGGAGTGAGGAGAAAACTGTAATTAGCTTTACGTAATTCAAAATCTAACAAGCACTAGGATAAATCAATTTAAAACTGAAAATATGAGCTAAAAATTGAATTGCGACGGCTAGTTTCTACATGATATACAATACAAAATTTGTAAAGATGAATCTATTATCTACCTATTCACTAGGAACTCAGAGGTTTAAAAATAACTAAGCTTAGCTGCCTTCCCTGAAAAACTCTATCTTGCTCAGCTGAAAAAGCAAAATACACAAGTAGTGAGTCCTACTAACTCAGTGGCCATAATACAGTAAGATCATATCAATCGAAAGTAAAGACATCATATCAACAGTCAAGAGATAACACTACATAAGCAAGCAGTCAAGCATATCTCTTGGAGTTGTTTTATGCTTTAAACTTAAATGTCTGCCACTGATCTCACTTAAAATTTAATTGACTGCTATTGGACTTTTAACTTTCTTATATCAACTCTTCATTAGAGTTCGCTCTATCGCATCAAGAGAGACTTGCTTCCACTTGAGGTTCCACTCTTGAAATACTTGCTCCTAAATGGAATCTTATCTTACGACCAGTGACCATCACTTTTTTTTTTTTTGTTTAGATTCAACTCTCAATAAATAATAATGCAGGAGAGTTAAGAGGACTCGCACCTTGCCCCTTGCAAGGCCATGCCCCTTGCGGGCTATCAATGGCCACCGCCCTTAGGCAGCCCTCGCGGCCAGTCATGATAGACACTTTCTGAAAAGTTTTATTAGTACTACAATAAATTTGTCTTCTTATTACAACTGCTTGCCTTCAAATATATTTCAACCTCTATGACCCATATTTTGTCAATAAATTTGTCTTCTCATTATAACTGCTTGCCTTCAAATATATTTCAACCTTAATAAACTACATTTTGTTTAATTTTCAAATATCTGAGTTTTGACAAGTGAATCTATACAGTGTGATGTAGTTTGTCGTTTTTAATTGAATTTCTAAACCAGCCTATAATCCTATTTGATGTTTTCATCAGGCAGCTCATTCATACATGATATAATGAAGAAATCATAAGAGAGGATTCAAGTAACTTAGATCTGTTTAGCATACAAACAAACAAATCAATGCTAAGCAAGAGAACAGTTATGCTCAATATACTATATTTATCTAACTTCATGATCCATCCACCAAATAATTAAATAATCTCATAGACAACATTGAAATTAGCTGTGCTAACAATCTATTGCATATTTGAATGTAACAATCCATGCTTCAACAACCTAAACAAATAAGAACATCTACTGTAATTGAATTATACTATAAATCTGCTCACCAAAGAAGAAGGTAGTATTTAGTACGCTCTCCGGTCACGTCCTTGGGTGTGGTTTCGTGAACCAGCCCACCTAGTGACAATTAGATAACATGATTAGTCATTAACCTCAATTACAGGTCTCAACCCATTCCCTTATACGTCCAGAAGCCTCACCGACAACGAACCCTTGAACTACGCTGCCATGTCTTCCCAAATTCACCTCCTTCTAAATCCAGCTAATACAAGACTACAAAAGCCTCCGTTTATTTAAAATCAACTTTAATTAAGACCCAAAAAGGAATCGTACAGCTTCAGCCCCATCTGAAAAATTACAGAACTGAAATTTCTCTCCTTTCCGCACAATCAGTGATCAAAATTCCATCCGTAACATTCACACACGAACTCAGAGAAACAGCCCTCAAAAACTCAAACCATATGTCCCATTCAGCACCATATAGACAAGCAATATCATTTCTATCAAGAATTCCATGCTAAGACTGATAAAAACTAGATTCTCTATCATAAATTAACAAGGAGATTCAAGCTTCCAATCTAAGAAAGAATTTAAAAAAATTGAAGGGGAAAAATAAATTCAGATGAACTTACCTTCACTATCGTCCCTCTCTTCTCTTCAATATCTCTCACTCCCTCGTCTCTACCCTTTTGTTCTCCCTCTTTCTCTCCTCACCTATCCCGCTATTTCTTTCCCGTTCTCTCCCTCTCTCGCTCTGTCTAACCTTCTCGGTTTTCTGTAGAAAAAAGAAGAGAGAAAGAGCCGGTAGGGCTCGATAAGCCCTCTCCTCTCACAAAGTTTTCAAAATCGACCCTTTTTAAAGAACACACTTTAGTGTTAAAAATTTCCTAAACAGCCCTTTTGAAAACTTACCGGCGTCAGCCAAAGATTCCGGCGCCGTTGACAATCGCCGTTCAGCCGTAAGTTGGAGAGCGAGAGAGAGAGAGAGCATGGAAGGGAAAAGGGAGGCTGCAGGACGGGAAAAGGGGAAGAACGAAACAGTGCAGGCGTTTTCAGTAAAACGATTTTGAAGTCCAAAGTTTTTGTTGGATCCATTACAAAATCATAATATTTTATGATCGCAAAAGTATCCAAGAATAGTTTTATATCCATTGAAGATTTATTCTATTTTTTCTAAAACTTGCATATGCATATATGCAAATTTCTTTACTTGTTTTAAGGTCATATTTTGAGATTTTAGCAAGCAATACTGTTCTTCATCCAAGATACAATCCAATTTGAATTACCAAATAATTTAAACGGTCACTTAAGGGGCTTTAGTTGTTTTACTAATTCCTTAATTTTTTTGACCTGGTTTATGTCTTTTTCATTGAAAAACATAACACCATATGGTCTTAATTTTGGAGAGTCCTGACACAAGATTATGCATTTGCGGAATGTAAGGTCTAGCATAATTTAAAATTTCCAAGAATTGTTGAAGTGTCTTTTATCTTCAATTTTATCAGGGAATTCTTTTATGATTTTTTCAACTATTTGTGGTTGGAGTTTAATATATCCATTGTCAATCTCATTCTCAAAAATTTTATATGAGTTTTCATTAGTTCCATTTTCTTTTTGGATATTATAATTCCATTTTTCTCAAATGTTTCAAACACTTTTTAAGATGAATGATATGTTCTTTATTAGTTTTTGAGAAAACTAAGATATCATCAATATAAACTACAGAAAAGTCTTTGTAGCTCTTCATCGCAAGATTCTTTTTTTTTTTTTGTAAGACACTAGGGGCGTTCTTTAATCCAAAGGACATTACAATCCATTCATAATGTCCTTGGAGACATGTGAAAGCAGTCCATGGTATAGAACTTTCTTCCATGCTAACTTGTCAAAATCCGCTTTTGCAGTCGAATTTTAAGAAGTATTTTTTATCCTAAATTCTTTGAATCAAGGAGTGAATATTATACTCGTCATCTCGAGTATTGTCATTCAACCTTCTATAGTTGATGACTATCCATTCTTGATTTCTCTCTCACTTGTTTGGAGTGCTTATTCACAATAAACGTTGTAGACCTATGAGGGCTGAAACTCATTCGAATAACCTTCAAGTTAACCAGATCTTTTATATGGGTTGTTATGTCTTTCTCTTCTTCCAAAGAGAGTTTGATATTGATTGTTTTTATCCTTAAATCAGGATTGATTATATCAAGTTTACATGTCACTTGATTTTTTTCTCAATATTTTTGGGGATTATCTCCTATGATTTAAAGCTTTGATAACCTAGATATTAGGTCATCAATTTATTGATAACTTGAATTGATTCCAATTTGTTCAAAACAATTTAAAATTATTTTTGTATCTAGAACATATTCAAATATTCTAAATCTATCAAGATCAACTTCATTTTAATTATGGTGTCTGACCGTAAGTGCGATGCACCAATAGCACAAAATCCTGTCATGGAATTTTTGACCCAAACTCTCGTTGGTTGCTATCAGAGCCTTTACAGGTTTTTATACTTAAATTCCTTATTAAATTAGTTAATCCATCATTTAAGTATTTGAACAAAATTGAAACCTTTTTGGGAAAATATACTCTTGTTGTAATAAAAAGAAAAAACATAACTATTTGAGAATCCAAAGACTTGATCCAACCATTTCTCTACCAACTAGGCTCATAAACAAAGCAGCACGTTACGACTTAGAAAGTATATATACTATATATATACATATATGTAATATATATACCATAAGTATATATGTTATATAGTATATAAATATATATGTTACATATATTGTGTGCAACTATATATGTACACATATATTATATATATGTACATGTACATATATACATATATGTATAATATATATAATGCACACACACAAACACACACACACATATATGTATTTGTGTACACATGTCATGTAATATAATCTATGTGTACATATGTCATATAATATATGTAATACAATATATGTACACATGTCATACAATATATGTATACATATGTCATATAATATTATATACATATATTATTGGTATGTACATATTTGTATATGTACTTATATCTATTATATATATTACATATATATAATATGCATATATGATATATGCATGTAACATATATATATGTATAACACATGTATATTTGAATAATATAGATGTACATATAATATGTATACATATCATATATGTTATGTTACAAATATATGTATACCTATATATCTAATATATACATCTCTGTATATGATGTACATATGCATACATATAAATATGTATAAGTAACACGTACATATATAGACATAAAATATGTGTATACATGTGAATAACATAACAAATGATATATATACATATGTATATATAAAATATATAGTTATATATAACATAATATATAATATATAATATATCTGTGTACATATATGTTATGTTATAATTATACATATTATACATGTGTTAACAATATATTATATGCATTTTTATATACCAGATATTATGTATGGATTTATAATATATGAACATATATATGTATCTTATATATATATATGTGTGTGTGTGTATTACATGTAATATATTACTTATATTTGCATCATTGTATGTGTATATGCATATTACCTATGGTATATTACATATATTTGTGTACAAATATAAATTTTACCAATACATACATGGAATATGTATATAATATAAAATATGTGCATGTAATATATTTATATGTTATGTAAATATATGCATATTACATATATACTATAGTATATAGTAACACATATTTATATATGTATATAAGTTAAGTACACACACACACACACACACACACACACACACACACACACACACACATATATATATATATATATATATGTTAATATGTATATATATTTAATATGTATACATATTAACATTTATAAGTGTATATAACTTATATGCACATATAGCATATGTGTTATTAAGTACAATAATAAATATATATAATATACGTTACACATATATGATACATGTGATTTATATGTTACTTTATACTATAGTACATATATTACATATATGTACACATGTATATTATTATATACATAATACGCTATATAGCGTATTATATGACATATGTATTATATGTCATATAATATTATACGACATATGTACACATATATGTAGCATATACATTGTGTATTTACATGTCATATATAATATATATAGCGTATTACATTGTATATAATGATATTAACATAATACATGTTTCATGTATATAGTATATCAGGATCATGTATGCTGTAGTACTATGTTACATTATGACATATATTTACTAAAATACATTATGTTGTATATATGACATATATACTAAACAATCTAACATAATATATGTATATGCTATTATCATCTGCACTTTTCCCCTCTATAATAATAGCAGCAGCTATCAGAAACTTACACCACTGTAATAATACCCTAAAATAACAACTATCCAAACTTTGCACTATTTTTATGAGAATCGGCTTGAATAGGTTGATTCAAATTGAATTGATGAATTTACCCTATGGCTTATTCGAGAGGGTTTCGTATCAACTTAATCATGCTATTTAATAGTATTTAATTTTTTCGTTTAATTTTTAACTATATATATAGTTTTCAAAAGATATATTTTCTAATTTTTAGCCTGATTCACAATTGGTTCAACTGAATTGCTGAATCAGCTATTCGCACAAGCAGCAGCTTCACCTATCCAGTTTATATATATATATATATATATATATATATATATATATATATATATATATATATATATATATATATATATATATATATATGAGGGTTTTTTCATTCATTGTGATAAATAGTTAATAAAAAGTAAAAAGAAAAAAGTGATCGACATTTATATGGTCTCAATTGTATGTCATTATTGATGAGAAGGTCCTGAAGAGTGAATTGAGTGGCTCTATAAAGCCAAACCCATCATTCATTATATATTTATATAAACTTACAAACGCACACACTTCCCTTGCCAAAGCACATTGCTACTGGAAAGTTTATTATAGAGACTGCCCACGTCTTTTTCTAGTGTTTCTTAGCCTTTGTAAGTAAATGTAACAGCACAGGTTGATACTCTGCATTCGAAGACAAAAACAACTAAAAGGAAAGGATATAACCACATGCTCAAAAATTGCATGTACCATACTTTGTGTTGTTCTCATGAAGTTCTAGATCTGTGGTAGAATAAAATCCTAAACATGTTCTGCAAAATATTCAGATGTAAATCATTTGATCTAAAATCTAAGTCCGGGCCGGAGATTGTGTTTTTCGTTGAGGTTCATCCAGTTGGATATGCACAGAAATCTGATTCATCGACACCTCTAATCAGAAGATGCATCTGATCACGTCCTCCTAGCAGCAGAGCGCAGTATTTGTTGTTATCCTTCTGTTTGTCTTTCCAGTGCAAAGAAATCATATGTTCAGAAACTGAAATGACCAAAGAAGCTCTTGCGCTCAGGCCTGGGTGGCTGCAATCCCATCGTTTGCAGTCGTTTGCATTCCAGAGAAGTAATATTGCTGAGAATTGAATTGACGATGCAGAACTTCAGTGGGGCTTTGAAAGGTGTATTATACATAGTTTTTGAGGGAAAAAAATGCAAAACTAATAAACTTCAAAGTCAGACTGATACAAAAGCGAGAAGATACAGAGAAAACCTTTGTGCTTCATTTACATCCTATACATGCAGGGCACACAAAAATGAATCTAGATGCACACAAAAGGAGTAAAAATTAGAACAAGAAATGAGAGTTTAGATAAAGAAAGAGAAACTGAACTTTCAATGAAAGTTGAAAGCCGACGCGTTCGGAGACAAAAGCAAAGAAGTGCAAGAAATCTGATCTTTTCATGGAATAAGATAAGAGTTTGACAGAAAACCTCCGGACCGAAACTCAGTTCTCAGTTGATTTAAAGAAGCCATTGATTTTTACGTAATGCTTCGCATTTGATGGCAGAGTTCCGCTTGCTTATGAAGGAAAAAAAACAAAGGGGTATTGTTCTATGTGACATGATATTTTATAGAGAGAGAGTCATGGTTAGGTATCTCTGTGTCAAAAGATATCATGAAGCTAAAGAAAGTGACGTACACAAGCATACGTTGCAAAATAATTAAATGATCCTTAATTTGACCATGCGTAAACCTCCATTAAAAATATTATGCAAAGAATACTTTATTTCATACTCAACAAACTGCATTAAAGTCTTCTCTTGAACCAAACCTAATTTTGTTGACCAAAAGGGTTTAACAATGAATGAATCACCATTTAAGATTAACATCTGTAGCTTCAAATTCTTCAGTTTACACTTCTTATTCAAGCTGCTGGGCCTTCACTTGAGGAAATCACCCCAAAATTTTTATGTTTAAGTTGCTTTAAGG
This sequence comes from Nymphaea colorata, assembly GCF_008831285.2. Lineage (NCBI taxonomy): Eukaryota > Viridiplantae > Streptophyta > Magnoliopsida > Nymphaeales > Nymphaeaceae > Nymphaea > Nymphaea colorata. The sequence goes on along the minus strand of NC_045139.1, from coordinate 30,577,430 downwards.
TGCCAATGTCTCAACTTAGCTATTCAAGAGCATGGCTTCTCTCCCACTGACACAAGGCTGTGTCGCGATCATGCCGCTCAAATCATCGACTGGCCATTGGCCCATGCCTGCGGCTCCAACCCAAGCACTGATGCAGTCCTGAACCCTGGGGATAGCGGAAATTAAGGAAGGGAAGCGGAAGTCGCTTCAACTCTAACCGAGAAAGTGAGATTTCCTCCCGCTCACCAGAAAATTTACACCCATCATGGAATATCCGCGATGGGTGTTGTTTGATTAGAGGTAAAGGTTTTCCGAGCTTCATGATGTATTTTGATATGGCAAGAAATGAAATTACCCTACGCTAAAATTGGAGTTCCATCGGCCTCTTGGATTCAAATTTACATCAAGTCAACAAGAGGTGATCTTGGACGCTTCTTAGTTTTTCAAAGGACTTGTTTCAGTGCTTGGAAAGGACTTGTTTGAGTGCTTGGATAACTTCTCCAGGGTGTTTGCATCCTGGATAACTTATTTGGGGTGAAAAAAGTCCTGTTTTCACTTCGAGCCGTGTACTTGTCTAGCAATTTAAGTTGTCGAAGGAACTTTTTCCTTCCATTTTTCTTCTTCCAAGCGATGGGTCACCATGATGTCACCTTCACTCCTCCATGGTTGGCCCTGTAGTTGGGATTGCCATCAATAGAAGTTTGATATTTTTTCGGGATATTTTTTTTGCCGCGAGTAACTTACAGGAAGAGACCTAATTTATAGGTTATTTTCAGAAAACCGACCATTTTTACACATAGTGCATTAAACTGGTCTTAGTTTCAAGGCGAGCAATAGGAACAACCTGTTCTGATTTGGGCGCATCTTTTATTTTTTCCCACTATAATAATAAGTTAAAACAGTAGCTATCAGAAACTTACACCACTGTAATAATACCCTAAAATAACAACTATCCAAACTTTGCACTAGTTTTATGAGAACCGGCTTGCATAGGTTGATTCAAATTGAATTGATGAATTTACCCTATGGCTTATTCGAAAGGGTTACGTATCAACTTAATCATGCTATTTAACAGTATTTAAAAATTTTCGATTTGTAACTATATATATAGTTTTCAAAAGATATTTTATCTAATTTTTAGCCTGATTCACAATTGGTTCAGCTGAATTGCTGAATCAGCTATCCGCACCAGCAGCAGCTTCACCTATCTAGTATATATATATATATATATATAGGAGACACTGGACTTATGCATGAGAATTTTCTTATCGATTGTGATGAATAGTTAATATAAAATAAGGAGAAAAAATGATTGACATTTTTATGATTTAGTAATAGTTCACATATTTTTTTTTGTTGTTTTTCTCTCAACTGTTCATAATGAGAGATCAAAGGGCCTTGAGCTGAATGACTCTATAAAACTAAAGTCACATATATATATATATATATATATATATATATATATATATATATATATATATATATATATATATATAAGTGTTAGATACTTTGATGCTAAGTGAATAAAAAACAACTAGAGTTATTGATTTTTTTAGTTCATGGTTGAAAGAAAAACAAGAAGGAAAAAATAAAAAATAATATTAAATGATGAAAATACCCTATCAATCGCTATTTAACACCTATATATATATATATGTTAAGTTATCAAAGTAAACAAAGAAAAAAAACGAACTAGGACTTTATTCACAGTGTGCTCGTTGGAGCTTAACGAAGGTCTGAGCTGAAGCCTAGGAAGCATGAGTTGAGTGAAATATGAAGGAGAAAAGAAGAAGGGAGGCAAATGTAATATACGAAACATAAAGCCATCTTTATGTAAACATCTGAAAAAATGGTGGAAAAGTTGCTTTTATCCCACAAATATCCAGTTTCTTTAACGCGGGGGCACGTGGAGTTGGGCCCATAAGATATTTGTGCGGGGAAGATGACAAAAAGGGGGTTTTAAATACCCAATACCGCCACCGATCACCCTTCGGTGGCCCTTTTCTCCTTTTCCGGCCTTCCTTCTCTAATTTCTTTCTTTTACTCCTCGTCTGAAATTGCTTTCCGCCATGGATCGGCTGCCTGCAGCAGCAGAGGGCAAAGAGGGCAGCAGCGTTGAGTTCGGATGGACGAAGGAGAAGCACTCCTCCTACCTCCACTCCCTCGAGGTTTCCTTCGTCAAACGCGTCTTCGGAAGCACCGCCGCCGACCACTTCCAGTACTACCATCTCAACGGCTACGACTACGACCACCAGCCGCTCGACCGCCACCTCCCCGACTCCTGGGACTCTACCCTTGATTCTACTACTCTCGATCTCAGTCACGCCAAACAGTACTGTACGTCCTCCCCCCTCCCCTTCCCCCTCCTTCTCGCTGCCATCATAATTTCTGATAGGTCATAATAAAGAAACATCACGGATTATGGCATGCATCTCGATATATCTTTTGTGGGGAATCCATTTGTTACATACTACAAATCTGCAACGTTGGGTTGGTGTATTAACATAGACGATAACGGCCAGCTTCCAGCATCCGGATTTTTCGCCTGGGTTTGCCGGTGGCCGGCGGGCTCATCCTCTCCCAAGGTCGTCTCTTAAAGGGATGTTTGAGTATATATATATATATATATGTTACACACACAAACGCACACACTTCTCTTGCCAAAGCACATTGCTACTGGAAAGTTTATTATAGAGACTGCCCACGTCTTTTCTAGTGTTTCTTATCCTTTTTAAGTAAATGTAACAGCACAAGTGGATACTCTGCATTCGAAGACAAAAAACAACAAAAAAGGAAGGATTTTTTTTTTGTGCAACTGAAGTTTTATAAAATACAAAAGTTCGAAGCCGCTGATTTTTTTATGATCCCGACATCAAAAGTCATGTACGATCTTTTCAAGTCCTACAGTTTTCAGGCAACGGGTGGCATCCATGAAGCAGAAAAAACAAGTAAATATTCAATTACTTTGGTCAAGAGAAAAAAGAAAAGCCGTCTCCCTAGTTGGTTTAGCTAAAATCCAAATCTTCTTTGCTTGGGGACATTATTGAAGCACTTTCTCAGAGTTGGGGTGCACATTATACATGGATGGAGCGTGAAGAACTGGTTATGTAGTGCTTCATGAACATCCTTCAATGGCGTTCTATTTTGGTGCTTTAATGGCGATCTATTTTACTCCATACGGTATTTTCACTTCCCTTTTGTATCTGCTTATCTTTGGTAAATGACGTGATGTAGCAACAGAAAATATTCGTTCGGCTGTGCTGCTAGAGAATAAGAATAGATTCATAAGTGAATAACTTGGTGAAGTAGACTATACACCTTTCTCTTTCTTGAACTTGACGCTAAGTTGCCTGTTATAGCTCTCTCAAACCGTCCACTTCAACTTTTTTGATGGTACTTGAGAATTGGAGGAGTGCCATCTTGTTTTAATCCCAAGATTGAAAGGTAAGGGAGGGACAAAAATATCTCACGAAATTTTACAGCAGGTATAGTTTTAACTTCATAATCGGTATAAAGCTGAACATTAGTCATTAAAGAACATCACTGAGATGAGTTTGCAAGCAACATTGTATGTAAATTTTTCCTTGGGAGGATTGTATGGGAAAAGCCTGGTCCGGCTTGCACCAATCTTATAAGCAACTAGATACAAGTCATGTCCAGGAGCTGTCTTACCATTATTTTTTGTACTAAAAGGGTGCGCTTTTCATATCGTCAGATGGTTTCCTTCACATTTGAGAAAGAAACGTCCATGGCTTTTAGTGCAGCAAGTACACGATGCAGCGAGTAGCTGTCAATAATAATTGCTCACCATGTTTGTTCCAAAAGCGGCCTCTTCTCCAACTCCTCTTAATACTGATTAAAGACTTCGGGATGCTAATGGCTATACTGTAAGAACGTGTTACAGGGAGATCTAAAAACCGAGTTCCATGAAAATTTTGAATTATTTTGGTCTCTCTCTCTCACCCTTCCTTTCTGATCACTTTCATTCAAACACTGTTACAAAGACAAGGAGTTCAATGCTAAAAAAAATTCATAAGAACCTTAAAGTATTTTTTACCGGTGATTTTTTTTTGCCATTTCCTTCAGAATATTCTTACACCATTAACCTTTTTAAGGCAGGCATATCGCCACTGAACCCGACCAGGATCTGAAACTTTCTGGGTCGTAAATCTTAGCTTTACTGTCTTCAAATGCGTATAAAATTAGGAGAAAATTTTAGTCTTTTTAATCTGATTCTCGCCAAACAAAGGGGAGAGGGAGGGAGAAGAGTGGTACTTTTAATTGAAGTTCAACAATGGTAGGCGCGAGCTTGCCGCCTCTGCACGTAGTAAACCACTGGTCGTGATTGCAGATGAGGCAGACAGGCGTAAGAGCAAAAGGTCGAAGAAGTCAAAGAAGAGGCGAACTTCTCTAGCCCAACAGGCTCCACAAAAGGATCAAGTGAGCATCTGCCAGATCTCTTCTTTTCTGTATTGTTATTGTCAATAATCACTTCATGAGTAGAGAAACTTCACATTGTTCTGTATTCTTTCTGACATCTTCTGCATCTTTCAACCATGAAGGTCTTGCCGGAAAGCGTCACTGGTTCAAGCTCCGCGAGTGGAGGAGGTTCACCTTAGGACACAAAATTTAGTAACTGTGGTTGAGGCCATGTCAGAGTATCTTGATCTTAGTCAATTGATTGAACAAGAAGTTGGTTCACCGCGATTGTGGTTCTTACAGCTTTCCTTGTTTCTTTTCTCTACTATTGCGTAGCCTGAGTTTCTAGGTAGTCAAAAGAAAACTTGCTGCTTTAGTAGCTAAAAGTCTATTCAGAAGCTATCCTTTTTGCCTGATATCTCAAAAAAAAAAGCGCCAGTGCTGCATGCGTCACCCATCTTTCAATTACTTGAAAAGTGAAAAATATCTAAAGTAATTTCATGGTTGAGATTCGCATAGAATGTCACTTTTTGCTTTTGGTTTGGAAAAGTGCATTCTTTCTCATTCCACTTACCGCCTTTGGATACTTTGACACTTTTGCTGTACATCACTGCATCTAACCATGGTTAATCTATCTGGAATATCTAGCTAACAGTTTTATTAAAAGAGTTTGGTGCCAAAATATCTTTTCAAAGGCCACGGAGCTTGAAGCATCAGGCAAAAGATCGGTCTGATCTCGACGTGTGAAGGGTACTTTTAATCTTTTTTTTTTTTGGAAAAGGGTAATTCGGTAATTTTAAGAATAAGGGCATTTCTGTCATTTCAAATCCCGCATGTTCTTAAATAATGCATGATGGCCCAGTACCGTTGTGGATTGGCCATGGCCTATGTCTGGCAATATATATATGCTACAAGATCATACTAAAATGTTGGTGCATGCATGACAAGTGAGAAATTAGACCGAGGATTCGGTAAAGGATTATTAGTTAAAGCTTTTAATCTGGTCTTGTAAAATGTTGAACAAACAAACTTAAACCAGCGTAAACAGTGTAAAATGTTAATTTTTTTTGTCGAGTTCAAGAAAATTTTCTTCACAATTAATTGGCTTTTAATATATCAGCAGATTGTTTTTGTTTCTCACATGAGAAAACGGCACCCGAGTCGAGTCTCAACATTTTGTTCTTACGACTAACGAGAGGAAAGACTAGTAAGCAACTTTCAAGATCTAAGATTTCAAAAGAAGCTTTCCACAAGAACTCGGAATTGCCTTGTCTTCATACAACTCCAAGTCCCACCAATCAATGTTAAATTAGCTGTAGTCTGCAACTGACCCAACTCTAAACCATTGGTGCAAGCGGGCACTGACACAGAGGAAAACAGACAATTTAGTTCTTTTTCAGACTTGTTAAGAGCTCTTTTTCATCAGGAGGCACCATGAAAACATTTGTGATATCTCTTTGGCGGCAGAAATATTGAAGCAAAGCAGTTCACTGCACAGTTTTATTGGTTAAAGGTGTAAATGCATTTTTCTCAAAACTCTAAATGCGTTGTGAAATCTCTACCCGCTTTTGTCAAATTCTGAAATCTCACACCCGCGATGCCCTTGAACAGCACATTCCCTGAACAGCTTGCTCGTGGTCGTGATTTTTGTTCGTGTTGTTATCACTCTTGCACATGCTCTTATCGTGGGCTTCCTTAATTCTTAGTTACCAAGTTTTCTAGGCATTAGTTTTCCAACGTAACTCATGTGAAGGTTTCCTCGTTGTAACGTATATATGTGTCATACTGGTGCATAAATTTTCATACTTCAATATAACTAATAACTAAAATACCTTTAATTTACATTGAAAAAGAAAAGTTTTTATAAATAGAAAATAAAAATAGAAGATAGAAAGACTATGGAGGACATTTTTAATAAATTACCAAAATATCCTTCTCTCTTTCACTATGCACGCCGCACGTAACTTTCTCTCCATTGTAACATGCACCGGAATACTTTAAGGGTATTCATTATCAAAAAATCTTTTTATGAGCATACAAACAATCTCATAAATATATCTTTTGTTTCAAAATACTCTTCAACTACCTTGTCAAGAGGCAGACCTAATGTTCTTAATATTGAATGAGAAGACCAATTAGAAAGCTTGCAACAAGACTTGCACATGACATAACATGTATTAAACTTCCAACAAAACAAAGGGTATATTTTTCCTTTATTGTTTTTCACAAAAAACAATTACTCAACTCCTGTAACAATAGGAGTTCCAAATATTTTCAAAACATTCATTCTAATCTCATGCAAATACATAATCATATTATAACAATGATATTCAAACATGCTCCTACTTTTCAAATGTTTACAAAACCATCTACTTGATTGGTACACTTGGTCTTTATTGCGACTATCTAAAAGAAGTATTTTTCATCTTGTATAGTCTTTATCAATATACCATTTCATAAAAAGTATTTCATTTAACTCACCATTTATAAAGTAATTTTCATGACCAAATATATAGGTCATTAACATGCAAATAAATCGCTTTACTGAGATGTCAGATTTATCAAGTATTTCATCAAGGACAAAACATAGCTACACTAGCAAATGTATAGAACAACAATTTAAGTATAGTCATAACTATCAATGTTTAAATAATAGAGAAGTTGAACTTAGTTGGTTATTTCCTTAATTGATCTATAAATAAATCTACAAGATGATCATTAAATTCGCTAATAAGGTTTAGTTGATCTATTGCCAAACTGATCCTCAACCAATTCATAGCCTGATTGCTTATTAAAATATCAAATAGATCAAACTTGATCTTCAATAGGACCACTATATTTAGACTCTTGAAATAATTCCATCTCATACATAAAAACATCATAAACCCTTCTTTTATTTGGGTATTGATACATATGCATTTGCAAACATATTCTTCATTTTCTAGATCTGCATTTTGACATGCATTATATATCATCGAGGATATTGACATGGATAAAGTTAATGTGGTTGTCATTATATTTAAGAGTATTACCTTACACATCATGAACAAAATTTATCCTCAAAGAAAACCTTGCTTAGCAACATGCTTTAACATATCATAATGGTAGGATAAAGGAATACTCTTGCTGTGCATATCAAGCACACACAAGATAACATTGTTTGCTAGTTTGTTTTTCAGGTTCGATAACTACTCTTGTTATTAGCAGTCTTCACAAAGGTTAGATTGACTCACTGGTTTGCTAGTTTGTTTTTCAGGTTCGATAACCAGCTCTGATAACATTGTTGGAGTTTTTGCAGCGGAAGGCGCTTGCGGTCCCTTCTATTTCCTCAGCAAGTTCACCAACGGAGTCTCTAGGATGAGCGCACGAACAGTAGAAGCACCAAAAGCAGCAGGTAGCAGCAACAACTGAACAAGAGAACAAAGAGAGATAAATAGAAGCAGAAAATTTGCGGGTTCGCTTCTATGAAGCACAAACAGGGCAATCTCTCGATCAACCCATAAAGTGTATAGTGTTGAGTTTTATAGCCAGCCTGTTAGGATTCCCCGTTATCTCAGCATGCGGTTAAAGCCAGTGAGAGATATCAAGAAACCAATATTGTAAATCCAAAATTTAATTTAATGAAAACCTTTAATTTGAGATTCAGTGAGCGGGCTCCTCACAGTTATGAGTGAAAGGGATAGGAGTCATAGCTGCCACCACCTTGGTAGAGGGTTCCATGAGAACAATTTTCGTCTAGCTGTGAAGGCCACAATTTGAAGTCACACTGAATTGCTGCCAGCTTCATCGTCCAAGGCCATGCGGCCATAGCAGTGGCCTGGGCAGCCGTCGGGCGACACTGCCTCGGCATAGCCTGACGAGCAGGCCAAGGCAGTAGATAACTGCTTACACATTATTTTTATGAAATAAAAAGAAAACCATCTCAATATTGCCTATTTAGGAACGAATGCTTCACATTGAGAGTATCAGTGGATGATGCTCAGATCTGCTCTGCTCAATAAATACAGAGTTGGATTCAGATGAGATTCTGCAGAGCCAATATTGTAAAACCCACTGTGGATCCGTTCCTTTTGCACGTACCAACACATCTAATCACTTGCATTTCATTAATCAATTTCAATAACTTGCCGCTTTTGTTCTTTCGTAAAATGAACATGATCAAAATTCTGTGGACACTCTAATATTAGGACACACCAATTATTCCCAGCAATAAAGCAACCGACACTAGCTATTTAGCAATTTTGCAGCATGACAAGTCCTTGAAACCAGATATTTAGTGACAGACACAATGATGTACTTAAGAGATTCTGCAAAGGTAACGAGCATTGATATAAGTTATTTCTAGCCACAAAACAACAAGAGAAAAGAAAAGAGAAAAATAGTTCCATTAGTTGTGTAGCTGACAACTGCATCACTAGAAAGAACAGTTGTAAGTAAACCTTTTGTAGTAATTATTTTGACCCTTCAATTACCCTCTTAACATGGATATTTGCTGGTCACCTGGACCAGGCTTTTAGCATCATCAAAATGTTCTCTAAACTCTGTCTAACATAAACCATGCAAGCGCACGCCTATGTGGTACTACTGGTTTACTACGTCAAAAAGGGCTTTGCCAGATCAGATGGGTTGGTTTCTTTTTCTAGACAGGCAAGGACTTAGGCAGACCTCTACAAGATTATGCCAAGAAAGACGGAAGGTACTGAACTGCTGACTTTGTTCATCTTGAACGTCTTAAATCCAGACTCTAGCAGTTGGCATTGACCATTTCAAATTGGCAAAGCATCGACTGGAAATATTATCCCAAGTTTCTGATGGTTTTTGTAGCTGCCTTCCCTTTCGTTCACAGCTAAACGCAGGAAACATACCTTTTCATGGAAGCAATTTCATTCGTGGCACGGTGGAGCCTTTCTGACTTGACGTTTTTGACCTTCTTGAGAATTAGACTTCATCGTTCTGGCATTGCATGTGCTTCCTGATTGATTCATTGCATTGATAATGACAAATATCAATTCAAGTACTTCAAACTGCAGCAAAGTTTTCTTTCCTGGCCAGATGGAATCTGGCTGATGTGAAGTACACTGAAAATTATTTGATTTTTATACATATATCATGTGGTGGAGAGTTTATGTTCCGCTTAATAACCAATATGCAGGTTGGGTTATCGATTGACATTGTCTAACTGATTGACTCATTGAAGTTCAGGTGGTTTATCAGATGTTTTGATCAACACAAATTCTTACCTTCAGTAACTGGTTCTATCTTAATAATATTGCAGCATAGTATAATAGTTTTCTTGAAAAGTATCTGCTATATATACTGGGCCTAAAATCACCTTCTGTATTGATGAAGAAAAAAATAAGATAAAAGAGATCTCAGCTGATGACAAGGTACACAATACTGGGAATTTGAATGGCGATTGGAAGTTCAAGTCGTACTAAGTGCCTTCATGGTGAATTCACATAATCAGGGATTCAGGTGCACATGGCAAGGTAATATTTAGGTTCTCCTCTCTGTAGATTGTTTCAAAGCTCCTTTAATAATTCTCCCCGTGGTTTTCCCTCTTTGACAACTTGAGAAACACATCAAGGCCTGCCGTGCTGTTGCTTATGCATTTTTTCTGTAGACACACACATACTGTGGTAATTATGCTTGGGGGTAGCATAGTTGGAGGTTTCGCCATCGTTCTTCATAGGTTCTCTTTTTCAGTAAGGGACAGCATGTTGCCACAGTGTTGTTCCTTCCTGTTCTTTATATGAGATCTGCTTAAGTTCTGATTAAACGCCAGTCCTCTTAGAAATTTCTATCTGCTCTGATAAATGAAAGCACAGGTAAACCTGTAATCAAGATTCCACTTGCAAGCAGCCAAATCTTAGTTTGTTTGGAGCCTTAGTTGACTGTAAGGACAGCAACAAGAAAAGATAAATTACTTGACTCTACCTACAATGCAAACACTCTAAATCGTTGCAAGAATAAAAGCATATCCCCCGCTCAAGTTTTAATGGGCGCTCCTCGCAGTTCAACCATTGTACTTAAAATCACAGTCAAGTGCACTCTGTTGTTTCAGTTGAGTCTGCAATGGTGTTTTTTTTAGTGCACAAAAACTAGCTTTCTTGGTATACTTTGCAATTTGATGAACATTTCTTGGATTCGATTGAGATTCTTTGTCCAGTTTTTTAGTTAAATTTTACTGGTTCATTTGCTGAATCAAATTGCCCGAGGAATATAAATAATGAAGCCCCTATTCTATCAAGACTCAAAATGTTTCAATCTGCCAACCTTAAACCCAAATAGCTAAGAGATTCTTCAGAAGCAAAACAGGCTTGAGCAAGCCTACAAAATGTTGGATAACTAATGGGCTGGGAATCATGATCTAATTGCCCTGTTGGATGAACTGCATGTTCAGTGGTCCATGGATATAGACTTCCCATCTGGAAGGATAGTTTGCAGCTTTCCAGGCTTATGGATTGCAGTTACTGCTCATTATGTCCCACCAAATGACCAAAATATTTTGGCTTCAAACAAATTTGACACAAATGGCTTGAAATAGCAACCGTCAATTTTGCAATAATAAAAAGGTCGATATTCTTCTTTTTCTGTTTCCTTTCTTTATGAGCAAGGCATGAAAGTGGTAAAAAGCAATTTATTGCTTAGTGGCTTGGTTGATGGCTTTCATCTGGATGTTATTATACCTTCAGTTCCTAGTGAACAGTTTGATATGAAAACTGTAACTTTGTCACTAAAATCTGCACTTAGTTTTTTGCGTACCTTTTCATGTTGATTCTAGTAATAATTTGACGGCTAATTTGCCGTAATTCCTTGTCAATTGGTTTTGCTGGCACCCTAAGCACACCAAACTAGGAACATTCATGTGCATCTGTTTGTGCACATATACTTAGTAAATAAGGATGAAATATTAAGAAAATGATAAAATGCAAAGAACCAGATAAGCAAAAGGTCTATTCACTATGTTATGGGTTTCCATGAACAGATTTAAGGCCTTCATGATGGAGGGCAGGGATCCAGATCTGAGGTTTATCTCTCGGTGTAATCTGGTAGAGCTCCCCTAACTCCAATCTACTTAACTTTGTGCTCTGTTCGTCTGTGAGTTAACTTCATTTGTCATCAATCCAAATTGCAATGCTAGAAAAACAATCGGTTTGCTGTTTAACAAAACAAAATCTGAAATTTGCAGGCAGAATGGCAGTTGCTGCACAAAATCCTAATCGCAACTTAATTTGATTTATAAGCGAAATTTCTAGGCATATTTTTTGGTCAATATTGAGAACGTAGTTGTGTTTTTTACTAGTACAAAATCTTCTGATCACTTTCAATAATTCAATAAAAACCAGGATAACCTGAATATGATTGGAGCGAGATTAAGACCACTCAATAACTCTGTTAGATAAGCTAATAAATCTACAAAGACACATAGAGAGTAGAGACGCATGAAAAGGACTGAATAATAATCTAGTTCATGGTTCTCTATCAGGGGCCCTAGATACTTTATGTGCAATGAAGTCTCACCATTGTGTTGAATATCCAAGTGCATGATATATATTCACTAGCTGCCGCCTGCAATAGTGAATTGCTCCTTTCATCTCTTGTCAACCGCAATGGCTTTTCCAGAAAAAAACGATAACAAAAGACAAAAAAGAAAAGGAACAGCTAGTTACAAAAGATCCTGCTTTCGATCTAAAAAATTAGAATGAAGTTGCCACAGCTTTAGGTTCATGACTGAATTTTCTACTTCAACTATAACAACAATGAAAAAGGCTTTACTCAAGTGGTTCTGAATCTTCTGATGCTACTGCTAAAAGGTAAAAGGTGCACGCCTGGTTTTCTTTTAGATAAAATGCACAGTATTCATTCAATAACAGTTATTTCATTTCAGATCCCTGAATTTGTTCCATAGCGTTTCGGAAGTATCTAAACCAAATGCTCAAAACTTACATGTACCATACTTCTGCTTTGTTCTGATGAAGTTATAGATCGGTGGTAGAATCAAATCCTAAAATTGTTCTGCAAAATATTTAGGTATAAAGCATTTGATCTAAAATCTAAATTCAAGTTGGAAACATTTACATTATTTTGCTTGAGGCTGATCCGGTAGCATATGCACACAAACCCCATTAGTCGAAACTTCTAATCAGAAGATGCATATGATCACTTCCTGTTAGCAGCAGAGTGCAGTACTTAGCCGTTCAGTTTGCCTTCCCAGCCCGAAGTTGGTAATATCTTCACCGACGGGAGCGACCAAAAAGACCTTGCCTTTAGGAGACCCTTACTCTAAAAGGTCAGAAAAGGGCAAAAAAAAATTTGGGTACCCAAAATACCCTTTTTGTCCAGCGACCAGAATGACCAAAAAGCCCTTGTCTTTGAAAAAGAAGACCCCTCCCCTAAGGCCAATGAAAGGAAGAGGGAAGCAGGGGCAGTTTTTTTAATGCCCAAAATATTTTATTTTACTAAATTACTAAAATGCACCTCGTGCAAGACAGTGGGAAGGGGCGAACATGCAGGTTGCCTGTTCGTGCCTGACTATGCCATTTCGAAGTTGTATTAGAAAATTAATAAACTTCAAAGTTATATAAAATGAAATAATAATATGAAGAAAGTAAAATGAGTGAAAGAAAACCTTTTGCTTCGCTTACATCCTATGCATGAAGAATTTATGTATATGCACATAGGAGAAGTAAAAAAATAAAATAAAAAACAAGGGTCTAGATAAAGGAAAAGAAATTGGTAGGTAGCGGTAGGCAAAGTCATTACTTTTTAGCGGTTCTTAGAGTTTGGGGCTGCTTTGGAACCTGTGTGGTTCTTGTTTGGGGTTGCTTTGGAGCCTGAGTGGTTCTGCAATATACCCTTCAATTCAAGTGTAACACATGTCAGCAGATCAAAAGACTAATACTTATGAAAATGAACACGTCATGAGTGCGACACTCAAACCGATCATTGTCTCGCAGGACAAAGAGAAAGGAAGGAGACTTTCAAAGAACATGGGAGGTTGACGTGATGATGGAAAAAATTTGTGAGAAAATACAAAAGCTCCAACAGTTCCCATTTAATTTGCATAAACCATTTGTTTTTTTTTTATGTAATCCTTCCAATTTGATGGCAGAGTTCTGCCTAACCCCAGCTTGCTTTTGAAGGAAAAAACAAAAGGGTATTGTTTTATGTGACATGACATTTAAGAGAGAGTCATGGTGTATATCTCTATCAAAAGGTATGATGAGGCTACCCCTTAATTTGACCATGCATAAACTTCCATGCGACCGCGATATTCACCAAGCAATGAAAATATTAAGCAAAGACTATTTTATTTCCCACTCAACAAACTGCATCAAAGTCTCAAAGTCTTTTATTGAACCAAACCTAATTTTATTGACCAAAAGGGTTAAGCTTGTGTTATTCATGGGGCTATTAATTAATGAATCACCATTGATGGTTAGCATCTTTAGTTCTTCTTCTTATAGCTTTCGTGTTGCGGGTTAACAGGAGGCATATACCCACTACCTAGATGAGAGGACGAAGCGCCCCCTTACTCTTGGGGTTGAGTGTTGCACCGAGACTTGGGTGGACCTACTGTATATCATGTTTGTCACTATTTGCATTTTAAGAAAGCAACACTTATGAAAATTAAACTGATGACATGTTATTTACATAGCTGCTTGCTTGACAAGCTGTTCTACGCCCTTCGGAACTTCGAGTTGCTGCATGTTTGTTTGAAAAGATCGTTCATAAAAAATTTTTCGAAACAAACCCACTTGGCATGCTTTAAGATAGTAAGTCTAAACTTAGTTATCCAAGCAAAAGAAAAAAAGGGGGATCACCTCTAGAATGAATTTAGGATGAATTTATTTAATATTTGGACAGATTCATAAAACACTGGTAAAATATATTTGCTGTCAAACAACTCTTAAAAAAACACTTACCAAGTACTTGCTCCAGTGTTAGACCGGAATCGCATAAATTTGCCGATTCAAACCATGGCAAACTGATTTGATTTTGTGGGTGATTCAAGAGTACCATGAACTCATGCTATTTTTAATGATATTTTCAGAATGTGTTAATTTTTGTTACTTTTATATACTTTTGCTCTTTTCATTCAATCAAAATTTTAAAACTTTTAATCGATTCACAATCAATTTTAGCTGAACCATTGAATAGGCCGATTGACCAAATCAGCAACTTCACCGGTTTATAAACCTGTTGTTGCAACATTATCTGCTGTCTTTAATGTTTAATGTTCTTGATGCAAACGTATGTATGTAAATATGAACTAAAACTTGACTACTCATTATAAATAATCCAAATGAATTAGTTTAACTATCTTTGTTGATTATATACTAATCAGTTTATTTCCCTTTGTTGAGAAATTAGCTGTTAATTACAGGAAGCTCAAATCAATAAGGCGATTTTTGTTTTTGTCAAATAATCGAGAAAATGAAGAATGAAACAAACTCCTTGATAAAACTATTTAGTTGAACTAATCTCATTGTTAGTAGGACTGGCGTCGACTTAGGGTCAAGTTGAGGCGGATCGAACAGGACCCTAATCAAGCTCGAGTTTGAGCTCGGACGGGTTGAGCTTAACGCGGTCTGGGCACATCTTTCTAAGACCAACCCTAAGGACTATGGGTAGTAGGGATGCACAATAAATCGAGTTAGTTTGAGATCGGCTAGAACTTGCTCGTCAAAATTCGACTTAAGCTTGACTCATTTATAGAGGGGTTGAACTCGAGTTCAAATAAACGAGTCTAGTTCGAGTTGTAAAAACTAAACTAGAGTCGATTAAATAATAGATGTTGAATTATAATGAAAGAATAGTTCCGAGTAGCAACACAAGTTAAAGAGTTAAACATGCTAAGCCAAGTTTGCAGTCGACATTGTATCATGTTCAAAATTATCCTATTAAATTTGACTCGAGTTCGAACTCAAGTTTCCTGAGTCGAGTTGTGGTCGAGCTGCCCTAACTCGAACTCGGCTGGGCTCGTGTGCAGCCATTGACGGATAAAGAAAGGAGGGCTGCAAATGTAATAACAATAAAACTGAAGCGATCTTATGTAAACATCTGAAAAATCGGCCGAAAAAGTCACTTTTACGCCGAAATATCCAGTCTCTTTATCAGCGGCCACGTGGAGTTGGACCCAAAGGATATTTTTGTGGTGGAAGATGACGAGAGGGGTTTTAATTACTCGACGCCACCGATCGCTGCTCTCCGGCCCCTTTGCCCCGTTTCCGGCCTTCTTCTCCGTCTCTCCTCGTCTGAATTTGCTTTCCGCCATGGATCGGCTGCCTGCAGCGGCGGCGAGGGGCAAAGAAGGTAGCAGCGTGGAGATCGGGTGGACCAACGAGAAGCACGCCACCTACCTCCACTCCCTCGAGGTTTCCTTCGTCACGCGCGTCTTCCAAAGCTCCGCCGCCGACCAGTTCCAGTACGACCACCTCAACGGCTACGACTACCACCACCAGCCGCTCGACCGCCACCTCCCGGACTCCTGCGATTCCACCCTTGACTCTATTACTCTCGATCTCAGTCACGCCAAACAGTACCGTACGTCCTCCCCTCCTCTTCCTTGCTGCCATTATAATTTCTGAAAGATTATAATAAAGAAACACGACGGATTGTGGCATGCATCTCAAGATATCTGTGTGGGCATCCTTTGGGATACATTATGAATCTGCAACCGCAGGTTGGTTTGTTCACACAGACGATAGGAACCAGCTTCCAGCACCTGGTGCTTTTGGCTGGGTGCCGGTGGCCGGCGGCCGGCGGCCTCATCCTTTCCTTTCCCCGAAGGTCGTCCCTTAAAAGGATTTTTGCGCTAAAGAACTCCAAGGTTGAGCCTTGTTGCTAAGTTTACATAAGAGGGTTGTGCATCATATATATATATATATATATATATATATATATATATATATATATATATATATATATATATTCCTTGAGCACATTGCTACTGAAAGTCTGAAACTTGGGATTCAGAGTTAAAAGCAGGCTGTTGCTTGGGATGTAAGGAGGTGTAAAATTCTGAGAAAGTGCACATGTGGTTTTTAATATTTTTAAGCCTTTTTTAATAAATGTAACCGGATCGGTACATTCTCTGCATCCAAAGACAAAAGGAATTAAAAAAGGTAGGAATTTCTTTCTGCAAGTGGAGTTTTATATGATCTAGACATCAAAAGTCATGCATGGTCTTTTTGAGTCCTATAGTTTTTAGACAAGAGGTGGCATCCATGCACCCA
This sequence comes from Nymphaea colorata, assembly GCF_008831285.2. Classification (NCBI taxonomy): domain Eukaryota; kingdom Viridiplantae; phylum Streptophyta; class Magnoliopsida; order Nymphaeales; family Nymphaeaceae; genus Nymphaea; species Nymphaea colorata. The sequence continues at coordinate 30,560,790 of NC_045139.1, read as the reverse complement.
AATCCATGGAAAAAGCAGAAAACAAGTAAATAATAAAGTACTTTTTGTCAAGAGAAAAAAAAAAAAAAAAAAAAACAAACTGTCCCTCTTAGCTAGGAATCCAAATCTTCCTTTCTTGGTCTTGGGACATTATTGAAGTACTTTATCAGAGTTGGGTAGTTCACTATATGTGGATGGAGGACTGCTTATGTATGCTCCATGAACGTCCTTCAATGGCGTTCCACTTGGTGCTTAAATGGCCATCTATTTTGGTGAATATATACTTCATCTTTTCACTTCACTTTCGCACCTGTTAATTTCCGGTGAATGACGTGATTGTAGCAACAGAAAAGATTCGTTCAGCCGTGCTGTTAGTGTTAGAGAATAAGAATAGCTTCATAAGTGGGCGCCCTTCTGTTTCTTGAACCTGACGCTGAGTTGCCTCTTATGGCTTTCTTCAACAATCCATTTCAACTCTTTTTATGGTACTCGAAAATTGGAGGGTACCAACTTGTTTTATTTAGTCCAACAATGAAAGTTCAGGAAGAGATAAAGACTCCATAGTAACGGCAGAAGGGACAGAAACTAATGGCTTATGAAATTGTTACAGCAGGTATAGTTTTAACTTTGTTTTCAGACTCAAGCTGATTGAGAGTCATTAGAGAAGATTACTGAGATGAATTTGCAGACTATAGTGTATGTAATTTTTGCTTTGGAGGACAGGTAACGGAAATGACTAGTCAGGGTTGCACCACTATCATAACCAGCTCCAAGTCGTGTCCAGAAGCTGTCTTATCATTATTTTTAGTACTTCACTTTTCATCTCGTGAGATGGACTCGATCATATTTGAGAAAGAAACGTCGAGCACAGGAAGTATAAGATGCCGCGACTGTCAATAATGGTCGCCATGTTCCTTCCATAAGCGGCCTATTCTCGAAGACTTCGAGAATAAAAGGCTTCGCGGCGCCGTTCTACTGATCATATTTGAATTATTTTGTTTTCTGCCTCACGACATTGTTTTTGCGTGATCTGGCGTAAATGGCCTACAGCAAGGAAAGAAAGGAAAATTTTCACCCTTCCTTTCCGATCAGTTGCATTCAAATACGGATACAAATATAAGGGCATGAAATCCACTGAAAAAAGAGCTATACGTTTGAAAATATTTTACCAACGGGTTTCTTTTTTTTTTACCTTCCCTTTAGATTCTTACCCCAATCCTTGTGTTTGATAGCCGTAGATCTCGTATCCAAGATTGACTTGAGATTCCTTCTATGTAGCACCCACAGCCCAACAAACACTGATGTCAAAAAAAAGATTTAAGATCCTTACTTTACGGCCAAAACCTCATATTTGAGGTTGGATGCAAGGGGAGGTAGGTCTGACTTGAAATCCATAGATCTAAAACTTTCAATTATCCCAGGTCATCTTGGCTCTCAGATTAAAGCTACCAAAATAGGTGAAAACCGAAGCCAAACCTTTGCGATAACTTATCATCGGTTTTTTTGTCGCACCCTGGCTTCCGGTGAAGTAAAACATCTGTGAAATTGATTACCACCACCGAACCATATATAGTTCTTGGTCAAAACTCCAAAATCTAGTATAAGAAATTCCCCGATCGATATTCTCTGTCCCTCTTTGGCGCTGCATTACACATCTAATCTGAAAATTTCCTGACCATCAGTCCTATTCTTACTGTCTTCAAATGTGGATAAAATGAATTTAAAGGTTTCCTCATTAATTTCTCATGGTCGCCAAACAAAGGGGAGAGAGAGAGAGAGAGAGAAGGGTGGTACTTCTAAATTTCTGATTGAAGTTCAACAATGCAGTAAACCACTGGTAGTGATTGCAGGTGACGCAGACCCGCATCATTCTAAGGACAAAAGGTCTAAGAAGTGGAAGAAAAGGCGAACTTCTCTGGTCCAAAAAGCTTCACAAAAAGAGCAAGTGGGCATCTGCCAGATCACTCCATTTATGTATTCTTTACGTAAATAGTAAGTAAAGAAACTTCACATTATTCTGTTTTTCTGCATCTAAGGTCCCCCCTGAAAGCGTCACCGGTTCAAGCTCTGGCCACGAAAGCGCATCTTAGGGCACAAAATTTACTAAATCCTCTGCGGTTGAAGCCATATCCGAGCATCTTCTGATCATCTCTGCCAATTGATTCAACACGGCTGCCGGAGAAGTGCAGAAGAAGTTGGTGCACCAGCATTTCGGTCCGTATAGCTTTGCTTTTCCTTTTCTCCATTTCCGAGTAGTATTGCCTAGCTCGAGCTTCTGGGTAATGTTTTTCCAAGTAGTGGAATGTGCCGGGGTAAAAGATACTTGCTTCTTTGGTAGTTTTAGAAGCAATCTTATCATCATATAGTGATATATAGTAACTTTTCTGTCTTCTGGAATTGCATTCAATAGATATAAATCCTTTTGTGGTTAAGAGTCTATTCAGAAGCTAACTTTTTGGCCTGATATCTCAAACAAGCACCGCTTCTTCTTCTGCTACCAAACTTTTCATACTTGAAAAGTGAAAATATCGAAAGTTAATTTCGTGGTTAAGATCCGTATAGAACGTCGCTTTTCAGTTTTGGTTTGATAAAGTGTGTTCTCTCTCTTTCTGCTTACAGCCTTTGGATACTTTGACACTTCTACTGTATCTAACCATGGTTAATCTTCCTGAAATTTCTAGCCAACAGTTTTAGTCGAGAGTTAGGTGCCAAAAATGTCCTTTCAAAGGGCACGGAACTTGAACAATATCCGGCAAAAGATCGGTCTCTCGATGTAAATTTCAATGGGGTGCCATAGGTGGTACGCATTCAACCTGTAGATGGCATCACAGAACAGTAAAAACCGGGAAGAGCAGTGATCAGACAGCAATCTCCAGCTAACACGAGATTCATCTGCCTCTCTTGATGAAGAGGATTTCAATCCCCACTAAGTCATTTGACATATGGTACTGCCAGTCGTTTGCCTGATCTCAGTTCGCTTATCAAATAAAAGAAACAAAATAATTAGGACGACTACATCTTTTCATCAAATTTAGTAAAATGGGTTTGTATTTTTCATTAAAGGTTGAGTACGGAGTATGTAATAGAAAAGAAATAGCGACACAAGAGTCATGAAACCGACGAGATTTTTTTTTTTTCAAAAATTATTATTTGAAGCAGGAAAGTCTACTGCGCATCTTATCGAACAAACAAAGAAAGTAAGAAAGAAAGAAAGAGTTGGAGTGAGTATATATAAAAAGTGAGAACACCCAGGATTCCACGAAGGTCATTAATTAGAACTTTAATTTAGGCTACTTTTTTTAACTGTGGATCTCAATTACCGATGCCTGAAATCCACCGTTCGTATAGACAGTAGATCTGTGTATTTATTTGAGACCCGAGAGGAAACAATCGTAGCCTCAATTTTTTTACTATCATTTTTGTGTAAAGAGTTGAAGAAAAATGTATGAAACCGGCTCGTAAACAAGTGTCTATCCATTAGTGTTGTAGTAAACCTACAAATTTTTATTGAGTTCATGAAATTTGCTTCACCAATAATTGGTTTTTTGATCTATTAGCAGCTTACATATCTTCACAATCGATTACATTGAATTTGAAAATCGCCACGAATGATTGGTTGATCCCATTATCTATGATCTGTTCACAAGCACAAAAAACATGTGATATCACCTGTTTCGTGATCCATACACCTCATTAGATGTTTTAGTGCACTAATTTCTGGAAATTTAGTCACTTGTTGGGGGCCAGGACACTTGTCATCTCTACTTACTGGCTTTCCTTCATTGGACTCATAGTTGGTCATATTTTGAGGCAAGGAGCAGATAAAAAGAAGCAGACAAAGAGCTTTTTAACTGGTCCTAAACTGGCTGAAGTCCACCTCCACACACAAAGGCACATCAATTCCTAATCAAGAACCAATTAATCAATTGTCGTACAGAAAAAACTGAATCTGATCAGTAATTGACTTCACATAATCTGATACCGGAATACTCTTGCCAAATTCAACTGGGATTTCCAACCCTGATGAACATATGAAACAGGTTAACTATGGAAATTTGGACTGAGAATCACTTTGTTTTCATCCAACCCGAGAGCCGAAGCTCCCATGCAACTCCTTGTTGCCCTAGGGTACAACATCCAACCCCGTATCCCACTAATTGATATTCAATTATCTGCAATAGCAACTTCATCTTGTCCAAATCCGAACTGTTGGTGCAACTGCTCAACCCCACCCACACACAGGGAGGAAATCAGAAAAGTTAGCTCCTCTTGAACTATTGTTAAGAGCTAATCTTCATCCTAAGGTACCCATGTATCTTCAGAGACATCAATTGGAACGGTACACCATAAGGTACCCATGAATCACTTGTCCTATATCTTGGTGCCAGCAAACACAAATGAAGCCAAGCAAGTAGTTTACCGTACAATGCACTTTTCTAAAACTCTAAATGTGTTGTGAAAACACTACCACTTTATCAGTTTTTTGAAATCTCACATCAGTGATGCCCTCAAACAGCATATGCCTTGAAAAGCTTTGCGTGGTCATGATTTTTCATGTGTTATTGTCAGCCATACATATGCTGCCACGCCCTTGTGACGCAGGGTTCCACCTCCATGTGAGAACAATTTTCATCTAGCTGTGAAGGCCAGAATTTGAAATAAAATTGCAATCGCTACCAAGAGTTGAAGTCGCCATCAGCGCTGGCTAAGTCAGAGCCCTTGGCTACCACACGGCCAAGGCAATAGATAACTGCTTATATATTATTTTATGAAGAATACAACCATCTCGATATTGCATTTTTGGGAATGAATGATTCACATTGAGGTGTAAGTGGACATGCTCACATCTGCTCAACAAATGCAGATTTGGATTCAGATAAGATTCTGCATAGCAAGTGTTGTAAAACCCGCTGTGAGTCCCCTCCTTTTACACCCAACATTTAATCACTTGCACTTCGTTAATGAATTTCAAATAACTTACGGACGGTGTGGCTTTTATGGTTTCGTAAAATTAACACGATCAAAATTCTTTGGGCACTCCTAATATCAGGATTCACCAATTATTTATAGCAATAAAGCAACTTGACACTAGCTATTTAGCTATTTTCCTCCATGGCAAGTTCTTGAAACCAGTTGCATCATCCAAATGTTCTCTGAACTATCTAATATAAATCTTGCAGCACACGCCTGTATGATACTCGTTTACTACGTAAAAAAGGGCTTGTCCTAATCAAATAGGTTGGTTCTTTTTGTGGACAACAAGGAGTAAGGCATACCTCTACAAGATTGTGCCAAGACAGGTGAAAGGTACTGAGCTGCTGGCTTTCTTCATCTTGAACGTCTTAAAGCCAGCCGTGTAGCAGGGTGCATGGTTCTTTTGTTGGTACTGTCACATCTCAATTGGGCAGAGCAGCGATTGGCGTTATCCATTTCAGAGGACAGAGTATGAAGTTCAGCCCAGTATGGCAAATGGGTAGGATTTCCAATTTGGACTCCTGGTCTAGGAATCTGAGAAGTTACAATTGGATTATCTTCCCGTTCTGTCCTCTGCAATAAGCAATCGCCCCAAGGCTCATCCCATGACCGATAGCAAGCCAAGCACTTTGCTGTAGCAACAAGCTTTGACCTTCCAACAATTTGTGTTCTAAATGGCAATGAGACTTGAACAATAAAACCCCCATCTTGCAAGACTTCTAATTTAACCAGTCAGATCATATTGCTTTTTAGTGCCAGGAGGTTTTACATCCAAGACAATTGACCACCCTTGACCTTTGATTGTTTAATCTGATTTGCCTTAACAAGCAACAGTCATCCAAATGCTTGAAGAGAACGCTTCTTCCATGCTTTATGCTTATCCCCGTCAAGAAATTCAAGGTGTACTTGTGAACTCAGCTTGACATATTTAACCAACCTCAACGTGAATGTACATGCACAAACAGATAACATACTTGAAATGTAATCATTTCCTGAACGTCCATAGACGATGAATTCACGAAAATCGTTAAGCAAAGTTAACACCAGAGATGTTGGGGAAAAGGAGAGCTGGTTAATTATACAATAACAAAAAAACTGGCATGTTAAGGACACAAGGTTAGAACGAAACAACATACACATGTTGAACACACCGGTTATCCAAATCATTGTGCAAACAAGAACCGAGATAAAAGAAGACAGCTCTCTTCCAAGCAAACTAGGCCCCATTGTTTGCTGATGGTGGAGGAGATGCTTTTGGTGGCTCACTGCCTTCAATGTCTATTGCGCTCATACCACCTGTCAAAGATTCTGAGCTGCCTTCTTTTTTATCTCTCGTATCATCCTCATCAACTTCTTCATTAAAAAGGGATCCCTTTTGCATCAATTCTTTTACTTTTCGAAACTCATCATAGTGTGCCCTCCTGTGCTCCTTGAAACTCAATCTGGCTCTTTCTGTATCAGAATCTATACATTTAGAAATAAAAAAAATAAGGATGTGACAGAGTAAGATATCTAGATTAATTAACTAATACATATCATGTAACACATAAAATTATTCAAGTATCTGCTTTCACCATGTTCACCATGAAATATAGTTAACAAGCACAACGAAAGGAGTGAGGTAACTGACAAATTTATTTGCCATTTGCTATCTATGTTGCCCAAATAGAACTGCAGTTGCGTACTTGTCCACATTAAACATGTACCTTCCAATTGTTTGGAGTCACTACAGCTCCGCACAAGGACAGCTACATCTATCACATTTACAACTTACAAAATCAAAAGACCTACAGAGATAAAGGGGAAGAAAGGCCACCAGACAGCAAGGAGGCAGTTATTGGGTACTCCAGGATGAAGACAGACTAAACACCTGCACAATATATAGTTTTAATAACCTACACGCTAAAAACCTGCACAATGTATAGTTTTAATAACCTACACTACTTTTCAGTGAATTTCTAACTATGCAGTTTTTAAAAAGGTCGGCTCCCAATGAGACTTCAGGTATCTTATAGTTAAGTTTCTTTTCTCCGTGATCATCATTTCAAAAGTGTTCTACAACAACTCCAGTTTTCATCCAAGGAGTATGATTGCTAGAGAACAGCAGACTGAAGAGGAACACAATTGTTTAGTTATTGCAACATCTTTAACAAATGACAGTATTTTTTACCTCAATTTGAACAAGAAGAGGCCATGCATGGAATGATAAGATTCTGAATTCACATTGTCAGTCATGGTTGCTCGAGGAGTTGGCGGATGAATAGATGATGTTTGGAACTTGAATAACTGGTAATCTCAAACAAGAGCACTAGTTCTATGTTCACCAAAGGCATGTTTATTGCATTCTAGAAGCTTCTATTTGACAAAGCAAATCCAAAATAGAGTACCGACGGAATTATAATCCACACTTTTTGCAAGGATGAAATTTTTCACTTGATTTCAACAGTTTCATGTCATCTGAACTGTTTGGTTGAAGCATTAGAATAAAAGAGAGATTCCATGCATATTGCAACGCCGTAACATGTGAAGGAATGCAGCTGGACAATGTCCACATCAGTCAACAAAATTGAACAGAAGAGGGAAAACACCTTGTAGTTGAGAGGAGAAAAAGGTTTCTTCATGAGAATCTATCATTTTGCAATAGGAAAAGAAGTTCAATGATGAAACAAGTAAAGGAAAAGAACATAAAGGATGAGATTCAAGGTTATCAAATTGCTTGGTGTGCAACCATGAATCACTTGACCAGAAAACACTGCCACGCCGGAATGAGGGCAGCTTTGAAACATTAAATAATTAAATTCACTAGGTCGAGTAATGGAATGTGGTTTCACATGCCATAAGTAAATAACCTGCATCATCTTGGTCCATGTTATCTGCCTCATCTTCTGAAGATGTCCAACCTCCATTCGTGCTAGATTGTTGTGAACTTGAAGATGCAACATCGCCAAAAGCAGACCAGATAGCATCAACCTGTGAAGAGCCACCTATTCTTTCCTCACCATCTCGCACTGGTGATAGAGAGCCTGCAAAAAGGTCAAAACTCAAGCTGACATTCTCCAAGGGCTAGTAGCAAGGACTGCTACTATAATCTAATCAGGGCAGTGATAGACTCAAAGTGATTTACACATACCATCTTCATCGACCATAGGATGGTACGGAGTCTTAGGCTCGTCGATTTTTTGTCTCACAGGCTTATTTGCCTCTATTTCAACTAGGTTAGCTTCGTCCCATATTACACGACCCCTGATGTCCAGTGAGCATTAGCAACATGTTAAACACATCGAGAGAAAGAAAGCATCATTTAAGCAACAATATCAAGAGAAACAAAGTGTCGTTTAAGCAAGAACATAGGAGTCACTTAAGGGTAATACAACAAAGAACAATTTCTTAATTGTTTTCCTTTTCTCTTTTAAGGAGAAGTCGCTTCTTGTTTTAATGCACAATTTAATAATGGAAAAGCATCTTATCAGAGGTAGCAATAAGTGAAAGCATGTTAAACTGGAAAATTGCAGTTAATAAGCATATAGATAGTTGTTAGCCACCGCTAACAAGGTAAACCCCTTTACAAGACAACCCTTGAAGAACACACGCACACGTCTACCCTAATCCCTGATTAGGGTTCTCCTCCCAGAGGAAAACATCTACTATTCTTGCGATAATCCCCTTCCTGGCTTGTCGACCCCATTTATAGATGCTACCGGGTCAGTCCAATGGACCTGACCTATGATCCCATACTCTCTCTCTAACAATACACCCCCCTTTCAAAAACACCTTGTCTTCAAGGTGTAAGAGTTTGATAAAGAACCACTGTCGAATCAGGGTAGTCCTTCCCACCAGTGTTGTGCTGCATTTAGTGCTACCTATGCGATCAGTGTGCCCCAAGCTGAAGATTGCAACTCCATTACCCAATTATTTGATCTCAGCATAGGAAGAAAAGAACCTTCATTTGCACTTTCAAGGCTGTCAATGACATCAACAAGGACTCAATTAATATGTATTTGATATGCAGGGTACCTTGTGATCTCCACTATTAACTATGTAGTAGGGGATGAGTAGCAATGAATCTAGGCTGCACCACTTCCAATGAATCAAAACAACTCGCTGACTGTGAGCTAGCATTCCTATTGCAGGAAGCTCATTGATAGAGTCAAGAAACTTGTTCGCTAAAGAATCCAATATGATTCTCGTCCCTGACTCTCCAACTATAGGACTGTCATTCATCATCAATATGTGAACATCTCTAGGAATAAATGTAACAGCTAATGCCTCTAGAACATCCGCCTGAGCTTCATTTGCACATCTTCTGCTCCAGCCTCTGTTACAGGAGGCAGCAATGTAATCACATTCCAAGTGTAACTCCACAAAAATTCAAATGCCGAAGTAACCAGACCATCCTCTGAATGAACATACAATTTCAATATGGAAGTGATTGCCCTTAGAGATGCAGCTTGCAGCAGAAGTAGCTGAAGAAGTGGGCAATCTCAGTTAACTATGCCCCCCAAGCCTTCCCAATACAGAACCAGCTAAATCACCACCTTCTGGGCCTCTGGCATATTGCAGGACCACAACACAGCAGATGCTGATCTTGCAAAGGAAACAAGCTCCTCCAAAATATGTTGGAAAAACTCCAAAAATTTTTCCAATAAGGCACCAATCAAATGAAAATCCTTCCCCATCATTATACAGCCATTGCATATTTTCATCTCAGTACCCATTTTGGCAGTGTGACTAGTCAGCCTTCTCCGATCGATGTGTAATTCCTCGATCAAGCTGATGAGAACAAGGATAAACTTTGTAGAGTCCCATCAAGTACATTGATCTTCTTGGCCAATAGTCAAAATGTACCTTCTGACAAAATAAAAGATATGCTCGAAATGGTTATGTTTTGTCACAGCAAGGAAAAGCATCCTCGCCCACCTTTGAGCCCCTAACTTCCACACATTCAACTTCTCATCATCAATTGTGACAAAAGTATGAGAAGAATTATTGGCACAAAATTTTTCAGGGAAGTCACACAACCTCATCAAAAGAGGACTTTCATTGCAAGAAGATGCATACTGTCTTCATAGAGCCAACAGCAAATCTTTTCCCACAAGGAACCATTTATATATGTAAATTCGTGTGGGAAAGATGAAAGAAATTGTAAAAGAAGGTCAAGGGGCATTTCACTGATAGGGACCAAAGGATAAAGCCAAAGTGAGGACCTGATCACAAACTTGAAGACGATAACTTGGATTGAAGTGATGTCTGCACTGTTGAAGAACAAGTTGTAGAATACCCAACAACTTTCTCCCTGCAACACTCTATTGACCACATTTTTCATCTTCATCATCAAAAGAATGTCTTCCACCTATTTCAGTCCTAAATTTATTTGTATCAGATCCACAAACAAAGGAAGCAATGCATATTACAAGAGCCATCAGTCCAGCACGACTTGGTTTCCAAGGCAAACAAACCACATAAGAAGTCTCTCTTTTGCCAGCAAGAAAAGTAACTTGATAAAGTAGAGAAAAAATTAGATGCTCCCTTAATTGTTTTTGAGGAATACACTCCTTTTATGCCTGGTTGACCCTGTGAATGCTGCCACGCTGCAGGACTGTGATTGTGAAAGAAAAGAAGGAACTCACCCAAGGAACAACCCTGCTCGAAAGTATGAGCATCATTGTTGTGTTTTCCTGAATGGTCCCTATGACTTTCAGGAATAGCTCGCATAGTTGCAATGACGATAACATCAAAGCTGAGAATAACGTCACATGGCTTCAAGAACTGGAACATGGAAATCATGAGTTCCATTTTTCCAAGGCAAAAGCTCCTCTGATTTGGGGTTGTTTCCATAGCCTTGAGTGGTGCAAGAACTTCTATCTTTCGCCACACAACCCCCTGTTTACTGGACTGAGATGCAATGCCTACAAAATTAACTTGTGTTCTTAAATGCAGGAATACCACAATTTCCATACTTAATAGCAGCATTGATCTGAAACTCTAAAAGGTCCATTTGGTGCTCGTAGTGGACTGGCTTGCGGTAGGTCGTCTGGACCTGCAGCAACACAATTCTATCCACCTCTCCTTGTAGTCAGCCCCTTATTTCTCCCCCAATTGTATGGTATCCATCAGTAGCTCTGCACCCTGATCTCGAAAGGTCCTTCCAATACTTATCAAGACTTTCCCCGACTCTCCTAGACTCGCTTATGGTTAGAGAGTGCCCGATATTAAGCTTGCCCTTCGCTGGAACCTGATCACTGATCTCCAAGGGAATGAAAATCACCAACCATAATATCAGATAGCAGTACCTGAGATCTTTGTTCACTTGAGCCTTCCTGCATTCCTTGGCTCCCTTCCTTCTGCTCACAAAGGATTGACTTGGATGGTGGCGCCCCTACACATGAAGATGGCGTGGATGGAGGTGGCATAGGTGGAGTACCCGAATCCCTTCCCTCACAAGCTAGTGAGGCCCAAATGGATGATGCAGTGTCCTTGTTCTCCCTTTCCACTGCAATTTTCCCAATTGTCGTGGCATCTCTGATCCACATCCATGGAGGTTTGCCTAGCTACATCACTTGCTTCCTCCCTCTTCCTTGGCACAGGGATTCTACAGGAACGGGAACTTCATGAGACTCAACCATAACTGGGTTTTCCAGTGCTATTGACATCACGATGGTGTAGTCCTTGGTTGATAGAACGAACACGCCAATGTTGCCGATCTTGCTGATTATGAACAGAGGAAGAACGTGAATGGAGTTGTTCTCCTCACTATTGGTGATTCCGAGAGCCTTCTTGAATACAGACATTCTATCATCAATAAACTGTATTGTGGTTAGTGGTGGCGGAAGGCCTGAAGGAGGTTGCATCTCTGCCCCATCATCCTTGTGCGTTACCTAACCTTGTTGCTGCTAAGTTGTGAAGATATCTTCAAGAGACATCCGATTGCTCCTGCCGTAGAATCTTTCTTCAAGCAATTCCCTCATCTGCCATTGTTCTACCAGCATCATCTGCAACCTCTCATTCATGTGGTCTATCATCCTATTCATCCTTGTGAAGGTACTCTCCACCTGTTCCAATCGACCAGCCATAATCTACTGACCTGAAGCCTGAAGGTCTTCAAATGTTGGCTCAAATACCAATTGTTAGCCACCACTAACAATGTACACCTCCTTACAAGATAACCCTTGAGGAACACACACCCTACTCCCTAATTAGGGTTCTCCCTCCAGAGGAAACATCCACTAGTTTTGAGATAATCCCCTTTCCGGCTTGTCGACCCCATTTATAGATGTTATTGGGTCAGTCCACTGGACCTGACCTATGATCCCATATCGGGTCTCTAACAATAGTACACAAAACAAGTTACATTGCAAAGTTGTTTGCATGTAACATTTTTATTGAATCTATAGGCAATAGGGTATAAATAATATGGAAAAGATGTTCCAGAAGCATAACAAATTCCTACCTAGAAGACGAGAAAAAGGAAAACAGTAAGCTTAGCCTATGCATTTAACCACATGAAAAATTGTAGGTGACCATTCTTTACCGATCCCTTGATGTGACATATGGCACACGTGACAAGTAACAATTAAAAAGGTGCAAGAACCAAATAGGTCTTAGAGTTCATTGAAAGAATGACAACTTAGTACCAACAAGAAGTCGGTCTTAGGAGTGCAAGCAGGAACAGCGAGTGCCTGTTGTCAAAACCCTGTATCTCTTGAGAATCAGAAGATGAGAAGTTGGATACTCGTTTCCAAATAAAAAACCTGCAAAACTTATGATAACTACACATTGTTGGAAAGAGAAACTAAACCTGACTCTGCATAGCCAAAAGCAAGAGAAGCTCAAGTATGAACATTCCACCTGTTATTCTCCAACTGGATAAGAACATTCAGTTCTATAAATGAACAATACTACCGTCCTCCTAGATGGCTTACAATTAGTTTTGAATCACCTGCAAACCTTCCTTTGTTTGTCTAGTTTCTCATACACTGCAAAATTTCCCCAAGGAAATTAGCCATGGATGTTTCCCCAACTTGCACGACATATTTGGACTCAAGTCCTCAACCTAATATCTAACAAAGGAGATAAGTAAATATACACTGCACTGTGGTAGACTTCTCTACTGTTGCAATTATACACTGGAATCTGGATTATAGTAGGTAATTTATTGCACTCTGCCATGCCCTCCTGCTTATCTCTAGGACTAACACGACTATGGAAGAGCGCCAACATGGTGAATTTCGAAAGAAGCTTATTGTCCTGCATTCCAGCTCGCTATATCTAAAGCTCCTCCTTTTTTAATCCGACATATTCAAAAGATTCCTTTATTATTGCTTACTGTCCCCCAACTGAATCCTTTGACAGCATTTGGATGAATCGCCTTAAACCAGCTTCAGTTCCTAATTCCTTCCCCAAATCGAATATTTCAACATCACAGTCCTTGGGAATACGTGGATTGATGGAAACACCATCTTAATCTTGTTTTTCACCTCCCCTGTCTTACATCCCACTTTCCATTTCCCCCAGAATAACTTGAAGCTAGACCATTCTCAGGAATTCCCACGATAAAAATTAATACCATCGCGGGACATAGACGCATGAAAGCTACGACAAGCAGCAAGATATCATCAAAACCACCCAAATCACCAAACTTAACCAAATGAGAAGTAATGTAGAAAATGAAGACGAAACCGATGAAGAGGAAGCCCCTAACATGTTTCAGTTCTTCACGTCTCGTTCACTAACCACATCAAAGATTAAACATTTCACAATTTCCAATTATCTTCTACATAAGACCATACAACCCCCATAAATAAGCTCCTCGTTTTCTAAATAGGTCCACCATTGACAACACAAACCCAATAAATCGTTTTGGCTCAGAGACCCTAAGCAGATATTTTGCTTTTTTGGTTCCCGCATTCATGTAAGTAATTGATCCCAATAAATCTATCCAGCAAACTGAAACCAAATCAATCAAATTCAAACACCAATATAAAAAGAGAGAAAGAGAGAGAGAGAGAGAGCACCTGACCCTCGAACTGTTGCTTTTCTTCATCTCAAATCTTCACAATTGCCTTTCTTTTCCTTCTCTATAATTAGAGGGGAAGAATAAATTGTGAACAAACCAAATTTCGAATTGCAAAGGCTGTGGAATTGGGTGGCGATGTCGCAGAGAGAGGAGAGCGAGAGAGAGAAGGAGAGAGCGAGCGGCTGTTCCTGCCCCTTTCGCCAAAATAACTCTTTGATGGCGACATGTGCGCGACTGTTGATATACAAAAGGAAAAGACCCCCCTTCAGAGAGAAACACCAAGTGTATCTGCATCTCAAGCCTACAATAACTCGCCGCCATGATTGCAATGTTAAGAAAATTACTTTTTCAAAGTAACCCCGTAATATGCACAAAGTTTTTTTTTTTTTGCAATTAAGAGTAATTTGGTTGTAAAATTATATTAAGTTATTCATTTTTCCGACTTTAATAAAAAGATCTTTTTTTTTTTACAAAAATAACTTGAACTAAACCATAATTTATAATAAATTAGTATTTGTGAATGCATTAGAAGGTTCCAATTTTGTTTGAAATATCTCTCCACACTCGTTTTTTATTCTTATCATTTAATATATATATATATATATATATATAAATAAGTTAAAATCCTCTGACCCAACTATCTAAACACATTAAATCTAGGCACCTGCCTCAAGCATAGAGGATTTCTCCATTGGGGTTTGGATGGGAAATCCTTTGGCTTCAATGCATTAAGCAGTATTTTTAATTATACTTGCCGGTTGCATTCATAAGAATTGTTTGATCTATCGTGTGATGGATGGTCGAAAGAAAAATAAAAAAAAAAAGTGTGAACTATTACTTTTTTTTTTTCTCAACTATCTACCATGTGGATTATATTGAATTAAACGACTTTGAATACCCAGAGTTACCATTCAATTTTCTTGCATATACATGTGACATGAATTTTTATGGCTACCAAACTATCATGTTAAAATGGGATACATACACCAATGTTTAACAAGCGCTTTTTTTTGGTATTTTTTCCTTCATTTTTGGACTTGTGTAACTCATTGACGCCTAACTATTCTTTCAACAGATTAGAGCCGACCCCACTGATCAACTCCTTAACTGGACATGAATCTAAAGACAGTGAAACTCTTTAACAATCACCTTGGACCCTTTTTTTACGTTGTAGTTTTTATGGGTCATGGATGGAACCCTTGTATTAATGGAGCTATATAAGACTACATTGCTGATCATTTACTTTGCCAAATAATACGTTAAAGGAACCTACCACATGGTCATTTAATATTAAATAAGATTTGCTTTCATAGTGCTTGAGTCGAAATCCAAGAGGCATACAATAGTTGGGTTGGCTGAGCTGGTGCCAGTGAAAGTCCCTGTATTGTATTGGTTCAATTCTTGCATGTGCTTTGTGTCAATGAGGTGATAGGTGTTGTACTAGTTGATGTATATTGTGTTCATATTAGTACCAACGTAGCCGGTGCTATGCCTTTCTGTCAATAAGGTGATAGGAGTTGTACTGATTGATGTATATTGTGTTCATATTAGTACCGACGTAGCCCGTGCTATGCCTTTCTGATACTAGTTGATGTATATCATGTTCATATTAGTACCGACATAGCACTGGACCCTAAAAAGAAAGAAAGAAAAATGATGTCTAATTGGCAGTCAGTAAAGCTACAAGCTAATTAAGCTAATAATTATATACAAATGTTGGATCTTATGGTGGCCACAACTAAATTTGATAATTTAGACAAATAGAAACCCAAATCCGAGTTAGAATTTGATTATAATTACATAAAATCCACCATAAATGCAAGATCCGATATGAATTTGAACCATTTACATCTGTAAATCCTTGCATGCGTTGGAAAGGAAAGTGAGACCAATTGAAAGGAAGAACGTAAGATCTAACAACATGGTCCACACTTTTGTGCAATTAAATTAATGATAATGTCACCATTCTCTGTTTTCTCCAAGAGTAAGTATCCTTTCAATTAAGATGAAGACTTTGAAGCCTTCATCGTGACTTCTCCTTAGTTACTCTAACCACTTAAGTTTAAAAATAGTACAGCTGTTAGAATAATCGGCTTTTGCATCAAATTGGGCAACAAAAAATTTAATGAATCCACTGAATGCAATCGAAATCGTTTTTTGCCAATCAGATTAAAATTCATACGTACATAAAGAGGAAAACAAAAAAATGCTTCACCAATGCAAACACGACCAAGCACAACCTCGCAAATTGGATTTAAAAAATTCAACTGGGTCGTGGATGTTGAAAGCTACGTTTTAAGATCCGGATCTGACAACTTCTTCATAGCTGGAAACATGACATCATTTAGTTTTTTCTTTTTCCCTCATTAATAAAAAATAAATAAAATTTCCCAGCTTTGATATCAACTAATATTTGCAGAAAAGAATAGATTACAATAAACTTAATATATAAAAAGAGTGAGTCAACTGCTACCACATATAACACGACAACCATTTTGCCTACTTATTTTTTCAATGACCTCCCCCTGGTGAATATTTAACGAGAGAGATGGATTCAAAAAAGTTAAGATTGATAAGAGTGGTAGACTCTAGTTTATATACAACTCTAGCAAACTTTGGTTTTACAGATCCCTGTCTTCACTCGCTTCAACTTGAATGTCTTTAAGCCGATGAATAAAAACTTCGGGATGCCTTTCAGATTTTCGCTGCGGGCACGGGGTAGAAGGTAAGTCGCGCAGTGTAACAAAGCTTTTCTGAGCCTTTGGTCCTCAGCTCCACGCAGCAGAAAACAATGCTTCTTCCCCGCTTCGTAACGCATGCTTCAGCCTTCACTTCATCCTGTAAGTGATTAAGTTCCACACACTTCAATCCAATCCAAACAAGTAAAATGGACGACCTAAATTTTTTAAATCCACCGTCTTGTAGAATCTACTTAGTTGGGTCTTTCTTTATTTTATTTGCACTCTCACTCGTATCAGACTCTGATTTCTGAAACCAAATCCAAACCCAGTAGGGTTCATCTGAAATTTACATGTAAATGGGGTTGGGTCCTTATTGACCATCATATTTACATATGAATTTGGAGAGGAAATGCCTCTGACAATATTGTGGTGTTTGATTACTTCGGATTTGAAATCTATGGATCCTAATGGCATGCTTTTGCTGACGTACAAGTGATCTATGGTAAAATCCATGGTTCATCAAAGTAAGGATCATAGGCCAGACCTAAGAACCACACTTAAAATCCTTATTTACTTGAAGTTCTCATTCTCATTGACAAAAGGTCGAATTTAAGATCAAAGGAAGGAAGGCCGAAGCTTAAAATCTATGGTTTGTTAAGAATCTCAAATCCAGGCTATGAATTGCCCTTTCGAGGGGCCGTTTGATGGTCAGAAAAAAATTTCTGAAAAAAAATTTCTAGAAAAAAATTTCTGGAATTGAAGAAATGGAAAAAATTTTCCGTTTTTCCAAAACCATTTGTGTTTATGGAGGAATTATTTTTCTAGAAAAAAATTTCTTTGTTTGATGGGAATGGTGAGGAAGAAGGAGGAAGAAGAGAAGGAGGGAGGAGGGAGAAAAAATTTCTTCCTCCAACGGTCACAAAAAAAATTTCTGGGAAAATTTCTCCACCCCTCTGGCTGGAGAAATTTTTCCAGAAATATTTTTTCAGAATCATCTCCAACGGTCCAAATTTTTTTTCCATGTTTGATCAAATGGAAAAGTTTTAAAAATTTGAATTTTTTTTCCTGTTGAACAGTGCTTTTCCTGCCAACCAAACGCCCAGGTTCACCATGAATGTCACTATAACATGGCTCTTGAGTAGTAAGCCGCCAGCCATGGAAGATTGAAATGAAAGAGGAAGAAAGGTTTGTTGCCTTACATGGAGTCTGGCTGCATAAAGATAAGAGATGGAAGTTTCTCCAAGGAAGAATTCTTCCTGCTTTCCTGCAACAGTTTCCACGCAGGCGGCCGCCAACATGCCGGTGACCGTGGCGACAGCCCCACCGTGCAGTGTCCGGTAACGATTCTGCCCATCAATTTGATCGTGTCATTCAAGTTGCGATCATATCTCGCATAGGTACAAACACGCATAGAATTAACTTGATCAATGGCTGCGGTCGACTTTTTCTAGTGACCGCTGCCTTGTCACAAGTCACACTAAAGGGGCATTTGATGGCTCCCAAGAAGATTTCAAGGTGCACCAAACCGGAGAAATTTCAGTTTTTGCGCATCTTGAAATCAAGCAAGGGCGAATCTTTTTGGAGAAAAAATTTGTTCACTCGTCATCCAAAGTAAAAGAATTTCCAGATATCCAACGCCACCGAAAGAAAGAGGTAAGCGGCCTCGTAAAAATTGTAAGGAGTTGAAGACATGACAGAATCTCTGTTCGACAATGTATGACACAAAACGTCCTCCAAAATTATATCAATAAAATTTCGGAACTTATAAAAATTTAGTAATCGATAGTCTAGATTGTTTCTAGACTATAAAGTTTTCTAATGTGTCAAAAATATATAATTTTTATGTTGGATTATATAATTTGAGACGTGAAAGACATGAAGATTATTAAGTCTAGAATTATGTGAAACTGATTGAGAAAGCTCTGTTACGAAGACAACGAGGGTAGCAAAATTAAGGAACAGAGTTCCCTTCCCCTTGCCAATGAGAAGGGCGGAGTTTGCAGCTTCTGAAAATTCTTTGAAACACTCGATTCGAGAATTCAAATTTGAAAAGAAATCCAGAAACTGTGATGTAGAGATCATCATGATTCATATGAATGCATCTTAGTGTCTCCTACCAGATCTTTCTAGATAACAGCAGCAACCAACAAAACGAAAATTCAGGAAAAAGAAAAGAGAGAAAGAAAGAGAGATCATAGGAGGACAGACCACAATCGTCGGCTCCACGGGGAAACTGCAGGAGACTCTGCCGGATTCGACGCGCTCAACTTTCAGGATGCCCTTGATTAGGTCGGGAAGCGACTGCCTGTCCTGGCAACCCTCCGGCAAGCCTTCGCTGGCGGCCAGACGCTTGAGGAAGTTTCTGGGCTTCGACTGCCATGGCTCGTCTTTTCCTTCTCCTTCTCCTTCTCCTTTCGTGGCCCCCCTTTTCTTCTCCATCGTCGGCTTCCCTTGGAAAGGGAGAAAGAATGCAATCGTGAAGGTCAACCGTCTCTCCAATCTCTCGGATATTTATCCCCATTTACAATGATTCCTTGATACTTTCGCCCATGGGTTAAAAGGGTTAGAAGCATTCATCGCCCTTCCCCAACTCCGGTGGTTATACGATATACTCTTCAACTCAAGTTTAGTATATATTAGTTACAAAAGTCTAATTAAAATGTATCATCGTTTCTCAAAATCAACCAACTATGCTACACACCTCGGAACGTGACTAGAGATTTGTTTACCAAATTTATATCTCATTTATAATCAGATCTGAACGAGTTTAAATCAGACACCAGATTCTGTCTCAATTTTCAGCCATTTGTATTGTCCCACTTTTCTATCAGTTTGAATTTTCTGATTGCACTGTCTAATCAGATCAGTGTACCGTGAGATAGGGAGTAAATCCAGGGGAGAAAGTGAAAGGAAGATCTGGGTTTGGATCTAATTTTGAATATCATATAAAAAAGAGTACCAAATTTCACACTAAAATTGAATGTCCCATGAATTGTTATTGCATTTTAATGTGAAGGTGTCCATCCTAATTGGATATCCGTCAGATTTGGTAAGAGGATCCTACACCACATTCATATGTAATCACTACGCGAACCCCAATTTTAAAGTGAATTTACATTTGGAATCTGTATAAGGCAGGTCTCTAGTTCGATTCCCGTGGACGCTATACTCATGTGTCTTAAGGTGGTAGGGCGCATACCGCTCTATCACTGACACCGACGTAGCTCAAGACCCCGAAAGCAGAGAGAATGGGGAGGCCTTCGGGCCTCACTTCGAGCGGTAGGATGATCCTCTCACTCACCCAAAATACTGAAAGGTATCTGAACAATTGATGTTACCTGACATCCAAACTACAAATCAAATCCGAATTTTATATCGAGCCCACTTATCAGATTCGATTTGAAAGTGAAAAATTCAGCACGATAAACAAACCCTCTATGTAACTCGAACTATTATGGCTCAAAACTTAAGTGGGGAACATCAGCATGAAGAGTTTTATTCTTTTTCTTTTGTTTTCGGCTTTCTCTCTCTTTCTTTTTTTTAATGGTGGAGAGGAGCGCTGTAGATAACATAAATATCACCACAATGGTTTTCTTTTTTTATCATGCTATCAGTACATCCACAAATTTTTTCCTGCTATCAGACACCCTTTTATGCCAACTTTTGAATTTACGATGGAAGACAATGACAGATAATCGAAACTTAGTCCGGTTCAACGCATCGAGGAGCAAATTTCGTTTTCATGAAGCTAATTGCACATACAAAGATAACTAGTTTAGAGTCCTTTTTCGATTTTTCTGTAACCAAACACCAAAAATTGCAAATCTGGATACCGTCTTTCAGAAATATACTTCACCTACAAATTTTGGCTTAAGCATGCGGGCCCTTGGAAAAAATAAGGTATTCTATCAAAGCTATTCCAAGAGATTGTGATTAGATCTCTTTTTCTCATATGTTCTGTCAAAGCACATGGTTAAAGTCATGGATTTCTGAGCAATCACCATCATGAGCACCACCATGCACTTTTAGGTGGGTCCTCGAGAAATGGACACAGAGGCACTCACGTTTTTACAATATGAACTGGCAGGCAACCATAGAAAGGAAAAAGCAAAATTGAAATTAATGTGGTCAACAAATTATGCTTCATCAGTCTTGCTGACAGTTTCAAGAAAACAGAAGAACTCTTGAATTTAATGGAACAATGGATTTGTTGGTGAATGCTATATTTTATTTTGGGAGGAAGTAAGCTCGATTCATAGACAAATCTTATGATTTGACACCCATGATCTCTCAATGAAAGCCAAAGCACTTGTGACCAAAAAATGTCGCTCAAATGTAATGCATCTTCTGTAATTGAGTCAGATGCAAATATAGTGTGTAGATCCCAGCAGCATATTGAGAAAAGATGCATCTCCAACATTGAATTCTCAAAACAGTTTGAAGGTCATCTAGACAGTTGCTCATGTAACAAGATAAGATCACAACTTCATTTACCACTTTGGTGGCAGAATTTCGTAGAATATTGACTTCATTTATATGGCAGTTCTCACAAATAATTCTACATAGTCGGAAAAATGGATCAAGTTGTATGCACTTCTATTCCTTCTGACAAAAAATGGATCAATTTGTCTGCAATATAATTAATAAAAGACTCACTATGGGGATATCAATCACATTTGCCCTAATAATGCAATGATACTTCCTCTTTACAACTCCATCCTTAGAAATAAATTAGGAAG
The DNA here is from genome assembly GCF_008831285.2 of Nymphaea colorata. Classification (NCBI taxonomy): domain Eukaryota; kingdom Viridiplantae; phylum Streptophyta; class Magnoliopsida; order Nymphaeales; family Nymphaeaceae; genus Nymphaea; species Nymphaea colorata. The sequence continues at coordinate 30,539,404 of NC_045139.1, read as the reverse complement.
AATACCAAATGCTGTAACAGGAACTGTAATAGATTCTCAGAAGCGTGAGGTGCTTAAGGATGTGTATGATACCCAAATGGGTTGTTCCTGGCCCAATTCCACTGGTCTCTGCACATTTCAGCTAGGCCATACTTGGCTCTGCAGATGGCACCATGGATATAAGCATGTAAGCTCCGAAGAGAAAAGAAACACAGTAAACAAAAATTGCAGTTGGATGAGTGCGTGTTGGTCCATGGTTTGCATATCAATTGAAGGCATGAACAAAGGCGTGCTTATTACAGATTGGGCAGGATAAAAAAGGAAAACTTACTTCCAGCCAAGTTCCCTTAAGGCCTTATCTGTAGAGGCATACACGGCTGTAGCATCGCCTGGTCGTCTGGGGCACAACTTGACAGGTATTTTCTGATCATGTAGAAGAACATGTCACCCATAAAAGCATGTATAACTAAGTTCACAGATGCTGAGAGGAAAGTTGTACCTTGCCAGAAGCCTTCTCAAATGCGGCAACCATTTCAAGCACAGATGTTCCACACCCAGTCCCCAAATTGTAGGCTGTACAACCTGGACAATGAAAAAAAAAAACACACACAATAACTCAGACGCATATATGGCATTTATGTAAATGCAGCGCCTCAAAATGATTCATCAAAATGTCTCCATTTTGTAACTGAACATTTTAACCATAATTGGCAGAAAGGCTTAGAGCAAGTATTAAGGTCAACTTTTAAGAACAAAGTAGTCAGAATTGGTTGGCAGTCTCAATTTCCAAATATTGGCTGAATTCCCAGCCATATGAATCTCAACTCATGTAACTTATGTTGGCCATAAGTTTATTATATCTCAACCCTTTTGCTTCCTTTATCAATGTTTCTTAGAACCTACTTGTTGCTCTTGATGCTGTCTTGTATTCATAGATCATATAACAATATGACATTACTGCTTCTTAATTCAATTTGTATGCTCTTTCGCCACTTCCAATTCCTGCATCTATAGAAAAAACAAGTTGAGCATAAAGTTATAAGTTTTCAATTGGTTGCTCAATCAACATGGTTAAGTTGTTTAAATGTTTGTAAGCATCTCCCTTCAGATTATGTGATTCAACTTGAAGAATTGCTTGTAAAAGCAGAAGCATAGTTACTGCATAAGTACATGTAACAAAGAAAAGAAGCACTGGTGCTTAATGTGCATTTGCTGTTGGGGAAGGAACTGAGGATTTCTTTTATTTTATTAATTTATTTGTTTGTCTATTTATTTCACAGGGAAGAGGATGGGGAAAGAGAGAGACAGAGACCATTAAATTCTGGGGTGAGCAACCTCTGAAGTGCACATATATGACCATCAGCCAAGTCCATCACATGGATATAATCTCTAATCTGCCATTCATGATCACGGAGATTTATTAGAAGATTACTACTGACATGAGAAATAAAAAGAGATGCAGGAAATAAACAAGGAAAGAGAAACTGAACTTTACTGTACATAGGCATTCAGAATAAAACAAAAGTTGCCCACATGTGGAACGTTTAGAAGATAGCCATATACATGAAAAACTGTTGCATTGAGACAAAAAAGAAAAGGCTTAAAAGTATACCGCACTTCCATCTTGTGTAGGATAATCAACACCATATACATTCAGCTCAGGCAATCTCCCAACTGCCACTTGCTGGATATAAGGCATAAGATTGTTAGGTATGCCCTTGGGATCTTCACCAATGCGACCACTTTCGTGTGCTCCAACTGGGTTGAAATACCGTAGGAAGATCATTTTCCATTCTGGATCAGCCTTCTGAATGTCTCGGGCAATATCTTCAACGAAAAGCTGAGTTGCAAATCAGAAAACATTGGATTCTGTAAGCATGACCAACGTCAGACTAAGAAAGCAATCATCAATACTTTCTTGACAACACAACAGCTGGATAAAGCACATGCATACATACACACACACACATGTATGTACCTTAGTACGTCCATATGGATTCAGTGCTGTCAAATGAAAATCTTCAACACAAGGAATTTTTTCTGGTTGGCCATAAACTGTAGAAGAAGAAGAGAATACCATCTAAACAAAACAAAATAAAAATATTAGCATTCACATAGATTAAACAGGGTAAACATATGGGAAATAGATAAAGCACTAACATAAAAGATGGAGAAAAATGATTGCCAAAATATTCATCCTATGTATTTAGACACGGACACTTCTATCAATCTCTCTGCTTCATCAAATAGAATGATAATGGATGCATGACACATTAGGACTGGTTAATATCCTAACTCGGATCTATCACAAATGATTTCCCCCTTTATGAAAAGAAAAATAACATACTATCTCCTTGAAAAAGGGAAAGCATTTGGATTTTGGAAACAATAAAAACATGAACAAAGCAGAAACTCGAAGCAAATATCGAGGCACTTTCTTCACTCCATGAGCATCTTGAAGTCCAAGCCCTTGTGGTCGTTATGAAGCCCATTGATATAACCTTTTAGGCATATCATAAGTAATAAAGAAGAGAACAACTGTGGCAGTAAATATAAAACATAAAGGATCTAAAATAGTTGTGTGCTTCCACCACATGTGATGAATTGTCACACAGGCACATGGACACATGCTTATCAAGATTTAGAAATGAAGGGAGTGTCATAGTTCTTTCTAAAAAAATGTATGCTGGTGCAACTGAAATGGTCAATTTATCACGACATAAGCAATTTGGCAAGATCAGAGAACGAAAAGAATACAACCACTACCAAAGAATCGCATGAGTATGTGTCTGTGTTGCACATGCACACATGCACATGTGCAGCCTAATCTATAAATGCCTCAAACAGAATACAAAACAAAATTTTGAATGCTTTGCATAGAAGAGAAAAGCTAAATTTTTTGACATTCACATGTTATGAAGTAGTTCCCCTTTGAAGTACATATTCGCACTACATGGGATCAATCAACCAAAGGCTTGACACTCACTCCCTCAAATATGCCCAGTGGGATCCTTCTGTATAGCAGTATAGAATTTTTAGCTATGGAACAGGACTAACTGACATGGACGTTTCTGCATCAGAAAATAAAAATGCCTACACCAACCAACCAAGGTTTCAAGAATGCAGCCATGGAGAAAACCCTGAGAATAAATCTTGAAGACAATCTGGTGTTGATTACTTGAGCACATTCACAAATATATAAAAGATTGACATTTCTGTTATGTTATGCCCTTGGAATCTACCGAAAAGGACATAAAATCTTTCTCTATAACCACAAATAAGCAATCAAGTAGACAAACATAACCTTTTTACAGCCATATTTTTCCATGAACTCAAACAAGTTCAAGGTGCCGACAATGTTGTTGTGGTAGTAAAGAAAAGGCTTTGCAACGCTCTCCGCCACAGCCTTCAAGCCAGCAAAATGGATCACTGCATCAAATCTGTCGGTGGAAATCCAAATAGAACTATTAGATGAAAAAAAGCACGATGATTACATTTATTTTTCTTTATCAACAATCACAGAGTTTCAGATGGCGCACTTTAGTCAATTGAACATAAATAAAAAGAAAAATTGGCTTAACAGCACGCGCTATTTTTAGGCACATCTGATTTAAATGAACATCAGACAGATCAAGGAGAAAAGAAGAGCACAATAAAATGATAAATTTTCAGCGCATAACCCAGCATAAATTCAAAAAACGACAGAAGTTACAGGATACAGAACCTCTAAAAAAATCATTGTAGCGAACCAAGTAGAAATGCAAGATAACACATTTAATCAAGTAACTGACCTTCTTCCATTAAATACGTTCTCTAAATCCTCCTTATTCCGCAGATCTCCCTGAAATAACAATAATGGAGACCCATGTCAACTTCTAACCATAAGCTTTCTCGACAGTTATTGATGCAACCTCCTTCTGAAAGCAATTTCTCAAATTCATACATCCGTGAAGACAAATAGATGACACAAGCTCACATCTACAGATGGACTTCAGCGGAATGGACATACTTATCCAGAAGAATGGGATAAAGTTTGAAATTTTTCCTTGTGGATCAGAACAGGATACCTCAATTTATCAGATCTAGCCACAATTGGGTGCACCCAAGCGCAATTCAAGATAAACACACCGACAAACAAGAGCAAATGCAGGAGCAGAAAAGCCACAAACTCAACACCTAGAAAAACGAGAGGACAGACCCAAAAAGGCAAACAACATAAATTAAGTCTGGGCAATGTACCAGAATAAAGGTCAGGTTCCCAGCAAGCTCGGGGCCGGCAAGATCCTTCACCCTCTCGACGCCCTCCTCCACTGAATTGTCAAGATTGTCTATGATGACGACCTTGAATCCTTCCTTCAACAGCTGCAGCACCGTGTGCGTGCCGATGAAACCAGCCCCACCCGTTACAAGAATGCAACCACCGTCTTGGGCACCCATTAAAATGATCAGAAATTAACAGAATCAGACGGACGATGGAGTCAAATCACCTTTTCTTTCACAGAGGTACGAGTGAAAGAGAGAGAGAGCAATAATCTAAAGTATGGTGGTAGTGCAGTGGTGGGGTTATGACGACAATGAGGGAGATGACGGTAGTGGTAGACTGTTCAGACTCGGAGATCTAGAAATGTGAAGACTTGATGTCTAGCAGAAAAGATGAAGAAAGCTGAATGAGGTTCTGGGGACTCCTCAGATTTGGAAGAGGGAGATGGGGAGAGGATTCGTGATTTTAAGGGACGCGTTATGAAGCAAGACTTGCTGAAACTGTCCTCGTGCTTGTCCAGGATGGCACCATTATTCTTCAGCTTCCATTATTCCGCACTTTTCTTTCTTCTCTTTCCATTTTTGACAGTCATTTTTTTACTCGCATTTTTTTACTCGCTGGAATTCCCTGTTTGTGCGCTTTTGATGGTGGAGTAGTGACGGCCACCAAGTTGCATTGGAAGAAGAAAAGAGGCAAGGTTCGTCACGTTCGTCGATTCCCAAGGATATCGTTTGCTTTCTTATCCTTTTGGTCTTTGTGTCATGGAGAAACACTATCTTGGACTCCAAAACCAACTGGTAATCTGATTCCTTTTGTATTACGCTAGATTTGCGAGTGGTTCGTGTCTGATTTTGAGATTTCCTCAATTTCTACTGTGGCCAATCCGATTTTGATTTGACTTCTAATACATTGCGTTTTTCCATATCGATTTGAACTTATTGTAACCCGTGCGTCTCAAATTTTCAAGATTTGAAAACCTTAGATTTTAGATCAGATTTTCCTTTTCAATCTTAAATCTTACCTTTTTTCAATATAAAAAGGTGAAATAAAAACTTCAAGTATCATTAGTTTGATAAACCTGTACAATAAATCTATTGCCACATCACGTCAGCAAAACATGCCACATCAAATCCATGATTTCAAGAGTATGAGGTAAGCAAACCCGGTACAGCTTTCAGTTTTTGAAAACTTTTTTCATTGGGAAGTTTAATAATGCTGTGAAAAGTTATTTGGATATTTTCGATAATTTGGGGGCTTGAATCGAATATTCGATCAAATTAATTAAAAAAAATCAGATATAAAAAAAAATTAGCATTCAATTAAGAAATCGGATTGGATTCTAATTTAATAAATGACATTTGATTGGATTTAGTTTCTGATATACATAAATATTGGATCGGATTCATTTTTAAACAAATATCTTGTATCTAATACTATTAAATATTGAAAATTGGTAAAATCTGATTCAAAATTTCGATTGGATTTAGATATAAATATAAAAATTAGATGTGGATTGGATTTCGGATTCAGATATGACTTTTTTTATTCGAATTCGAATCTGAATTGAAATCTAAATATAAAAAACACAGATATGATTAAGGATATATCCAACCCAAAATCGATCGTTGACATCCATAACGGTGTAAGCAGCTCCTCTCCATATCAAATCTTACGACCTCGGGGGCGAAAACAGTATTGAGTTTTATTGAGTTTTACCTCATTTGATAAAATATTAAGTCTCTAAGCTCAAGGACTTAGCCCCATATAAGATTCCCCAAGAAAACTAGGGGAAGAGGGAAAAGAAAGAGGAGAAAACCTTTTTTTACTACAGTAAAAAGTGGACTCTTGCATGTTCAACTTTTTTTCTTCAACCATCTTTTTTTACACACTAAAGGCTATTGATAAAGAAATTATTATTGAATAACTTTTCTGTCGAAGGGTGGAAACATCCACATCAATCAATCGCATTTAAATTTGGACAACATGATGGACAACTAAATGCAAGTGAAAATTGGTGCCATCCAAGTCTCTGCCATTAATTTATTTCGTCCTCCAAAGTAAGATATGTTATACATGTGAAACTTTGTGGAGAGGACGAGGCGCTTTTGAAAACGTTGCCCTAACTATAGAATAATAATTTTCATGTTTCTAAGTTAATTCAACTAAGAAATGTGGACTAATGGAAGTCGTCTTAAAAGATGCAAATATTCGAAGATGTAAAATGTCATGCTTTTCACGTTCCTCTTTTGACTTAAAAAAACAATTCCGCTCCTAGAAAAGAGCCTAACATTTGCTAACCGAACTTTATTGTTACATATTCATCTCCTAATTATAAGGGGCCCACTTGAAGTTACAGCTTTAATTTCATAACCGTTCATTGGGCTACGAAAAAACCTATGAGGCGGCACTATATATGCCCAGATATTCTTTGATCTAGGGTTAATCGATGGATTTTCCTAAACGGCGCCTCATAAAAGCAAACCCGTGAACAGATCACCTCTGCTTCTGTTTATCTCTTCTTCTTCTTCTCTATTGTTCCCAAGTGCTGCCTCTTCAGGTTGAGAGGCTACTGGTTGACGCGCTGCTGGTGGTAAGAGGAGAGCTGATCGCAGACGCCAGACGTCATTCCGCTGCATTCAGTCCAACACTTATTTCCAAGAGGGCTGCACAAACTTTAGCTTGAGCTCAGCTCTAACTCGAGTAAGCTCCATAGAACAGGTTCGAGCTCCACAATATGACACTGCATGGAGCTCGACTCAGCTTAATTTGTTTCTATTAACTTAACATGTTTTGTTTCTTTTAACTCGTTTAACTAGTTTCTTTGAACTAATCCGACTATTAATGACCATTTAACAGAAAATTCAAAGAAGAATACATATATTCTACATCCAAATATCCTTAGCAACAACTTATCTCTCATCCATGACATATTCATGGAGAGCAGAGTTCTTACAACTAGAACTCAACTAGACTATAAATTAAACCAGAGTTGGGCTCGTTTATAAACGAGTTGAACTCAACTCGAGTTTTTATGAGTAGGCTCGACTCATTATGCAGCCTTAATTTTAAGTAAATGGGTAATGGTAAAAGCTTGAAATTAAGTAGGGCCAATTTTTTAGAACTTAGCTGAATGTGGCCCTAAATGAAAACTTTACTTTTCTTAAAGTGCTTTCTTTTTCTTTTTCTTTTTCTTTTTTTTTAATTTTTTATTGGCCAATTAAAAATTCCATCCTTGCCACTTTTCATCAGGATGGTAAATGGGTCGGATCTAAGACAGCAAAATGCATTAGAAATTGGATCGAAATCCGATCCAATACATAGAAATGACAAAATCTCTAAACCAATCCGATCCACATGCAACCCTTCCTCTTGCTGGCTTGCATGAGTTATAGTGCCCATGCTCCATATAACTTTTTAGAGCGTGTTTGATTGCTCATACATGTTGTATTTCATCAGAAAGAAAATGTCTGCACCGCACAACGCAATTTCAAACACTGAAGATGTTATCTTGGATGACTTTTCCTTTCACTACAACATGATCTTCTCGGATTTTCACTCAGACTTGACTTGAATCATAAAGAAACTTTTTTCAAGATTAATAAGGCCACCTGGAAAAAGATTTCCACGCCATCAAACTTTGGCCATTGGTGATACAATTTTTTTTTATTTATTTCACCTACCAATCTCTTATGGGGTGAACACGAGCCGAGTCGAGCTCAAGTTCAGTTAGGTCGAGATTGGCTCGGCTAATGAAGCCTCCAGCTCAAGAATAGCTAGACGGAAGCAGCTCGAGCTCGAGCTCGACTCGGCAGTTATGTGTTGAGCTTGAGCACGACTCGATTAAGGCTCGACAAACTCGTTTGAATAAAACTGATATTTATCGTTACGTGTGGAGCTCAAACTCAACTCGATTAAGACTCGACAAACTCGATCAAGGTTCAAGCCGGACTCGACAATTACATGTTGAGTTTAAACTCAACTCGATTATTTGAAAGAGTCGACTCGTTAAACAAATGACTCGGCTCGAACTCATTTGATCTTTAACGAGTCAACTCGTGTTCACCCCTAGATAGCCCCACAAGATTAGAATCGCCGTTCATGGTCAATAAAAATTTGTTAATCATATGAATGACATACGAAAAAAATTTCTGCGTACACACCTTTCTTGAAAAAATGACAATCAACAAAGTTTTTGTTGAACTTTCGTTGTTAGCATTTAATAGAGAGAGAGAGAGGTAAGTTAAAGGTTAGATATCAGTCAACGATGCTTTTTGCCAATGACTTTTAACGCTTCAATTTTTTTCCAAGATTTAGCCAACAAGAGTTTGAGAAAAAAAATAAATTCTAAAATTTTAGAATTAGAAACCGTCCTGTCATTTTATTTTATTTTTAAACCACTTCAATAACCAGAACTTGGATATCAGTTAAAAATTACTTTTTAATCTTTCAATATCTAACCAATAAAAAACAATCAATTCTAAAGTTAAAAAACTAAACCAAGCGTAAAGGGACTGCGACACTCATCTCTGACGTCATGGTCTTTACGTCACTCTTAAAAAAAAAAAGACCAAGTGGTCGAGGAAAAAGAATGTGTGACAGGGAGCTCCAACCAAGGCGAAAACGTTCAGGCAACGGTAATCAATGTGCCTTGAACTCGAAGGCATCGCTTAAGAAACATACGTTTTAAACTAATTTCACTATTGAAATTTGTTGACACTGTGAATACGGAAGAGAGAAATTCAGTTGGTTCACATGAGAGGGCACAGAGAAAAATGAAAGCAAAATTTGGAATTCAGGATCCAAGAACTCGTAATATGTTCACGTGGACTTGACCCGGTTGGAGGATAAATTCTGATTTTCCAGGAAAAACTTTGTCCCATCGAACAGCTTCGCTCGTGATTCGATACAATTTGTATCGGACTTGCGTTTCTTTCGGACGACTGCAAATGGTGGCAAGCGAGACAATCTAATTGATAAGTATACGTATGCTTACCCAAGTTCCGAAGTATCCTTAAACCTGAGCAATTAAAAACGCAACCCCAATTCAATGGAGTTCTTTTAACATTTAAGTATTTAAAAATTTTATTTGGTGATAGAAATTGTTTAACATTGGAACAAATTTTCAGGAAAGTAAATCATATTTTTTACTTTTCTAATAAAAACATAATAATATCTGTGTCATTGTGTCGGATCATGTGACCCGGAATACACTCAAGAATGGCTTACCGTGCAAGTATATAAATCCAAAAATAAGAATAATTTAAGGATTCATTTTCATTTATATATATATATATATTTAATAGAGGTAAGAGGAGAGTGGAAGATACGTTAAAGGATTGGTTTGTGGTTATTCTAAGACTTGATTGGACAGTAAGCAATCCACCGTATATAGTAAAGAACAATAGCATACCTTCACTAAAATAAAAAAGCTTTTTAAAAATATTTTAAAAAAATTGTGAAAAAAAGATTAAAAACTCTAAATAGAATTTACTTTATAAAAATTTTCAAAGAAAATACTCCTAACTTGTTATGTAACACACAAGTGTACCTGCAACTCAATCGACTCAACAATCAACCTTTCACAGCTTCGTCAGTCCGACCAGTTACCCTATACCCCGAATAAATATATGTATTTCTTTAATAAAAAAATTTAATGTTCTAAGCTTTCTAGATTCCAGCCTAATGCAAGGCTGGCTGTTTAAGTTATGTTAAAGGTGCCACAAGTTCTTTTGTTAACAACTTAATTGGAGAAGAAAAAAAATAGAAAAAATCATTATTTGTAAGGTTAATTTTTATAACTTTCTTTATTTTGGTATATCTCTCATTATGGCCCGTATCTTTTTTAGGCCATTTGACATATTAAGCTTACTTCACAACTATTCCAAATTATCACCAAGCTTAAATTGATTTGTTACAAAGGATGAATTTATCTTCAAAGGTGCATTTTGGAAATCGATTTTTCTTTCAGAATTTTCACCTGAAATAAAACATTTTAAAAAGTTCAGAATCAGAAATTTTCACTGTTATCGAAGCAACCAAAGCAACTCAAAATTTTTCAGTATGGCAGCTGAAACTTGAACGAGCCTTCTGCATGTTAAGAAGAAAGTAGAGGCTTTATCTGTATATTAGGGAAATTTAGGGGGCATAATGAAAAAACCTCGAAAAGAGATTTAATGGTAATGGCATCACCTTCCGTCCGCTCTCTCTGTCTCTCACTCTGTGTCGCTATACGCCAGGAATTAGCAATTTAGCACCATGACCGGACGGCGATTAACCGTCGTCTTCCCCTTTCTCTTCTTCCTCTCTATCGTCGCCATGTCTCTTCGTTCTTCTTCCTCTCCTGCTTTTTCTTCCTCTTCCAACTCCACCGCTTTGATCTCCTTCCTTCAGGAGCTCCAGGCCGCCGCGCTCGTCTCCTTCGGGCGATCGAATTTCGATCCAAAGCTCTACGTCGACCTGCCGCTTAAATCCGACCTCCAGTCGACGCGATCGGCGTTCCAGAGTCTCCGAAAGCTCTCGAACGGGTCCGTCCCGGCGGAGGAACTCAGGCGGTTCGTCGCGGCGTACTTCGACGGCGCCGGGAGCGACCTGGTGAGCCACGTGCCGCCGGATTTCAAGGCGGAACCGGAGGGGTTCCTTCCCCGAGTGGAGGACCCGGCGGCGAGGAAATGGGCGCTGGAGGTGCATTCGCTGTGGAGGCTGCTCAGCAGGAAGGTGTCGGAGCGGGTCGCCGACGAGCCGGAGCGGCACACGCTGCTTCCCCTCCGCGAACCGGTGGTGGTGCCCGGGTCGCGGTTCCGGGAGGTCTACTATTGGGATTCCTACTGGGTGATCAGGTGAGTCGCGCATTGACTTGGCTCATGGGTTCCGCACTGACGATGAAGTCGAATCAAGGGCCGTTGAAATGGCTGATCGACGGCTCCGTTAGCTCCTAACCCTTAGATAGTGGGCCTCCTCCCTTCTATTTTTATTATTTTCCCCTTCTGCTTAGCAGCCACGCATAAAAATCGGTAACCTCTATCCGGATGATACGAGCTGAGCAAGGCTTTATAAATTTTGGCTTACCAAATAATATTAATTTCAATTTTCAAAATGTCTAATCCTGGTAATCTGGCTAATTTTTGGTAATTGAATTTTGTGAAATATATTTTTTAGTTTTTTGGCAATTCATGAATTCGTAATATGTTCTATTTAGTGGTTACTTTTTTTGTCTGAAAAAAACACAGTTTTGCTTCCGTCCATATGCAGTTGATGGTCGCCCTTTATAATATAATATTTACCACCTAATAAAGCGAAGGCAGAAAAAATGGTGTTCTTTCCTAGGAGTCAAGTCCACCCTGATTTGATTATTGTCGGGTTTGGTAGGTATCAAATAGTGACATCGGATTGTTGGGCCCTCACGGTTCACGAGTCGGGTTGATCATGCAAAAATCTTAGCGTTTATTGGATCGGATCCACTTAGGTCTACAAACCAAGACTACAAGTTTCTCATAAGTGACAAGCGTCTCCCTCTCACCTTGATCTGCGTTAGCTCCAAACTTAGAGATATTTATTCTTTTCACATGTCAAGAGATTTATCTTTGCTTTCGCTTTTCAATTGCACGCAGTGAAATTTGGATCTCGGTTCGTCTTCTAATGCATCAGGTTGGGCCCACCTCCTGAATTGGCTGGTCCTTGTTTGCCTTTGCATAGTCGTCTTAGTGGAGATTTTCAAAGTTTTATATCGTCAATTGCGGAAAATTAATCCGAATAAATTAAAAGAAAATGTAAAGTATTCAGTCAAAAAATTACAGTAATAAATTATGCAAAGATTTGTTTTTTTAACTGTTTTAAAATTGTTTTATGTCGCCTGGTGTTCAAATTCCGCTGGTGCCAATGGGCGGCCTGTTGTCAGGCAAGCAGTAAAATTTGTTGACCAAACTGCAGTTTCCTACTGTAATAAAAACAAAAAAATTCGACTTGATTGTGGATCTATGGGATTGACACATTCAACATGCAGGGGACTTCTGGCAAGCAAGATGCATCAGACGGCGAAGTCAATCGTACGCAATCTTGTTTCAATGATAGAGAAATATGGCTTCGTTCTGAATGGTGCCAGAAGCTACTATACCAACAGGAGGTATAATATTCTGTCCCTCCCTTTCTTGTATCTATCTTCCCACTACTGCTGTTTTGGCTCTCAGTAAACAGTTAGCATGAATCCTGCTACCAATTTGCTTTCATTCCACACTGCTTTTCTGAATTTCATCACCTTCCCAAGTCTCGTATTATTCAAAATTCACTTCCCTGCTTTTTGCTGTCAATGATTAGTATGAATTTTGCCCCTGAACCTACCGTCTGATAAGACTTCCAATTTTGCAAACGAAGATTAGGAACATCTCTTAGTGTAAGAAACTCTTTGTACTCTGTGAGAAGAAGGAGCTTCAAAGAGAACTATCAATTGGACAGCCACCAATATCGACCTGATAATGTTTGTTTCCTGTGAGGGACAGAGAACAAATTTTGTTTTATGATGGTCTGACTATTTTTGCCCTGACCTTGGTAGTTCATAAAACAGAAGCTCGACTAGAGTGATAAGATGCTCGATAACACGTATTGAAGATGTCAAAAATCATAGTGCAAACTCGCCGGTTTGGCTTAGGAATCGCTTGAGTCAGCTCGGATCGCTAAAATACTGGTCACGAGTCAAAGTTGGCCTGGCTCGCTCCTGATTCAACTTGACTCGGCCCTAGCTTGACCCTGACTCGTCTTGACTTGGCCCTGACTCGCCCGATTCACAGTAATTTACATTATCATTATTTTAAAAATCGATCGAGTTGACAAGTCAACTCACCAAGTTAAAGGAGTAACACTCTGACCGAGTGAATGTGATCCTGATCTGAGTTTGAGTGGCAAGTTTGTCAACTATGTCAAAAATGATCGGAAACACAAAAACAAACACCGCCCTAGGAGCGGGCGCTTCACAAAACATAGAGTTTCCATTTCCATTCAACGGGCCGTGCAGGGCGTGCCCCGGAACGCCCGTTCCGCGGTCGGCATCCTGTATGAGAGAACTTCTTATTCCAAATGGGCTTGGCTAAATCAAATTAAAGACGCTGCAGCAGTTTATAAAAACGCATCATGCCCAAGATAATCTGATCCGGATGCGGATGAACTCACTCGAACAGAAATCTTCACTCCTTTGCAATTATGTACCGTTTTCCGAAGTTTGGATGTGATGTGACATTCAAGGGAATCTCTGCAGCCAGCCTCCACTTCTAAGCTCAATGGTGATGGAGATATACAAAAGCACGGGGGATGTGGATTTTGTGAAAGAAACATTCCCTTATTTGCTCAAGGAGCACGGGTATTGGAATTCAAGTAAGCCACTGGACTTTCTTCATGCATTTATAAATCAGTAGCTTCAATTTTTTCGCTAAGGTTGCTTCTTTGGCTTGCAGAAATACACACAGTGGTGGTGCATGACGCTGAAGGACGCACCCACACGTTGAACAGATATAACGCAAGGTGGAATAAACCAAGACCAGAGTCTGGAACAACTGTATGTGCTAACATGAGATCTTTGTTCAACTCAAATTTTCAAACAGCGACCATGCATTTTTAGTTGAGCTTTTGTTGATTTTGTAGGACGAGGCTACTGCTTCTAATATATCAAGTATCACGGAGAAGGAGCACCTCTACCATGAAATAGCTTCGACAGCCGAATCTGGATGGGATTTCAGCACTCGATGGATGAGGTAGTACAATTTCTTCCATCTCTTCCCTTGTTTTTTTCAGGAAATCTAATGGTTGATGCCTCTAATTTTAGCTTTCACTGGTTTGTTGACAATGAAACTCTAGTTTTTGTGCTTTCCTTTATACCAAACTACATGTTTACAAAATCCCCAACTTGACGACATATCCACCAGAGCAGAGGAGTCTTACATGTTCACACTCTTTGTGCTAAATACCATGCTGTGTGGGAAAGAATTGTTTATTTATTCATTTTGGTGTAGAGAGGTACTTTTGTATATCTTACTGCAAGTGAATCACTGCATCTAGAACATGTTCCAGCTGAGGTGAATCTCCATAATATGATCTTGTCACAAGCAAGGTGGAGATTTTCTGAGATTGGTGGTCACGTTATTTTTGCTTTTTTGTTGTTTTTCCCTGGGCACGTGTGGTTGCTCCTTTTTTTTCAATTCAGTTCTCCACCGGACCTCACGACATTGAGAACAACATCAATAATACCAGTAGACCTGAACACATATATTCTGAAGGTATGCTTCATTTCTTAAAGAAATTTCGTCGGTGAAGTTTTACGCTCGTAAGCATTTTATCTAATCCTGCAGATGGAGCTTGACCTGGCACATTTTGCAATAATTCTGGGAAATGCATCGGTATCTGAAGCATATGAGGCAGCATCCAAGCTTCGGATTGAAGCAATGAACTCAGTCTTCTGGAACACTGAGAGGGGTCAGTGGCTTGATTATTGGTTTGGCAACTCAAGCACTTCAGAGGTGTACAGTAATTAAGAGTTTTACATTCTTATTACGTTGTTCCAGACAATGTTGCTTCATGCCCTTTTGTTGTTATCCATGTCCCAAGTTTGTTTCTCTTACTTTTTCAGGAACCCCACATATGGCAAGCTAGCAACCAAAACCAAAATGTTTTCGCCTCAAATTTTGTTCCTTTGTGGATTGGTAGTCTGACTTCAGGTTTGTAAATCAAGCTTCCTTAAGCAATTCATTTGAAACTGGAGCTTTTGATGTGATTGCTGGTTAGGATCTTTAACATCCAGAGAACAGTGTACACTTTGCATATTTGGTGAATATTATGATTCTTTTCTGTAAATGGCAAAGGATTAGGGAAGTTGAGAAAATTCATGAATCACAGCAAACAAACGTGTCTCAAGTTGTCTCGCATGAACTTGTCAGCAGCAAACATGTGCTTGATTTTTTTATGAGCTGTTCAGAGATTGTTTTCTTAGAAATTTATCACTTAATCCCTGTTGTAAGTAGAGAAACGATTCCTGGTAAATGGCTATCACTGTGTGGCTTGATAGTTGATATATATGGCCTTGATTTCCCCATCAGGACCCTCCTTTAGCTAATTTTCTGCCGACTATTCATACAGCAAAAGAACTTTCCCCTTAGTGTTGAATCTTTAGCACCAAATTCTTGTATGTGTGTGATCCACGTCTGACGGAACTATTCTTATCTGAAAAGGTGATATGGTGAAAAAAGCAGCAAGTGCCCTTGTCAGTTCTGGACTACTAAAGAAAGGTGGAATCTCGACATCACTGACAAATTCAGGCCAACAGTGGTTTGTAACCTACAGTTTTATTCCTAATATGAATCATTTGGTTAATCTACATCTAACATCTGAGATCTGGAACCTACTTTTTGTTTACAGGGATGCCCCCAATGGGTGGCCTCCAATGCAGCACTTGATTGTTGAAGGCTTAGTAAAGTCCAATTCAGATGAAGCTAAAACCCTAGCAAAAGACATTGCCTTGAGATGGCTTCAAATAAATTATGATGGGTACAAGCAATCAGGCAAGATGCATGAGAAATATAATGTTGAAGAATGTGGGACGGCCGGAGGTGGTGGCGAGTATTCACCGCAGGTAATCTATGTCTGTTCTCTTTTTACTTTCTGTAATTGGTTGCTATTGCATATATGAATTCCAAATTAAAGATATCGCTAGCTTTTCTTCATCCCTCTTCTTTTTTTGGGTAAACAACAGCTTGCCGTCATTGAATACAAAACATATTGCACTTGTTTTCATATTCATGAAAGAATTCTAACAGATAAAGGTTCCGCTGAGATTGCTTATGGTTTCTGAATACACAATAGGGGGCATAACCTCCATGAAAGGAACTTTTCGATGCAAAGTTAATCAGTTAGTATTATGTTCTTTTACTTTTCATTTATTTGAATTATAGAGCCCACAACAGTGATGCATGAGAAATTGAAAGTATCTTCCTTCTAGTGGCCATGTGACTGAACCAACCTGACAGGCAATTCGAGGGTGTTTGATTTCTGCTCCAGGGAATGGGATCCAGTTCCTAGCGTCCTATAAACAGGAATAACAAAAAATGCACCTCTTGGGATGCCAACACGGTGTTTGGTTGTCCTGCCATCGCATCGTCACTTTCGTAACGTTTGCATCCTCCAGATATGTGTGTTCGTGAATAGAATACCCTCATAGTTTCCACCTTTCGTCATTTCATTTCCAAGCATGTAATCTAGTTGGATGTTTCTGCTTCTGTTATGATTCCAAGCGTGGTAAAAAAACTTGCACTTGTGGGAAACAGTGGCACCGTAAGCCTATTTGCTTTCTTCTTTTTTCCTAAGAAATTCCTCCGTGAAATGTTGGGCATCTATACAACATAAAATGCGAACAAAAACATATGGGAAAGAAACTTTTTCTCTTATTAAAAGATGATACACGTCTCAGCACTAGAATCATCTCAAATAAGTCCCGGATTGCAATGAAATCACAGCAATATTTTCAAAAGAAACGTGATGATTTTTCTCCTCTCTATCTTGTTTTGCAGACTGGTTTTGGCTGGTCGAACGGTGTGGTGTTGGCATTTTTGGAGGAATTCGGATGGCCAAACGGACAGAGCCTAAGCTGTCCCGTCTAAACTATCAAGAACCATCTTATTCTTTGTACCCACTCCCATTCTGTAATTGCCACAGATGAGTATATGCATGTGTACACAGAAGAAGGGTTGTGGAATTGAGAACAAAGTGTTTAAATAAAGTATATGCATGTGTACTCCTGTTCTTCAGTCTTTTACTATTATTTTATTCCCAATAATGTTCAGGACTAGCTTTTCTCTTTGCCTTTTAATAAAAAATAAAGCAAAAACAAGCATTGGTTGCACAAAGGGGCAAGTAAAGGATCGAGAGCAAGTTACCTAATTTCAAAATCATTAAAGGAAAAATGTAAAAACCATGGGAACGGAGGGGAAACACTCAATACTATTGAAGACGTAAGTAAATGTGGTAAATTAAATGCCTTTAAAACTTGCTTATGCAATATTGTTACAATTTCCAATTAGTCTATGACACATGGAAATAGGCAAAAGGGAATGGATAAATTTGTTTTTGGATAAATCTGTTTTTTATAGTAGATTCATCGAACACTGCGATAATGTTTTATATGAATCTGCCCTAATTTTTGAAAGTCTTTGATGAATCTATCCAAATATTTAAAAAAGATTTATGAAACACTAACGCCGTGTTTTTGTTACCGTGGACACTCAAAGGAATACAAATAAGTCAAAACATTAAACATGTCCTGGAGAAGATGTCTCTAGTTTTGTTTACGTAAAGAAAGGACTGAGAGAAAAAAAGAGTTTAAGAACGCGTCCCTAATTAATTAAGAAAGGGGAAAATTTTAAACAACATGCACAATATTTGGCAATAATAAGAAAATATTCATCTTTTCAATATTGTTGAGAGCAGGCCTTCAAGTTTTTCGGAGAGAGAACTAAAGACATCTCTGTATTTATTTGTTTTCAAGCCAACTGTAAAAGCAGCAAAAATGATTTTCTTTTTCCCTTCAAGAAGCATAAGAAATATTCTTCGTCTTGTCTTGTGAATGTACCTAGATGGTCTTACTTAACTTTCCATCGATAAAAAAAAAAAACATCTACCATCTAATTTTAAGATATCAATAGCAAAAACCAACCATTTTCATCAAATTAACTCAACTCAAGCTAGTGCCAGTTGAGGTATGTTATGAAATTCGATCTTCGATCAATACAGTGTGCACATAAATCTTGTATCAGATCAAACTTTAGTTTCAAAATTTTAATAGGAGACGAAATAGAAATTTTCAAACTTTCTAATGTAAGTTAAACTAAAATTCGAAAAATTTATATACAAATAAATTTTACGAATCAATAGCAGCTTAGTGTACTTCTAAAGAACATCCCCTTCCTAGAGGGTGTGATAATTTACTATAACTCCAGTTTGTTTGCCTCAAAGCGTATATATAAGTAGTCATGGAAGCTTAATAATCTTGCATTATTCAGAAAAAATTTGACCCTCTAGGTATGATCTACAAGGTTGGTTTCATAAGTAGTCCTGAAATAAGGCAGCAGATGCAGATCTTGTTTAGGTGCTCGTAAATGCTTGAGTAAAATTTTGTTCAAGACCAGAGCGAAATGTTAACAATGAAATTTGGATTCAGGTTTTAGTCTAGATAAATTGTTAATGTTTTAGATTTAAAATTCCACATCTAAAAGACACTCATTTATAAATAAACAAAAATCGACAAGGTACCAATATGTAAATAGCGCACATCAGCCCACTAATAAGTAATAAGTGGTATTGCTTGCTCTGACTTGCACGATCCAATCTAAAAATTGAGCGGTCGAGATTTCACCTCTCGTGTTAATCGACGTCTCGTAGGATGCTCCATTCTGAGGATCCTAGCCGTCGATCTAAGGTCGGAACGGTGAATAAAATGACCTCATCTGAGAGTATATAGGCGACGTCCTCATGTGTCCATTTCTCTTCTATGTAGAATTTCCTTATATCCTGTTTCTGACCTTCTAGGGTTTTAGACCTAATCGCCTCCGCTTCGTTGCTTCTTTCCCCGTCCCCTCCCTCCCCACTCTCTCCCCGATCCATCGGGTTCCGCCGGTGAGTTGCCTCTTGAACCTACCTCCGAGTTCATGCTTTCGTTTTCATTTTCCGTTTCTGTCGATTCCTCGTGGTTCGAATTCTTTGGGGTTGATTTCTACGATTTTAAGGGCCTCTTCGTTTCTTCCAATCGGGTCCCTTGGTGTTGCAATTTGTGGTTCTTTTCCCTCGTTTTCATCTTTTCTGATCGCTTTAATTTGTGGTTTCTTTTTTGTTGTCTTTGTTGAGAATGCACAACTCGTGTTGGGTTCTTCTGTCTGATGTGTGATTTTTCTTCTTTGTTGTTTTGTTTTACCAGGCTTGAAGACACAGCTGAGAAGCTGGGATGAGGTATTTTGGTTTTTAATTCTCTCTTCCTCTAAGTGTCGATAGGATTCGATTGATTCAGTTTACTTAGGCATGGCCATGTGTTCTATGGATTGCACACTCTGTTAGTTTCGCCATTTTTGAGTGGTTTTTTGGAGAGTTACTGTCATTATGGTCTGGAGAAAATGGCTGGTTCGCGTTCGAATGACATGCAGTTGTATCCAGCGATTGAAATGGATGTTGAGGTGAACTGGTTGGTCGATCTGGATGACTTCGATGCTGTTTTGCTGGATATTTGTTGATTAATTTAATTTATTCTGAGAATACGATGTTGTGATCTGGTGGAATAGGCGGTGGAATAGGCGTTGTTTCGGGAACACCATTCAAGTTTCAGTGTTTCTGAGTTCGCTTAAGATTTGCTTGCCTTTAGAGTGTTGGATGGCGACAATGTGATTTGTTTCCATTGAGGGTAGCATTCCAGAATTATATTGGCTGTTGTTATTCTTTCTCGATTAGAAATAAACCTCGAACAATTGCAAAAGGATGCGTTACCACTTAGTTCTTTCTGTGGAGAGCCGGGCTTGGGGTGGAGGTTTATCGTTAATTTGTCACGAGATCTCTAGAAGGGGAGGCCGTGTCATACTCAAAGGTACAATTTTATCTCAAGCCCCAAAGACTTTGTACCAGTTCAAAATAAATAGAGATAAATTTTAATAAACATGGTTAGAAATGTGGTAATGCCAACTAAAACCTGGTTAGCTGCCTATTCAGTTTGCCCAAATCTAAGTTTTACTTAAATTGGGTCATAACTCGTAACCCAAGAAAGGCTCCAAGAAAGATTACTCGTTGCCTGGATGTTCTTTCTCTGAAGTTTAGAACAAGAGCAACCTGCGTGAGAGAGATCTGATCGGAAAGGGAGAGTGGGAGCCACTCCCTCTGATGGTGGGATGGTTAAGAATGCCAAAACCTTTGTGTGTGTTCTTGGTTAGGGTGGGGCAGTGGTTGGGTGAGGGGGATGTGGTCACAGATGCTATTCCCATTTCTTTAACATTGCCGGTGATGGGATGGATATCAAGCCTTGGTCTAACCGATATGGGCAGAAAAAATTTGAACTTTGATCTCTTTTTTGTCTTATTGTTTTGCCTGCTGGTAAATGAGCCGTCTTTGGTTGCCCAGCACAAGCTACCTGTGCTGGCCACATTTTTCCGGTGGATACCAGAACTCTTGCATGTTATAAAAAAATGTAGTTTTGGCCAGATTTTTGAATACTCCGTCCATTACCTTCCACAAAAGGGCTGGCAAGGTAACCTGGCATAGGTAGGCTTACTAGTACATTTTCGGACTAGTAATTGGCTGGAAAATAACCACCATTGTAAAAATGCTTTTTACAATTTTTTCTAATATCAGTCCTGTTGTTTCATTCACACAAAATGAGAACCAGGTTATTGGCATATGAGGCTAAAAACAAGTTTTTGCCGCCTTATCATCCAAACACTACCCAATAGGTGCTGGTTTGCAAAGATCTTACCTCTTTTCCTGCATTCAATAGACGAATTGATTCCTAGGTAAGTCAGCTACTGTTGTTGCTACATAATTTGTACCTTAAGCTATTGTAGGACAAGATGCCGTTTTTGAAGACAGGTCAAGGCTTTGAGTCACATCTCGCTTCTTGTGGAATCCTAGCCCAGAAAGTGAGTTGTGAAAGAGAGGAAATCTCTCAAGTAGGTTTCTGATTATACTAATTGCTATTCTGCGTTAGCTTGTGGTTGCTTGGAAATCAGTAGTATGGGCAATAGTAATATACTGGTTTCCGGTTAACATTGAAGAGGAGGTGGTTATTAAGTTGGGAAGTTGAAAATAAAGGTTTTATAGAGGTTTTGGGAGCATGACTTGTGTGCCTATGGTGTTAAAGTGAGCTCTACAACGTTGTAGAGGCTGTTCAAGACATGGAAGGCCTGGATGTATAACCTTCAATCAAGGAACTGAGGTGGAACTCATTTAAATAGCAATTACACGTGAGTCTTTCAGCAAAAAGTATGGCGTTAAGGTTGAGGATTTTGAAATGTAAGTGCAGGATCAAAAACCTTCAGTCCAGGTGACAAGTGTGAGCTAACTGATGCAGTATAATACTAACCTTTCTTGTCATCTATATTTTCAAAATTGTGAAATTTTGAGGAAAGCTTTGGCAAGAATGGTTTTGGCTATTGTGACAACTGACAGATATGTGGATTCACTTTATTAATTTAGAGTGTAAGGCATATGTCTGTTTGTTTTGTGCTCTTTTAGTACACTTATAAAGAGGCAGCATTTACTAACATTTCCTGCTTCCTGTTGCATTGGGTTCATTTTTGTGCTTTACCCTTTACAAACTTTCGTGTTTGCTTGTTCTCTGTGTATTTTCAAATGTAGTTTGTTTTTCTAGGACATGTTTGTAGAAAATTCACAATTGATTGTTTGTTCAATGATTCACAGTAAGCTCCAGAGTGATGCGTTGAGGGAAGCTATCACTCAGGTCGTTGGTGAGGCAAAAGAGAAAAAGCGGAAGTTCACTGAGACAATTGAGCTTCAAATTGGCTTGAAAAACTATGATCCGCAGAAGGACAAACGTTTCAGTGGCTCTGTGAAATTACCTCACATTCCCCGTCCAAAAATGAAAGTTTGCATGCTTGGAGATGCTCAGCATGTGGAAGAGGTAAGCGTGTGGAAGTGTTCTAATGTGTTTCAGATCCGAATGTTAATGTTCATGGTGGATCAAATGTTTGATTTAGTCTCGTGGGCAAATTGCAGGCCGAGAAGATCGGACTGGATTACATGGATGTTGAAGGTTTGAAGAAAATGAACAAGAACAAGAAGCTGGTAAAAAAGCTTGCTAAGAAGTACCATGCTTTTCTTGCATCTGAAGCTGTCATCAAGCAGATTCCAAGGCTTCTTGGTCCAGGACTTAACAAGGCTGGAAAGTTTCCAACGCTTGTTACACATCAGGAGTCTCTGGAGGCAAAAGTAAATGAAACCAAAGCTATGGTCAAGTTCCAACTTAAGAAGGTCCTCTGCATGGGAGTTGCTGTTGGAAATTGTGCCATGGAGGAGAAGCAGATTATTCAGAATGTGCAACTGAGTGTCAACTTCCTCGTATCACTCTTGAAGAAAAATTGGCAAAACGTAAGTGTTGTTTTATTTTCCTGAAAGAATTCAACTACTTTCCCATGTCATGGTCTCCGTTTGTTTTTTTCTCTCTTGAGTAACCTTGGTAGTATGGTACGGTTCACAGAACAATTTTCATTTGTTTCGGTTGCTTATATACCTCTGTTTATCGACAGAGAGAGCCCTTGTTTTTTTTTTTTTTGGTTTTTATTGTCTCCAAATTGCTTTATATCTATGCTTTTGGTTTGCCCCTCATTTTCTGTCTTAAAGATTATGAGTGCATTTGTACCGTCTTATGTGGCAATTACAGAAGAGTGACGTCTAAAACCTGTTTTAGCTAACGGGACCGTTTGGCATTAGGAACATTGTTTGAGTATTTCATGAATCTGCCCAAAAATTGGAGGAGATTCATTTAAGTGTTTAGAATCTACCCCAAATTTGGGGCAGATTTGTTGACACTCACAGGCTGTTCCTAGTGCCAAATGGCCCTTAAGGTTTCTATGTCCTGAATTCTGTTTGGTTTTTACTTCAAATGTGAATTTATGTGAATTTCTTCATCAGGTACTGACATTTTACCCCTTTTCTGGTTGAATAGGTGAGATGCCTGTACCTGAAGAGTACGATGGGAAGGGCGATAAGAGTTTTCTGAGTTTGGCATATCTGGTTTTACCTGGTTCTTGCAGTTCCCGAGTTACTCGTAGTGAGGCACAGAACTTGCATTTGCACTCTCTACCCATTTTCGTGTTCCACAAGTGATAGGGCCAATCTGTCTTTTCTTGTCTATTTAAATAGTTTTGCTTCGAGACATGACATTCAGCAGAGTTGTTCTTTTTAAACTCGTCGGACAAGGCATGATATGTGCAAATACAGATATTGCTAGAGATTGGAGTTTTGGAGTAAATCTTAGGTACATCTTGCCCTTCTCTTCATCATCTTTCTGTCAATTTTTTTTCACACTCCTTTATTTTATGAATAGAATTTTGTTGGGTACCTGCATTTCATTCACGAGACTGCCCTTATGCGGTCATTGCTTCCTTGGTAGCCGCACTATTTTATAAATCCAGTCGCTGCGTGTATCTCAACCTTTTTTTCCGTTTACCCGCGTGTTGCTGCTCTTTCAGAATCAAGACGTCTTTATTAGGACATAACTTCTCTATTGGCCGTGGATAGCGTAAGATTTTGAGCTGTACCGTTCAAACGAAAATTTTCAAGCAGTCAACAGTATTCCAACGACGCAAAAATTTTCTTTACGACGACGGTTTTGGTTATAGCACTTGGATGAGGAAGGCGTGGTCCTTCTTAGTTTTGAAGCAGAACTACTTTTCCGTTTTGAACTGTCTAACTACAAACCCAAACAAGGCATGCACAGGCTTGAAACTTTAGACCATTCGAGCTACTCAAACTTCGCTTGATGAGCCAACCTTTTAAAAGGCTTGAAGGTTCTCCCTGCATCGGCGGTATCATGCATGCTGTGTGGTGCATTTTAACTTAGGTATTGCCCTACCACTTAAAATGTAAAAATATGGTGCATGAAAATAGAACTAGAGACATGTTCTTCCTGTGTTCCTAACCCAGCTGCAACCAGCCGTGTTATTGTTATTCTGGCTCAATCCAACCAGCTATGTTATCGTGTCTCAAAGCTTTGGAAAGATAGCCAATATTTGGAAATAAACCCAATCTTGTTCATCTTTTGATCAACATCGACGGATTATTAGCAGGTCAATTTTCTTACGTTGGTCAAGTTTATTTGCTGTTTCCTCTCGCCTTTGGTGGAAGGTTCAAGTTAGATTTTGCTGTTTATCATGCTGTCTTTTTTTTTTTTTGAGTCAATTCCAATGCGATGTATGACCCCCTTTTCTCTTATTTGGGTGACTGTTGAGGGACAAGGATGCGACGGTTGTGCTGGAGGTTTCATTTCAGTCTTCTATTTGCGGTCTCTTTGACTGTATCTGGTGATCGGCTGATCGCTCGTCAAAACTATGAGAGCTACAGGAATCCAGTTCCTATATATATATATATATATATATATATATATATAATGATAAACTGTCTAATAAAACTTGCAAATGAACAAACATAATATTTCTTAAACATGTCATTGACGGTCACGTTGTCGTCCTGATGGTCACTTGAATATCATATTCTTGTTGATTGAACAGTTTGTGGTGGTGAAGCAGAAAAATTTATAAACAGCCGCCTAACTTTCAAGCAAATAACAATTTATATCTCAATCTTTTAAGAGCCAACAAATATGCCTTCAGCTTCTAAAAAGTTCTCAAATGGCTGCCGTTGGGAGCCATTGAAGTGGAAGGTAATTTATAAAATTATCCCTTTTAATCAAAACTATCTCTTACAAGAGTGATTTTGTAAATCATCTCTTCAGTTTAATTTTTTCCATTTTAGTGGCAGCTATTCGGAAAATTTCTTTTAAAAGTTGAGCGCTCAGTTAACTTTTAGGTATTTTTTTTTAAAACTTGAGCCTTTTTCAAAAATTCTCAGGAAGTATTTATTTATGTACACTGCCGTTGGCTCTAACAACGCCAAACCCAGAATCGGTATCTGATAAATGTGAAGGGAGTTTTGCCGACATTTATGTACACTGCCGTTGACTTCAACTTGCATGTCGGTAGCTCAACTTGCATGTTGGTAACCCTTCTTTTGTAGCACAAAAAAGTTGACACCCTGATGATTTGAAACGAAGACTAGCCTCTGGTCAACCCCTACCCCTTGAGGAGGAGTTCTGCCGAGTTGCCATGATTTAACACACATGTACACCCATAAAATCAAAGATTTGAGACAAGTCTCTTTCTCTCTCTCTCTCTCTCTCATTCTCCCTCTCCACACACACGCACACACATATATATATATATATACTTCATTAATAAGAAAATTCAGACCCCGCATGCAGTTGCATAGCAAATCGCTCACCGTCCCCAGAGTTGGTACTCTCTCTCTCTCTCTTCCCCTAAGAAGAAAAAGAGAAGGAAAACAGATTCCAATGCAATTAATAAAGGCCGTTTGAATGATTATGGATTACAAGCAATCTATGATGCTACGCCCTCACATATTTCTGTTGGTTTCGGCATGCGGTTCTATCCACATAATCGCATCCCTTTGAAAAGATAAAATGTTTAACTACTTGCAAATGGCACCGCTCAATTATTCCTCCGTTGGTATTTTCTATAGTTTGATTTAAAAAAACCCATCAAGCTCAGGTCTGGTAGTAAAGAAAGCTGAAATACTTCAACTGCCACAACTGGGTGTGAACTTTTTCTCAATGTCCCATCAAAAGTTCTTATAATATTTGGATGCTGATCCTTCCTAATCTCATTGGCTTATAACAAATTCAGCTGCCTGGAGAAAGGTGTTTGGCAGGCTGGGGGATCAGAGAGCCACTACATTTATCAATCATGTGCATCCAGGCTCAGGATCTTGTGCATAGCAATGCCTAAGCTTTGTTTATACAACGATGGCACTTCAAATATGTAACGGACCATGAGAGAGAGAGAGAGAGAGAGAGAGAGAGAGAGAGAGAAATGTGAAATCTGGAGTTACTAGGAAATAGAAGATATGGGTAACAAGAACAAGGGAAACATAGTTGGCTAACCTGAGAATCAGACTTGGAATGGTTGTTGATCGAGTTAGTGGGTCAGCGAGTTGACTCAGCAATTTACTTAGGTTAGGTCGTAAATTTTTATAGTATATTTTTATTGTCTGGTTGTATAATATACTGCATCCCTACTCAGCACAGAGCAATATGATCTTGGTTATAATTTGTCAACAACTCTAACAAAGAGGGAGGTCATGAAAAAAATTGCTTAGCTTTTATTCTCTCTCTCTCTCTCTCTCTCTCTCTCTCTCTATATATATATATATATATATATATATATATATATATATATTAGAGCCTTGAATAGTTGAAGGTGATTTTCTAGGTCATTTGAACCAGGTTTGGCATTTGGCCCTTTACCCGCCATCTATTATGTGACATGACTATAAAATATCATCTTATAGTGAATTAAGTATCACATGATCCTACCTCCACTAGATATAACTTTGCATGACATTGGTAGTAATCTCTCTCTCTCTCTCTCTCTCTATATATATATATATATATATAGGATCAGATACTCGTTCGGTCCCACCTTGTCCATCAAGATTGGGCTGGTATCCCATAATGCTGCTTAATATATACTGATTCCCAGGCTGATGTAGACACTAGTAAAAGCCATAAAGTGCGCGGTGTAGGAATTAAAGAGCCAAAAGAATCATGTCCAAATTCATGTTTGTCTCAAATCGGGAAATTTAGCTGCTGGATGCCATGAGACATGGATTAGGACCGCTCATGGTAGAACCTAATCTTATAAGGTAGTTTGCTTAAAGTGAAACTTGAAGCAAGTGATTTGACTAAAAAAGAATCCTTTGTGCTTTCAGATTGCTCTTGTTCCTTGCGGTCATAACGAATGGTTACGATCGATGGTGAAAAGAATGGTGCTTCGCAACCCAGAAAGATTTATGATTTGTCGCATCCATTGATCTGATTTCGGCAAAAGCAACAACCAGAGGACCTGACGCAGGTGCATGATTCTCCAAGTAGCTACATCAACCTTTTGGGTGATTGATACATAGGCTTTAAACACTTATACATGGACATGAATGGGTATCACGAAAGGCCATGATGTTTTCCTTCGTCGATATGGTTTCTTAACTATTTGACCATAATCTTGGGCTTGATTAGTAGTTTAGTTAGTTAGTTTGTTTTTTGTTTTGTTTTGTTTCTTTTTTCTGGGGAATTGGAATGAAATCAAGACACAGATCTGGTTTTGATCGTTATTTTGACATAGATTTAGATCTTAATTAAGATGCATA